>NW_026929124.1:0-372750 GCF_032062105.1 Saccostrea cuccullata | reverse complement strand
GTCCAGTTGTAAAAGAATTTCTAGATGGTTTTGTAAGACATTGTCATCGAAAAGACATTGTATTAAATCTAGATGGTAAAACTTTTATATTTGGAGATATAAGTAAAACAATATCATCAAAATCATTAAATATTTTGCTTATGTCAATGAAGCAATATATTTACAGAGTTCGTTGTCAGCACCTTAGCCTCTCTATCCATGGTTTTCTGAATGAATTCAAACTTATTTATAAAACTTTGAAATATACAGCCAGAGAAAGTGATAAAATAGATGAGTTTAACGCCTCCTGGCAAAAATGGCAATCCATACTCTCAGACTAATATCAATAAACCCTGTCTCAAAACTAGTTTTGCTACCTACTCTATCTATAACCCACTTTCTTTTATAACATCATCTCTTTCTCTTTCTTTCTCTTGCATTCTCTCTCTTTCTCTCTCTTTCCCCTCTCTCTCTCTCTCTCTCTAAAAATGAATGCTGCAATGAAATATTGTGTTCATCTCGTATGTTTGTACTGTAAAGCATTGTGGAATTCAAATAAAAAAAAAAAAAAAAAAAAAAACAAGTGATTAGTGTTGATAACCACTTGTCTGTGTTATAACCAGTGGTCAATGATGACAACAAGTGGCCACTGTGATAACCAATCATCACTGTGCAGTGTAATAACCCATGGTCAGTGTTGATAACCAGCAACCAGATATAGTGTTATAACCTATGGTCCAAGTGATAACCATTAAATACCTGTTGTGTGTTGTTTGGTGTGTAGGGCAGCATGGTTGACACATGGAACATGATTTCACTGTTGTTAAAGGTGGTGTAAACTGATTGTTGTCCTGTGGAATCGGCTGAAACATAAGATATATTTATTTATGAAAGTTTCCCAAATCAAGGGGTATCGAAACATGCCTAGTTACCAAATATGCACATCACATATATTTGTATGTCTTACTTTTATTATCAAGCTGAGCTCTGTACTTTTCGAAACCTTTTAGTCTGACTTTCTGTCCTATACAGCTTAAAAACTCCTCAAAGGCAGGCCCAGAGTGCTCTGTAAATCAAATGTATAGTGAATATCAGAGGACATATAAAGGGAACATCATTCAATTATCTTAAAATCAATAGAAACAAGCTAATTCAGAGAATTCGTGTCCCCCGCTTAGGGAAAAAGTCGGCTCCCCCTGACTGAATTTGTAGAATTATTAAATGTATACATGTATACTGAAGGAAATAAAATACATGTATGTCAATATGCATATAAAGATTTGATTGCTTATTCTTTATTATGTGTATAGAAGATTTTTTCATATGGAATATTTATCACACTGTAATGATGATTTTATAACCTCATAAATTTTTCATTTCACATGCTGAATACTATCATTTAGTAAAAAAAGTATTTAAACTAGAAACGATCTCGTTGCGAGCAACGAGAGGTCTTCCGTCCGTTTCAGGAAAAGAACCTAAAATCGAGCTGAAAAAGTGATAAAAAAATTTGGTCACAAAGGGGATTTAACCCAGGTGGCCAGTGTGAAAATCCGACACGCTTTTTTCCTCTTTATTCCCAACACGCTTAAATTATGCGTTTGAGTCCACTGCTCTAAATGTACTTGAACATACTTCTTCAACAATACACCTGTCTAAGAATCACGAAAGGCGCGCCACAATTTATAATTTCGCGCCAAACGCCACAAGTTAATCTGCGCGCCTTTTCTTTTGAATGTTTCATTAAATAGGTGTGATAGCTTCAATAGAATAAAGAAACAGGAACGTTCTTTAAGCCTAAATTTCGAGGTTTAGAAAATATATTTAACAGATTGTACATATTCTTTATCTTATATAGGTAAGTAACACAAAAGAAGTGAAATGGTAATCATTTCTAACCTTTTTTTAAATAACCCGTTTATCCCCAAAGTGAACTTACCCGATTCTTTACACCTTCATGAAAAGGTAGAAATGGTTCGATGAAAGACATGTCTCGCCATTCGACGGTCAAGGAATCAGATTTCATTAATGTTCAATGTTCAACTTTAAATATCTTTGAGAAAAGATTGTTAATATAAACTCCATTAGACGATCTTATTTAAAAAAGTTTTCTTATTTCTGTCTTTTGTATTAGTTTTATATGACTCAAGTGTGCATGGGAAACACAGTGGTTACGTTTGTGAAAAACTAATAAATTTTGAATACTGCTCTAAATATAGTTATGTATACAGTACACCTGCAACAGTACACCTGTCTAAGAATCATAAAAGGCGGGTCACTATTCATAATCTGGCGAAAAACACCTAGAGTAAATATTCGTGCCTATTCTTTGGACTGATCTATCAAAAAGGTGTGATAGCTTCAATGAAATTAAATTGTAAATTAAACAACTTCTTATCGCCTTTATTTTATTTCAACGCTAAGAAAGTAAACTTTTAACACATTGCACACACGTATCTAGCCCAATTACACTAAAGCAGTAAAACGGAAATTAAGTTTTAAGATTGTCACTGAATTGCAGCGTACTAATAGGTGAAAGTCCATGTAGTTTTTTTACTTTTCATGTATCATTTAGTCAAACGCTTAGCTAACTCCATAAACCCCTACTCGCGAAATGGCGGAGTTGACAGAGGCAGACGCCATCTTGGACCCGCTTCAGATTTTCAAATATTAATATCTTGAGTTCGGATTAACCAATATTCAAAAAACTTATATAGTAATCATCAATAGAAGGGTTTCTATTAATATTCCAAAAATAAATAAAAAATATTGAAAAACAAAAAAGTTAGAAAATACGATTTTTTTAATTCGCTTCTCCTTACGACAAGAAGTATTGACGACGAACGAAAGGTCGCGTCCTGGATGGTATATATCACGATCTATAATCCCTGAAAGTTTCATGTTGATATCTTTTACCGTTTTTGAGTTTAATCGCGGACAAAATGTCATTTTAATTTCAGGAAATTGTCCGTAACTTGGCACCGGAAGTGAGTTTCCAAATTTTCTCTCGGATATAATAAATTCATGTTACAACACATCTGTCCTGAAAATTTCACGTAATTCCATCCAGTAGTATTCGAGAAATCGCCTGCACAAAATTAGAAAGTCAAAAAAATAAGAAAAATAATAATAATAAGAAACAATAGAATCACTATAAGGTCTTCCGTGAAGACGGAAGACCTTAAAAAAAGAAAAGAAAAAAAAGAACGAGGCAACCGAGACTCGATCCCTGGCCCTCTCACATTTGAAGCGAGAGACATAACCACTAGACCATGGAGTCGCTTTACTTGGAGTGAGGTATATGCAGAACTGAAGTCACATACATGTATATAATTCATGTTTTCATGTTCGGTATTCTCAAAATTTTACACAATCCATGGTGTTTGATTTATTTAGCCTTTATTAAACAGTTCTAATAGATGTAGTAAGAACATAAAGTCCGCCGAGAACCTGTTTTATACGCAATAACTCTCCTCATGCTCCTGCGCTAAAAATAGCGACATGTAATACTATAAATACTAATAAAACAAACGGGGCGGGGCACTTTGAGAGGGGCGAGAGACGTCCTAGGGAGTTTTGGTATAAAATTACATTGCATAAGCTCAAAATCTTCCTGAAATATCGCCCGGAAATGATAGTGTTACACACAGACAGAATGTATAAATTTACGACCTTGAATTATTAAATGTATACATGTATACTGAAGGAAATAAAATACATGTATGAACTTTGACCTTTTGACCTCAAAATCAATAGGGGTCTTCTTTAGGCCACAGGGAGTTGTTATGTACAATTTCATTGCAATAGCTCAAATGGTTCTAGAGATATCGTGTGGAAACGAAAGTGTTTTAACAGACAGAATTTGCTTATTTATGACCTTGACCTTTGACCTTTTGACCTCAAAATCAATAGGGGTCTTCTTTAGTCCATAGGGAGTTGCTATGCTAAATTTCATTGCAAAAGCTCAAAGGGTTCTTGAGATATCGTGTGGAAACGAAAGCGTTACAGACAGACAGACAGAAAGACGGACGGACGGACGGACGGACAAACCCAAATTAATATCCCCCACTTTTCAAGCGGGGGACAATTAGAATGCAAATTTCTTACTTTAAATCTACAATGTATATGATTTAAAACTTGATTTTCTTTGAAAAGTGAAAGTAAATAATATGAAAAAAATTTCCCCGCATTTTTGTTATGTAACGACTTCAGCTTCAATTAAATCATAGCATATTAAAGATTCTCAGAAGGGAGCTAATTCTACCAATCCTGGCAGAAAGCAGACTCTTCTTACAACTGCTGTGCTGTCAATGACTATACAATTACCTCAATTAACTGATAAAAACCCTCAAAAAGATCTTTAGGATAAAAAGCTTATTAAATACAAGGGCAGGGATTGGATAGGAATTTCACAGTCTTCCCATGATTCATTTATCATCAGAGGAATTTGATTGTAAGACATTCAAAAACAAAGAATAACTGAATCATTCTAAAAATGTAGCAAATTTAGAAGTGATGTGATTATGTAATATTATCTTGAAAGATAACTGTTTCTTACAGGATGCTTTATGCAAGAATTTTTCATGAAGAATACATAATCAACATCATCAGTTGGAATTCAGCCAGCTAAAGCACAGAGAAACTTCTGGTAGAAAGAAAATATCTTTTCAGAACTAGGAATTTTATAGAATCTGTCTTGAAAAGCACAGGAATCTGACCCTCTAGTCACGCCTGAATCAATTAATGATATTTTTTCTCTTTCTACCAAGAACTGAACCTGGTGATTGAAAAGGAAATTATGGGAAAATATCAAGTAGTGTGCATCTTTCAGTCTTATCTAAAACTTGATATTTAGTAACAAATCTCATTTATTCTGTTCTGATTGGGGTGTTCAAGAATTCACAACCACTGAGTATCCCTCAACTTCCCAGCTCTTATCACCTGTATTTTTGAGATTTTCAGTTTTTAGGCACATAATAGACCATGAAAAGCAGATCTTTTTTTTTTGTTAGAAAACAATATTTGAAAAAATAAGTTACAAAAAATGCAATGTGTATCAATTTCCTCTCTAATGAAACAATTTGGTTTGCTGATACATGCTTTATACCACAATTCACAGATGACATATAAAAATCTTTGTCAATGATATGAATTGATGTGCACTAATTGTAACGAACCAAGTCAACTTCTAGTCAAAGCTTATTTGAGAAAAAAACTCAATAATAACATTCAAAATAAATTTGCTGAAGGGTCTGGACATAAACATTGTTTTCAAAATGAGAGCACTTTAAATCAATTAGTTTGATCCTGTATTTTAGCTTTTTATCTGCTAACATATCAGGGTGTAATCATTACTGATTATTTGTAGAATTCCCCCTGGCAATAAGGACAGCCCACAACTTGACAAACGATGGTGATTTTATGCTTCATTGAGTAGGCATCATGAACAGTATTATATTACACTGCCTTGCCAATGAAAATTGAGTAAAATTCAATTTCAGAGAAATTCAAACTAAACACAGTCTGTCATATGATATTAATTCAAGCCACTTCCAAATTACAGGGTTTATGGCACAAAAGTTTATACAGTACAAAAATAATGTTTATGAGTCAAATTTTCATTCTTTTTCTCCTAACACCTGCTCCTGTGCCAGTATTCAGTTAGAAAGCTGCAGTCTATTGTTTGCCAGATGGCGGGGCCAAAGACAAAGGAAGGGGAAAACACAGAAATCTCCAGAGGTCAGCGGTCTCAATCACTCAATCTAATTAAGAACTGAGGCCCACATCAACAATCTAATAATGGGCAAGAAATGTGTCAAGTTATATGTACAGTACATCCCAGAACTGCTGGGACTTCCTGGAGATATGGATAATTTGCTTTATTCTGCAATATGGCCAGGAGAATGGTTGTGCGCTTAACATTTAGTAAATTACAATGGGTGCGTTCACAGTTCTGCCATTGGTAGACAAAAGTTGCCGTTGGTAAAATTAATTACCATTGGTATGCCACTGGTACCAATGTTTTTTGCCAATGGTATATTTTTCTGCAGACACTCTAGAGTGTGGTTAATGTTGGTAAATGACGTCACAGCTAGTTATCGACATGGCAACAAGCTAGAGAGACATGGATCCTGGATTCACAATGATATAAACCATTTTTCCTCTAAGCCTTTTTAACAAATCATGCCAAAATCACATAAAAATCATATCAAACACTTTAATTCATGATTTTGAAGTATGATTTAGACATGATCCATTAAATGGATTATATAAAACTCATAGATATGGCAACTAAAGAAGTATGATCCTGATGTGGTTTTTTTCTCGGCTATGAGTCTGCTATGATTTTCTTGCGATTTTGGCATGTGCCAATAACTTAGAAGACAAAGAAATCTGTAATTCAGTATTACCAACATTTCCATTGGACTCCTATTGGTAACATTGGTAAAATCGGTACATTTGTATGCCAATATCCGTTCAGGGTTTATTGGTACAGTTGGTACCATTGTCAAATTATTGCACCAATGGTATATTGAAAGTTGGTACTAATGGTAGAACTGTGAACGCACCCAATATATCATATGAAGATCTGAAATCAGTAATATAGACATTCATCTTGTGTACCAAGTCTTCATGAAACTGGACCAGAACTATTGGAGTAAATTTTTTTATTGAATTTCACAGAAATTTTTATTTTTAGTAAAAATTGCAAAAATAATTGCCAAAATCAAAAACCAAAAAACATAAAATTGAGAATCTTAGAAAAATCTTCTTGTGCACCCAGACTAGTTGAATTTGGATTGAAACTGTAGGATGAGTAGCATATTAAAACATTTGTTTCTGGACAGCTAGACAGATGGAAGAATAAGCAGTTGAGTTCTGAACAGTAAAGGTTAAGATTGACAAAGTGTACATTACCATTATTATACATATCTTCTTCTGATGACTGCCCGGCCTTACAGTACATGATTCCTACTTTGTAGGTCTGATTCACCTGAAATCAATCAGTTTGCTACTGTTACAAATCAGTTTACAGATTAACACATGTAGTAACAAACAAGAGCCATTTAATTGAAATAAATATCAGCAATAATAATATAATACCCATTTACTTCACTCTTATGGAACTTTATGTATTTCACTCAACATTTTTCCTTTAATATATCGCTCAATGCTTGTACATATTGTTTGAGAACTGTGAATATTTGTACACTGTACAGTGTATGTCTAACTTTCCTTTGGCCGTTTGATACATACCCCCTGTTGGTCAACTTTAAGGAGTTGGTCCAGGGATTTTTGACTGGAAGAGGCCAACTTAAGACATGAAGTCTGGAGATCGGGACATATGTAATCAATGACATCTTTGACGGTGGTTGTTTTCGATCCCCCCAGTCGGCTAGCTGAGGTTGGGATAGCCTCCTCCAAAATAACACCTCGTAGTGTGGTAAGCTGCAAAACATACATCAAAAATTACTCAGGACTTTTCAATTCTTATTTACCAATTGCAATACGATTACCGGTGTATGTTATAGATACAATCATTGGTCCCATTTATCATTTGAATAATCTTCTTCTTACTTCACTAGTTCGGACAACGACTCTGAACTGGTTGGAGCCATAATCTGCCCGTCCAAGGTTGTTTTCTCTATCATCTACTTTCTCTTTCCTAATACTGATGGCAACGGGACCCACGTTATCATCAATACCAAAGTAGTTCTGGTGGTCTATAAAAACAAGAAAAAAAAAACACTGTCAGCTTATCAAATGAAAATTACATAATAAAGGACATAATCAAATTTCAAAAAAGAGGGTGAAAGATAATCAGATGAAAGTTAGTATTACTCCTATGTTCTTAAACAGCAGGACCTGAAAATGCACATTCTAAGGCTTCCAAGTCTTATAATAGTGCATTATGTAATATATCAAAGTGATTTTAAAGTACATACTTAGACTTTGTACAGTATTTAAATCAAACTTTAAGGTAATTTCTTTTTGGCACATTTTATTTGTTCTACCAAATCTTAGAAAATGTGGTTTGCCGTCATTGTCCAAATATATGGGTACATTCATGAATAAACATGACACAAGCATTAACACAATACCCATTACAAGACATTCATAGCTCAGTTGGGGACACTTGAGAGCTCTCAATGAATGGCACCCCCAACCCAGGGATAGTCTAGGGTCAGAGATTAGGATTAATGTGATAATGTGCTGTAACTTCATTCTATGATTGTGGTCGACTTTTACCTCTATCCTCTACAAATCAGCTAAAAGCACTGATCAGGGGGTCATTCAATGATAAAAAAAATACATCTTCTTACATTGATTTTAATCCCTTCCTTTTTAAAGGGAATTTTTTAGTCTCCAAGATTTAGAAAATTGTCTGCTTGACACGACATGGAGGTTTAATGCCTTTATGTCATAGGCAGTATTGTATTACTCTACTGGAAACTACTTGTATAGCAATCACCAACCTACCTGTCAATATGATCAAGGTTAATGGTTTTTTCATGAATGAAAAAAAAAAAGTCACATCATCTTCAAAGAGAATTTTACATGTAGAAATCTTAATTGAAATAGCATTCCACAAAATCTATGATGAGAACAAGAGGGTTAATCAAATAAAGAAAACATTGAATTATTATCTCAAAAGTAGACAAGGAACCTTAAATATAGATCTAAGAAAGAAAAAAATAACTAGCTCAATTTTCTTCTGCTAAAATGTTAACCTTAGTTTCAACCTCATAAACTGCATGTTAACCTACCACAGTAGGCCTGACTAAGGGAGTATATCATGTACATAACTTCTATTGGATCTGCTAATAAAATACACTTAACATTCCGCGATGTGTCCAGTGTTTATTGCTTACATTCTGCAGATTGCAGGGTATTGGGTTTTAAATTCTTTTTCAATAGACCTCTGTTCACATATATTTTAACACCCAGAATGAGGGAAAAGGGAGAAAATACATTTATTTGTAGACTTAATGATGGGATGGTTCGGGGTTTACATAGAGGATAAAGATTTTCAGGAAAGCCTAGGGCAAGAGGAAAAATCCAAAGATTTAAGGAATGGGAGGTTATGTGAGAACACCTGGGATAAGGGTATCTTATTTCCTACTAATACCTTAAAGATTCTGAACAGAAGGACCTCACAAAAACTCATGAATTGAACATCAATTTAACTAACCTGAGGATATTACACACTATAATATTGATGGCTCGTAGTACATTGTTTAAATGAATGATCATCTGGGTTGATTCTTTGACAATGTTATTACTTTTGTGGTTAACATGTTTTCCCCTATTTTTGATTGATCACAACAAGAGATACACATGTTCATGCCCTCCAGATCAAATGATAAGGGCATGAGGGCGCAGTTTTTGTGTTTCAATTATTTCAGCTGATTGACTTATTAAATTACCTTTTATCTAAAAAAAAAAACAATTATATAACAGATATTTTTAGTGTATACAATATACAGTATAGTCACAGTTTTGGAAAACAGTTCAGTCATTACTGGTCTCGTCCAGCTCCCAGTTTATTTCTTTCTCTCAGTCCATTGTACTGAATCTCAGATAAATGACATTTTTTCATTTAAAGAGAAAGACACATAAAAAGGCCTGAATAATCCCCTCTGTGAATCGAGTAGCAGATGTCACATTCCTGACATACTTTGTACCTGGCTATTGATTTACATGGAGAAACCACTACTGCACTTGTAAAAGTGCTGCAAACAAGTCTCATTTCAATGAATATTTCTATTAACAAGGCAAACTGTCATAAAGAACCAAATCTCTAAAATATAAAACTAACTTGAAATATATAAATGATTTATATGAATGACCTTGACCTTTAGATGCACTGCAGTGAGACTGTTACTAATTTTATATCAGCAGGTGCCCTGACAGCTTGTTGGCCCCTCCCCGATCAACTCCTCCTAAGATCCTTATAAACAGGTGATACTACTACAGAGGCAGTGTTTACTTAAAAAACACAGAGCTCAGTCTGAGCCGGGGATTCCATAACAACTGTTTGTATACCTTAGTCATCCAAATTACTCAAGACCTACAGCAGAGGGCAAAATGTTTCAAAATATATCTGTTTGGGTTGCAATTCCTTGCCACTAATTTGCTGAGAGATGTTTCTTCCAACACCACTTAAATCTTACATGTAAAAGTAATGGTATATATGCATTATTGTGTAAATATTTAGTGAATGCTATCTCCATGTCTATCAAACCACATGGTATTTAATGACACCAGGGGCTTGTAGCTACCACATTTTATGAATGAAATAAATGCACAGGTGAGAGACATTATATCTACCTAGTTAACTAACTAGTCAAACTGGGCGTGATGTGTGGCTTCCATTACTGAACATAGATGTCTTCTATGGAGACATAAAAAGGCTCCCAATTACTTTGTTCAACACTGCTTTACAGCAATTCCATGACATTTTTATGATGAGCTACACTTTACACATGTCAACTACATGTGTATACATATACAAGGCTACTGAATGTGTGGAATCTGATGGATGCTAATTAGCCTGCATATCTTCACAAAATAGACATCATATAGAATACTTAATAAGAAAATATATCTGAACCTAAATGTCAGTTGTTTAGATGTCTGACAATAGTGTATGATCATGATGATAGTCTTGTTTTTGATACTTACCATATCCATAGAAGAAATGTCGATAGTAGCTGGCCCCATGGTCCACATACTCAATGACGTGGCCCCGGTGTAGCACCACATGAGGGAGGATAAGTCCCGTGGGAGTCGGAAGAGAGTCTAATATAGACAAACCACAACATGCCGGGGATCTTGTGGACGTTACTGCACTAGTCCCTGTAGGGAGAGTATTATTATTGGTTTGGTTTGACGATTTGCCTGTCACATTTCGTCCTAAACTTATAGTTCTTTCCTCTTCACCACCAAGTTCATTTCTGAAAAATGGACATGATAAAACAAGAGCATTTGATTTTCCGTCCCCCTCGTCCGTATCAGTAGATATGTCTGGGGTGTCCCTCTCCCCAGCCATACTACTTCTCACTTGTCCAGACGCTGCAGAAGCACCTGTTGAGGTGTTTTTGGACACATTTGAGTCTGACCTTTTATTAATCACTGCTTGTATGTCAAAGCCCAAGCTCTGACAATCATAGTGAACAAATGACTTTTTCCTTAGTCTCTCCTCTCCTATTTCAGAGTTTATTGAGTCTGTCATTTTTGTACCAATTTCACCTTCTTGCTTCCCTCGGAATTTGTTTAGAATGTTGCCTGTTCTTGAGTCGTTGGTTATGGATTTTGATCTGGTTTTCCGCTCTTTTCCACCTTTTACTTTCATGCTCTTTGAACGAGGACTTCCGTCCACTTCCTCTGCACCTCCCCTTTCTGGTGCGGTGGGACCGTTAGAGAATTTGTCACTCCTAGCACCTATCCTCTCCCGATTACTGTCTATCCTACCCCTCAGGAACTCCTGCATCTGAGCAGGTGCGGGGCTTCTCTGATCCAAGTTTCTATGTCCCAGGTCCTTGACCATCGCAAAAAAACTTGTGTCACCACTTGTACTTAGTACATCCAATGACGAAGTGCTTCCATAGTCTCTCCTCATGGAGCTATTATGAAAATCAGCAGCATCGTCAAAGTCTATGCTGTCCATTTCTAAGTTGCTATTACTTCTACTCAAACCCTGACTATTACTTTTGTAACTAGATTTTGATTCTGGAGACTTGGATTTTTCTTTTGATCGAGATTTTGCAGACTTCCATTTAGAGGAATGAGTTCCATGAAATGTTGCCCTTTGACCCCCTCGGGTAAAACTGTCATTATGTTTTACGGTGTTGTTTGATGTTCCTGAGGAATCTTGAAATGTCACACCTCCTTTGGTTCCCCTGTTTTGGTCTGTGTTGCCATTGTGGGATGTATAAATTCCATTAATATTTTCCACAGAATCATAACCTTCGGTTTTCATTGGTGAGCCCCTTCCCTGATAAGCTGGAACCACACAGTTTTTGTAATAATCAACAGCCCTCTCAGACCGCTTTCTTATAGTTTCCAAAGGAACACGCTCAGAATTGGCCATATTAATATCCAAAACACATCAATCCTGATAAATAAAATATTCACGCATTTCTTTATAATCACACATAAAAATAGTATTCCCTACTAAAAATGAACATTTCACAGTTGCTTCCTTTCCATTGAAGAATCCAACAGAAAAAGAAAAGGCTGTTCATCAAATATTTATCATACCATTAACAAGTCAATTCACCACTCAAATCCATAATATCACAGATAAAAACTATCTGACAGAATCTTCGAAGTACAGTCCATGTGCCTCAAAAATTCCATTAAATTAGAATTCTATATTATTTAAATCCTTCCTTTATCAACTCACTATCTCACAATGAAGCACTGACGTCTGGAATTCTACTTCTCATACTAAGAGTTCATTCCCATTCCAATCTGCTCTTGTTTTGGAGCGTGCAACATGTGTTTTGAGAAAGATTTTTTTTTTACATAGATTAAAATAAACGCCTGTATTCCATCATGGGGGAGCACAACTGACTTCCACTTCCTGGAACTTTCACTCTCCTCCAGCGATACCCTCCCTGACATGTGTACAGCCGGGCCTGTGGTTCCCCTCCGATGATGAGGTCCCTCGTCTCCAGCTGACTCCCATACTGTTCTCCTCTCCTTCTGTCAATCAAACCTCTGGTAGTGGTCAATACTTATCTTCTGATGTTAGAAATAAGATAGCTGACTAAAATCTGAAAATATACCAAAAAAAATATTGAATTCTTTTCCTTAAAATACCATATCTAAGACAGTGCTCATCAGATCTATATTGTTCTGCATCTGAATATGTTAGATTTGATGATCTACCTGAACAACTGAAATGCCAACATCACATGATCTCCAGTGCAGTGGAACACACAATCAATATTTACTTCCATTACACTGAATCAAAAGCACAGGCATTTGTATAATGAAAAAAAAAACATAAAAATCTAGGTAGATACCAGTAAATATACTGGTACTGGATATAGGATCTTCCATGCGTTGTGATCTGATACAATTTGTATCTGTTGCATGGTTTCTGTTCTCCAGCCTTTGGTTAGGGAACAGAAAACACTCAAGTGGATAAAAATCATTACCAGTATATCAAATCACAAACAATGGGGGATTATTTTTATCACATTTTTATGCCTTCGTAATCAAAGATTCTGGGGTACATATATGGAGTTTGCCCTGTCTGTCCATCTGTCTGTCTGCAAAAACTAACTGCCCATAACTTTTGAGTGGGTGGGGATATGGCTTTCATATTTCACAGACCAGAGAGCTACAGTGCCACCCGTTTCAAAAATTTTTCATGTTTATACACGTACATGCAAATTTTTATAACAATCTCAACCAACAATTAAAATCAATTTTATGACAGTTCACTTAGGCAGTATAATTCTATCATATTAGGGATTTATGAGAAGTATTTATGAAATGCTTAAATATTTCCGTTTTTATTTCAAATTTCATATTAATGATTTAATGACTGACTACATTTTACTAGTACATGTACATGTATTTATAGATATATCTACCTAATATGTAATGATGCAAACTCTAGTTGTTTTCTTTTTATTTTGTCATACAATATGGATAAGACTAATTTAAAAGTGATATTTTCAGGACATTTAGCATTTACATTTTTTTTCCTTAAAAAATAGATTCAAGGTATTTTGTACAATAATCAAAACAAACATTAATTATAATACTGTATTTTTTTGCAAATATGAAATTTGACCCCCATGAAAATATGTATCATTTACAATATTGTATAATTCTTCTTGTAAGAGCCCCCAAATACGATTGCATTTTGTGTATCGTTCCAAGCAAACTCAACAGAGTGAAGATGTGCATTTCATACACATGCATTCCTGTTATGATATAATAAATGCTCAATTCACAAAGTTTACCAGGAATGGTGAAAAAATAGCTCCAAATGATAAAAAGTTAGAGTAGCCAGGCCTGTAGGAAGCAATTTCAGTTTGGAAAGGGGGGGTTGGGGGTTGGGGGGGTTGCCATGCATTTTTCTTTGGGAGATTAATATTAACTACCAAAAATTCCTTGACAAGCAAAAAAAAACTAGAACTGTCCAATCGGGACAAAATACCCCCCGCTGGGTTTTTCAGAAGTAAGTTTTTGTATAATAAAGATATGTATCAAACACGAATTATAAAATTTTTCTTCCAGTGACCTTGAACTTCCCCAAATGACCTTGGGTCAAGGTCATGACACACCCTTGGGTCATGGGCAATCTTTGAGTGAAATAAGAACCTACCAAGTTTATCAATAAGAAAGATATAGACCGGACACGAATTATGAAATTTTTCTTCCAGTAACCTTGAACTTCCACAAATGACCTTGGGTCAAGGTCATGACACACCCTTGGGTCATGGGCAATCTTTGTGTGAAATGAGAACCTACCAAGCTTATCCATAAAAGATATGTGTCAAACATGAATTTTGAAATTTTTCTCCCAGTGACCTTGAACTTCCCCAAATGACCTTGGGTCAAGGTCATGACACACCCTTGGGTCATGGGCAATCTTTGTGTGAAATGAGAACCTACCAAGTTTATCCATAAGAAAGATATGGACCGGACACGAATTATGAAATTTTTCTTCCAGTGACCTTGAACTTCCCCAAATGACCTTGGGTCAAGGTCATGACACACCCTTAGGTTATGAGCAATCTTAATGTGGAGTAGTAGATTCTAATGTCTCTCTGTAAGAAAGATATGGACCGGATACGATTGCACAGACAGAACGACAGACGGAAATGATTCCTATATACCCCCCCAAACTTCGTTTGCGGGGGGTATAAAAAAACATCAGATATTTTCAGTGAGGAAGTAACCCCCCCCCCCACACACACACACCCAATGCCCCATTGGTTCCTATAGCCTTAAGTAATTGTATAAATATAGTACCCTTTAAGCGGAAATTTTAGCGCGAGACAAATTTAACGATTTATCCTTAAAAATTTGTATTTTATTTTAAGCAAGATGTAGTTTTAGTGATTTAAAAATGCTCTCTAAAGAAGCTACAAAAAATAGAACACAATTACTTTTTAGTGATATTCAAATTTTATTTAGTGATCATAGCACCCTAGATAATAATGCAAAATTAAATCCTAACAAAAATTCTGCTTATATGGTATAAAGAACATTGGTACTGTGTAAATAATCACATACCTAAATATATCCCTGAAAATCACAGGCTGTCGCACAAATCATGACAATCAAATACACTGCGCGCAATATGAATAATTCATTTCCAGTTGGAACGTTAAATAAATTTATTTAATGTGATTTTACACCACTCGTAAGAATGTCCTGGGAGATGACCATAGATCCTGATACACATCAGCGATCAGTCAACTTCACATTCTGTCATTACAGGGCCACAATGGGGGGTCAATCAGGACAATCCACTACAAATCGTTTCAATTGACATGACAATGATTTTTTTTAACTTTGTATAGAAACCATGAAAATTTAATATCATACTTATGACATTGCATATTTATAACTAGACACAAGAGCTTCACAAGTAACATGACAGGAAATGGACAGTACCTAGAAAGTTAGAGGCCTGGGTGAATCTACTTAAGACAGCAAATTAAACTTAATAATACATGTGAACCAAAGTGGACAGATTATCACCTCTTCCCTTGTCCTTAGAAAGCACCATAAACCCCCAATAAAACCAACACATCAGCTTCAACACCAAGAGGTATTAACACATCTACATTATACCACCCCTAGCCCTCACACAAAACTTGATGAAAAGAAAACCTACATGGCTTTTCAGCATTGTGCTTTAACACAGTGGGTCTATTCTTTCCCTGCTTGATTATATTGATATTGACACATCAGTGATAAGGATCAAACAATTTCTGTAGGAATGTGGATCAGACTCACCCTATACAAGCTGATAACAATGCCTGTTCCCAAACAATGACCCCAGTCAATGTTAGAGTGAAAACCCTTTGAAGGGCTCTATAAAATCACTCAATAGGATTTAATTGCCTCTCCATTTATATACTACATTACATGTATAAATGAAAAGGGAGTTATATAGTTTTCAAAATGTATATCTTGTTCATAAAATGATACACAGTTCTTTGCTCATGCAGCTGCTGAAGAAAGCGACAGATAAGATTTTATTGTAAACATGGTAAATGTGACCCCCCAAAGAAAGTATATACAAATTATTAAACTAGGTAAAAACTTGTTATACTGATCAAGCCTATCAGTGCCATATATGTCTAATGACTAAATTAGCAAAGCTTATTAAGACCTAGACACAGAATGCGTTTACTTGGATTGTTTTGACAGTCTGTAATTAATTCATGTCGTGGTTCTTGTCTTGACTTCAGTAAATGGACACTGTGACCCAGGCATTTAGTCCACACACAACTGTTGAATATTTATACACACAGAAATGATAAAAATCTATGAAATCCCCAACTGTCAACCCTAAAACAAACAAATTGGCTAATATCGCCAGTGAGTGTTTTGATCAGGAAAGCTCTGATTGACCCCCTGATGAATTTACGATCACCCAGACTAGTAATGATGGGGGCCCTTAGGGTTAAGAAATTGATCAGGTCATGTCATAATATTGCTATCTTACATTAGACATCTCCATACTCACACCAGAATTGTCTGTTGGTTACATATAAATACTTCACACCCCTAGTCTGTGTTACACACTCAGAAGGGAAAACAAACAAATGTATATATCAGATCTCATCACAATGTACAGAAACATTAGATCAGGCTAAATATAAATATATGAAATCTAAATCTTCCATTACAAAGCATACACCTTACTAACCTTAGTAAGCTAGCTTTCTTTTAGGCTCCTTTGTAGAACAGCTCTGTACAAACTTCTTTTGACATTCAGCTATCCTGTAAAAGATATAATGACAGTTGTATACACAGATTTAGAACATTAATTCGGTTTGAATTGAGATTGAACATGTGGCCTCACTATCACTACATGCTGAGAGAGAGGGGAGCTCAGCTGTCTCTTTCCTCCCTCTAATCACAACATGAAGCATCAAAGATAAATCTCACCCCATGACAAATACAAAAATCCACTTTATAAATCCCTACCATGAACACAGTAAAGTTGCTAATGCTAAAAAGAAATTTTTCACATCCTTTTAAATGCAGGGTTAATGTATTGTTAATGCACTGTTAGTGTATGCAAAGAAAGCTATAGCATTCCAACATCTGTCACCTAACCTTAAACACAGTGAACTGCAAGGGTCAAGATATCTTTAGCCAGAGATTGAATCAATTTAAATCAATGATTACTTCACCTTCTGTTTTTATACTTACCAACTAAATTTTCAAAAGAATAAAAATCCTATTATAGGATAAGAAATCTGTTCAGAATAAAAACAAACACAGGGGTTTAAGATTAGGAAGTTTTCTTCCCGTCCTGCTTTGGTAACTTAGTCATACATGCTCCTGTGCAGGCCGAGAGCTCCTTACAGCCCGAGGCCAGATCGAGGTTTGATTATGGATCAGCTATCGGAGGCCTGTCCATGAAGGTGGTAATCTTACATCAGCACAGCCTTACACACATTGATCAAAATGTATCATGTCCATATCCCCAGTAATTACACAATTAACATTATCAGACGCCTAGACCACTGCTCCTTATTATCTATATAATCTCCCGTCTAATCACACTGATATTCTTGGAATGCTGTATTATTTTCTCAATCACACTCATATTTTACTGCAATACACACATTATTCAGTATAACTATAGTAACCACTGGACAACACAAAATTGGATAAAATAACGAAACTTTTCCTATCAGTAATTAAACAGTCCTTCAACTAATCAAGGAGAAAAGGTAAACATAGCACTGATGAAACACACATTCCAGACCGTAACAATTCTTATGCAAATGAGACCTAAATCACTCAGGCAAAACACTGTAATGTTTTCTTTTTTTTAGGATATCATCCTGGGATTTTTCTTTCACATTGTGTACAAATGGAACACACAATCCCCTACCTTGCAAAGAGTTTGTTTGCACAGAGAACATAGAGGATTTTACTAGATAATTTCTTGATTAAATACCACCTGAATATATTTAAATATCTTCATTTAGGACACTTCTGTTTTCCCTTTAACAAAATGTTACCTGTTGAGACAGAAATAGAGTCTGATGTTACTGATAATAAACAATCCCATGGTAAGAGTTCACCTATATACAATATATCTGTTTTATGATTTGATATATATATCAAATATAAATTATGTTGTTTTTGTACAGTACACTAACATTACCAGTATAATACCAATGTTCACAATTTCAGGTTATAAAGTGAATTGGACAGTGTTAGACTGTTAGTGTAAGCGGCGATTGTGTCTGTGTGATGAAACAAACAAGTTGAAATAACACCTCAAGAAACAATGTAAATAATGATTGTGACAGGGGAACAACTGCACTAGTATCTCAAGGTTTTACATGTTGTTTGATACAACAAAAAAATTGCAAAGAGATGTTAACACAACTATACATGTACTTCTTAGTGGAATAACTGTATGAACATAGTGTTATAAAAATATTAACTAAGAAGAAGCTTGAAAATAACTTAAAACTATTGCGATTTTACATTTACTTATACAACCAGAAGTCTCTGTCGAGACTGTAGCTCTACTGGTTTGTACTATTACAAAGGATGAGAAAAGAAGCCATTGCCATCAGACCACAACTGTAGAAGGAGTAGCTTTTTAAAGGAATTTCACAGACATTCATATTTTTAATGACAACATTATGGCAACACTGTTCATCAAAATCAAAAACCGATGCACTATTTTATATATCTTAGTGTAGTCTACTTGTGTGCCAAGTTATACTGAAATCAGACCAAAACTGTAAGAGGAATTGCATTTTAAAGGAATTTCACAGAAAATTATTTTTTAGTAACCATGGAAACACCGTTCATCGAAATCAAAATCTGATGCACTATTCTATGTATCTTAATGCAGACCACTTGTGTGCCAAGTCATATATTGAAATCAGACCAAAATTGTATGAGGAGTAGCGTTTTAAAGGAATTTCAAAGAAAATTCTTTTTTTAGTAGCCATGGAAACACTGTTCATCGAAATAAAAAACGATGCACTATTTTATGTATCTTTGTGTAGTCTACTTGTGTGCCAAATAATATTGAAATCAGATCAAAATTGTAGGAGGAGTAGCGTTTTAAAGGAATTTCAAATAAAATTCTATTTTTAGTAACCATGGCAACACCATTCATCGAAATCAAAATCCGATGCACTATTCTATGCATCTTTGTGTAGTCTACTTGTGTGCTAGGTTATATTGAAATCAGATCAAAATTGTAAGAGGAGTAGTGTTTTAAAGGAATTTCACAGAAAATTCTATTTTTAGTAACCATGGCTACACCGTTCAACGAAATCAAAAACCAATGCAATATTTTATGTATCTTAGTGTAGTCTACTTGTATGCCAAGTTATATTGAAATCAGATCAAAACTGTAGGAGGAGTAGCATTTTAAAGGAATTTCACAGAAAATTCTATTTTTAGTAACCATGGCAACACCGTTCATCGAAATCAAAAAACGATGCACTATTTTATGTATCTTAGTGTAGTCTACTTGTATGCCAAGTTATATTGAAATCAGATCATAACTGTAGGAGGAGTAGCATTTTAAAGGAATATCACAGAAAATTTTATTTTTAGTAACCATGGCAACACCGTTCATCGAAATCAAAATCCGATGCACTATTTTATGTATCTTTGTGTAGTGTACTTGTGTGCCAAGTTATATTAAAATTAGACCAAAACTGTAGGAGGAGTAGCGTTTTGAAAAATTGTTTACAGACAGACGGACAGACAGACAGACAGAAGGACGGACGACGGACACCTTACTATCGCATAAGCTCTTCTGGTCTCTGACCAGTAGAGCTAAAAATGCTATCCCGTGATTCCCTGCATTTTGTCACGAGTAAACTAAATTCAGAAGTCAATGAGTGTTTTATTCAGTAATCACATATTTCATGTTTTTCATACTTTAGTTCTACAAAATAACAAGTTATATCCTGTCTCCAGAAAACATTATTTTTTTTTTCAAATATTGTAAAAAAAATGGGTTTCTTTTAAAATGTGAATGTCCCACAAAAATGAAGATCAAACAGCTATATCCAGTTCAGGGAGGATTGTGGGTATCAATGTTGATAAATTTTATGGGATGAAATCACAAGTCCAAATTTTCACTTTGTCTAGGTGTTTCTTTAATACGTTCCTCACAGTGGTGAGTGCAAGCAGTTCTTTTAAGCATTTGCAAAACTGATATGAAACGATTTTTGACAACTGTATACAAATATAGTATGCATTATGGGTAGAAAATTTGCGAGTATTCTAATACTAACAAATTCTATAGGCAAGTGATACAAAAAAGATTTGTTGAGGTTAACCTATCTCAATCTTTTGCCTCCATAATTTTTGTTGAATAAATTAACTAGATATATATTGCATTGAATATGCATAAGCATTTATATAAATATTTTACTCCTATTTACTTGCTACAAGGACAGTGGCATGTTTATCGTCCCTCAAGATTGTGGCCAGCAACTTTGTCCTGAGGTACAGCGGACAGAAATAGTTGCTGTTGTGGGGGAGGATTAACTTGCTTTTGTCCACATAAAATAGGTGTTTATTATACCAAAGCCAACTTTACTTGTGTTACATCACAATCTGGATAAAGCCAGAAGTGTTCTGAAATGAAAAGCCATGGAAACAGATTGCTGCATGCTGTCGGTGAATAATTTGATGACTACTTCACCAGCACAAAAACTATTAAAGCTAGATCTAAGGCTATTTGGAAAATAAAAAAATTTTTTTTTTATCATGTTGTTATATAGAAAAACTTCACAGACAGAGAGGAATGATAAATATCATTGTTCAACATATACAGACATACTAGGCCTAGTTGTAACTGGGACTTCTGTATTAACGTGCAATTATATAAATAGCAAACTGAAAATAATCTACTATTTGATTTCTTTTGATTTCATCTATTATATACGATCAAATATCAAAAATGAAAATCGAAAATTCATCGATACATTAATTTTTTTCCAAAGCAATCTTGAAGTGTTGACCAGTAAACAGAAGCTAATTCATGAGTGATCTGTCATTCAAGATATTTTTTCAATTAAAAAGTATTTAAACACAAATGCAAAAATTCTCCTGATATTACTTCAAATCTTCATAAGAATGTAATGTTTAAACTTACAAATGAATTGTTACAAACTTTCTTACACCGATATCCACCATCAATGTTTAAGTCACGTGACTCAGGTAAGTTCCGGAAAGCGCTACCTTGCGTGTAAATGATCCGCGGACACATGCCGACGTTGTAAGCGAGATAACTCTGTAGTGATCAATTCAATTTTTTCAATTCTTTTATTCCTTGTATCAACAGATACATCAGATCAACATGTGAATTACATACAATATACATAATTGCCATGTAAACGTATATTACAATGTATTTACACAAGCATTGATAAATGTACATTTCTATACATACATTATTATACTACATGAATCATAATAGTAAATAAATATTACTCATTATTATTATAATAAATAATAAATTTATTTTACTTTCTCGTAAATGACACGCTTCTCTTAAAAAATTCCCCAGACCTCTTAATTCCCTTACATTTTGAACACTTAATAATTGTATTAATTTATATACACTACTATTTTGATAATAATATTTTTTAAAAATATATTTCTTCCTTAAATTTTCATAATTATGTTGGACATTGTAAAATGAAATGAAATTCATCTTCTATTTCATTTAGAGTACACAATATGCATTTTCTGTATTTTCTATTGGTATTCGCGTATCTACCCCTTTCAATATATAAGTTGTGATCAGACATCCTAAACTTTTATTAGATTATTATTTCTCGATTTTTATCACTAAAAAGGT
The DNA here is from genome assembly GCF_032062105.1 of Saccostrea cuccullata. Classification (NCBI taxonomy): domain Eukaryota; kingdom Metazoa; phylum Mollusca; class Bivalvia; order Ostreida; family Ostreidae; genus Saccostrea; species Saccostrea cuccullata. The sequence goes on along the minus strand of NW_026929124.1, from coordinate 350,699 downwards.
TTGTTAAGGTAATATTGAAGGCAAAGTGTATCTGTAAGATATTTGTACAAATTAGCTTTTGACATCTTGTCGATTTCTGCTCTTAATTCCTGAATGTAAATATCTTTCATTCTCTGTTCAATAAGTTTAATAACATATTTATCATGTCATAATTTGTGTGCATCAAGTAATTTAATCCTAATCTATCCAGTTCTGTTTTAATATTTACAATCCATTCGTCATTTTCCTGTACCATTTCTTCATAACAAGTCTTAAGGATACAATTTTCTGTTTTGTTTTTTTTTACTTTAACCAATATTTCATAATCTTTATTTTCCTTAAAATATGACATGGAAATCTACCAAGTTCATGATAAACAAGCTTGTTACTAGCATTCTTTTTTTAACCCTAAAATTTTTTTATGGAACATAATATGGATACAAAACGTAAATAACTAAATTATTTTTAAAGAATGTTCGAGTGGGGCATCATTGAAATGCATAGGGAGGGGGGGATTATAATTCTTCTCAAGAACCACTGAAATCTGAATCTTACTGTATGTAGAAGCTTTCAAAGTATTGTAAATTTACTACATGCTCAAACCGGAGCCATGACCCGCGGGAGTCGGATAGGGGCATGAGGGCCACGCCAACACTAGGGAATTCAAGATCTTTAACTTGGCATATTTCTTGCATTGACTATTTAATGAAATTTTCTCAGAATCAACAAGACAATATCACTAAGTGATGGTATCAGTTAGATTAATGCCCTGTTCACACGACGAGTTTAATTCGCATTAAATTAATGCGAAGTAAACTAATGCGAATCAAATTAATGCGAATTAAATTGCGTTCACACGACAGCTAATGCGAAGTAAACTAATGCGAATTAAATTTTTTCTTCTACAGTCAGGCGTCAGTAAGTTTATTATGACGTCATTTGTAAATCACGTCATGTATGCAGAGCCATCCTTTGATACATCATGTAGTGGCTACAGGTATTCATTGATTTTAGTGATTAATATACTTTCCCTCAATTTTTTAACCAAATATAGCACAAATACCTATATATAACCACCAACACGTGTCCTGTGACTTAATTCTGGCCTTACGCATGCGTCAAAATTTAATTCGAATTAGCTTCGCTTAGCGTTCACACGGGGCTAATGCGAAGTAATTTAATGCGCAGTAAATTAATTTGAATTGAACTAAGTCACATTAAACTCCCCGTGTTAACGCAGTTTTAATTTAATTCGCAGCAACTTACGTTTAATTCGAATTAAACTCTCCGTGTGAACAGGGCATAAATTTGATCGTTTTATCATGGACATTAAAGAGTAAAAAAAATAATGTTGTCAATCATGCGACGCCTGCTTCTATTTCAAAAGATTTAATGTTTTTCTCTTTGCATAAAATTAATTGGGAACTATCTTTGAAAATTAACTCTTTCATAGCAAATAAAAGATGAATCATATTGACGACGATACATTTTCTAGTAGTGCGGGTTAATTTGGTTCAAATCGATCAGGGTTCCTGTACATGCAAAGCCAATAAAAATACAGAAAAAAACGTGGTTTGGAAAAAATTGATACAGATCACCAGGAGTAAAGTGACGAATGTGAGCATTGTGTTCCATGGGCCACTTGTCATTTTGATTAATGGTGTTGTCATGGTACCTCAAATCAGAAATTTCTGTGAAATACTTTTTAAACGCTACTCGATCCTCTTACAGTTTTGGCTTGATTTCAGTATAACTAGACACACCGTTAGAAATCAATCACATGTACTATATATATATATTTAAGGAATCACTGTCTAGTTAGGAGAGTATGCCAGGGCATCAACAATAGTGGGAAACCTGGGATAATTTGCATAACGGGCGAAGCCCGCTATGCTAAAATTATCCCATGTTTCCCACTATTGTTGATGTCCCTGGCATACTCTCCTAACTAGACAGTGATTCCTTATATTTTCATTTCATTGTGAAATAAAATGGTAGATTTAGACTTTTAAAATGTATATATAGACTTAAATCACACGAGGACGTCCATGCCAATTTCAATAGTCCTCACCCAATGACGTCAAACACCTAGGCAGCCGCACGAGATTTACATGCACATTTTGCCTCCTTAGCGTCAGACACAGAGACAGATGCGCACGAGATTTGCATGCATTTTAGGCCTCCTTAGCTCCTGACCTATCAACCTGCCTAATTTACATTCCGGCATAATTATCAAGAAATAAACTCCGACAACTTTCAAAGAGTTATCGCTGAGAAAAAAAAATTAGAAATGGAAATATTTCTGTTTTTATCAATTTTTGATTTTGATGAACCATGTTTGTAATTATTACAAAAATGTAAGTTTCTGAAAAATTCTTTCAAATGTCTACTCATCCAACAGTTTTATTCTGATTGAAATAAATCTTGCCATTAAAAGAGCTTTAACGGAAGATCATCATTCTGTTAATTGCTGTTGCATAGTTTCAAGTACAACTGCTACTATTCTGTTTCTATAAGTTTTTAAGTACAAATAGTAGAACTACAGTATCATCAGAGAATGACGTCCTATTTGGTTGACTGACCTTGAAATCCCATAGGCGTCGGAAGCAAATTGAAAGTGGGGGGGGGGGGGGGTAAACCACCAAAAAGGTAAAATTCAATTTTCAATGCCTGTATTATGTATATCTTTGCAAAAAAAGTGGGGGGGGGGGCTAAGCCCCCTTACCCCCCCCCCCCCCCCCCCCCGGTTCCGACGCCTATGATTCCCGAGATGCATCGACTGTCAAAGTTTGATGATTCGATCTAAGCCTATTGCTATACTAGTATCCTTAATACATGTATTAGGAAACTATAAAATTTCATAAGTAGGTCAGTGTGACCTACTCTTCAGTTGAGATACTTCGCTGAATTAAATTGCATTACCTAAATGAATGCAGATTTAAGTATCTCATAACTTAAATCCAAAATATTTATGACAAAATAGTGAAATTTAAACGAAAAAAAAAGATCTTGATGTCTTATTTTTTAGGTGAAACTTTCCGAGAACCCATGATCATCAACTAGCAAAGCTTGATCATTATCATATATATTGAAAAACAGCCATAAAATAACTAACTATAACCTATTTTTGGTTGAAGTACTTCAAAATCCCAAGGTGCAAAAAGTTTAATGATATGTTTCTAAGTTTCTGATTATAAGAAAAAATAGATATACAGCTAAAAAATACCAAAACTGGTCAAAGAGACATACTACTGAGTATTTGCTTGACATACCATAAGCCAAGATGTATTAACACTTCCTAACAATGCTTCCATTACACGTAACTAAGACTACTTATAATAATAATTTTGCCGATTATGAGACGATTTTAAAAAATGACTATTCATTTAGTTTTACTGTTTTTGAGAAGATTCAAAGAAGATATTCCTTTTTATTTTTATATAAAACATAAATAGCCATTGAAGTCGCACTCTACCCACAGCAGTCATTATTTGAACAACAGATGAATCTACACTACATTGCGAATCTGAGCACTTTAGTTAGAGAAAAACAGAAATCAGTCCAGTATTGAAAAATGATATATATACGTTGGTCACCTTTCTTACTTATCCTCTTCGCCCTCTATGTGACATAGGGCTTTAACAAACTGTTGTCATCTTCCTCTGTCTTTCACCACATACTGTGCCCGTCCCCACGAGTAGCTTATTTCCTCTATCTTTGATGTTCTCCATGTTGTTTGTGGTCTACCTCGCTCCCTCTTTCCATCTGGTGTCTAATGTAGGGCTGTCTTAGGTATTATTCTCTGGAAAATTCTCACCACATGTCCCAGCTATCTCAATTTTCTTTGATTTGAAAGACTGTATACATTTGTCACGACTTTAACTTTTCAATCGGCAACTTCCATTACTTATGTAGTAATATATGAGGGCTGTTCAATAAATAATGTCCTTGGTGCTCGGAAAGGAACAAAAACGCCTTTAAATGATTTAGTCTAGGAATGATTTCACTTATAATAAATAGTCTCTTTTAATCAAAATATACGTTCGTAACATTATTATCCAATGTCTGATTGTTTTTAGAACTCATTTTTGAGTATGGCCCTTCGTATACTGGAATATGGCAGATCCTAAGATTTACTGGACTTGTTTCTTCTTTCTGAAAGGTGTTTTTGTCAAGTTTGGAAAACGAAACAAGTCAAAAGGTGAAAGATTTGGCAAATATTGTTGGTGTGACAAAACATAAACTTTCTGTTTATCCCGAAAACTGCTTTTCTACAGGGCGTGCGGGTTTGGACACTGTCATGAAGAAATTTATTGTAGTGAATTCCTGATTCTGGTTCCTTCCTCTCCTAAACCTTTCGATTTTTTGGCAAATATATTTTGCTTTCTAGACTCCTCAAGAAATTGAACTGCCTCCCCAAATACGAATTTGAACAATTGCAATTCTTTGCTCTTTACAGACCTTTGCTGTTTTGTCAAGTACGTCTTATTGTAAATTTTGTTTTGAGGGTTTTATGCAATAGATTTGTTTCATTCTCTGTTTGAATATCAGACAAACGTGGATAACTATAATTTCTTATTTTTAAGAATAATTGTTTAGGTATTCTTACTCGCTGTCGCTTTAACTCATTTTTCAACACATAGGGTGCCCTTTGAGTACTAAACTTTTTTACTGTCAAATGATTCTTTAAAACAGTGTGAACTACTCCCAAAATGATGTCTATCAAATTTGCCATGTGTCGTAAAGTCATTCATACATCATCAGTAATTATTTGTTAAATTTCGGCAAACTGGTTGGTTGTTATAATTCCTTGTCGCCAAGGACGGTACCCTATCATTTTTGATTAATGAAATCCACCTGCTCATGTGTTTCTATAAAACAGACAATGTTGCTGTAAATTTCACCTATTTCAGTGAAAATTTCTTTTGGATTCTTAACAAGTTTTACAGCAGCTTTAATGAAACGTTTGATTTCACTTATTCACTAGTTTACTGATTCCTTAACCATTTATTTTTAATGCAGTGTCTCGAATAGCTCTTGTTTTCCAGCTTATCACATTGAAACTACAATGAATGTGATGAAAAGTGGTAACATATACTGTTAATAATTGATTCAAGATTGAATAATGAGAGAAAGTCAAGCTTAATGTCACATGATATCTATGTTGTTTGTCATAGAGTTCAGCACAATATTTATTGAACAGCCCTCGTACCTTCATCACCTGCCTACGGAGTTTATATCTTATCCTGTTTTTCTGTGCACACTGTCAAAATCTTTCTCAAAACCGAGGAAGTTGATGTACAGTGACATTTGCCATTTTATACACTGTTCTATAATGTTACAAATGGCAAAAAATTGTCTACACACCATGACAACATGTCTGCAGTCATTTATTGGGAATTTACCATTCTTTAATGATTCAATGCTGTTTTGGACTTCTTCAAGGGTTGGTAGTTCTAAATGTTTATTTCTAAGTCTTCAACATTGGGAACTGGACTTGCTGGCTCATCAGGCTCTGGGCAGTTTCGTACCTTCTGGAAATATTGTAACCAACGGTTGACTTGTTCGTGTTCCGTTGCCAGTGGGTAACCATCTTTTTCTGTCACAAGAAGCAGGTTAGGTTGTAGTGCGTAATTTTTGTTACTTTTTAAGGGTGTCCATTTCTCTATGGGAAGCAGTTCGTTCAGTTTCTTGTGCAAGACTGTCAACATACATTCGTCTATCCCTCCTAGCACTTCGCCTGACATCTTCATCCATTTTTAATATATTCGATCAGTGCATACTATTAATGCAAGATATATTACTGTATTCAGCGGCGGCTCACACAAATTAGTCCGACCAAAATAGTTCCATCATAATAAGTAGATACAACATTATTGTTCATGATAAGAGTAAAGTTGTGTATGTCATACGTTAAAGAAATCAAAAATAACGTCAAAATATTATTAGAAAGTTACCTTCCCCCCGAAATGCAAATAAAAAATATCAATATTCCTACGCTCGCTCCCTCCTCAGCCTTTTTTTTTTTTGCATGTTTGATAACAGAGAATATTTAGGTCATTCTTCGATTCATATCTTTTCACCGATGAATTAATAATACTATATCAACAATTGTATTAAGTACATGTTTATAGTCCGTTAATTATCATACAATTTCTTCTTAAAGAAAAAATTAATCATTCTGTGTGTGTATTACTAAATGACGGAATTTTCAATCCCTGGCCGGATTCTGCTCGTGTGTACACTTTGTAAACTGTAGGGTATGTGTGGCAAAACGAGAACTAGCTGGGTCGGAGATTCGGGTTCGTGTTGAAGTTCAGCATACCATTTTCTATAGAACTTGAATAATGTAAGTAATTTCTGCGACGAATACATTAGTATATTTCAGTAATTTTCAAAACAAAAAAGGTTTTTGAGTTTAGAATTTTCCGACCCGTCCTGATTTTCCTAACCCGGCCATTTTAAACACAAGTTGTTGCAGATGCAAATGTTAGAACAAACTATATATAGTTCAACAGGGATTGTATAATTTTTATTAATCAGAATTCGTATTCATATGATCTAATTAAGAAAAGAAAAGTTTTGTCTGCCATCGTAACTTCTCGGCAAAACAAAACGTGTTTCTCCGAGCTCGCTGGATGCGTTTGACAGCGCCATCGCACGTGTGTAGACCAAGGCTAATGTTGGTCTTGCGGACACAGGTAAATGTAGGCCTATGTGTACTGTTTGTTAGGAGACTGGGTGACCGTAATGCTATGGACTCACGAAATTTACAACAGTTCCATAATTAGACAGTGCAGTTTTTTTTATTAACGTCATTATAAACACTGTTAAACATATTAAATCTAAAAGTCGAATATCTTTGGATATGGGGTAACCCATATCTATTCTTGTTTATATAGGAAGCTTGTAATTGTCTTGTAATCTTGCAGACTTGTTACTGTTAATTTTCTGTTTTATGTTCTTTCTTTTACCTTATTTTTTCCATATACCAGTTCATTTATCTTTTTCTTTCGGTAGCCTACAGTTTCTTTCAGCGGCTTCAACATATTTTTAATATCCTTAACAACATCAAGAATTTCTTCAAGAACCTTAAGTCTGTTCTTCAATTCCAGAATGAAAACTTTCCTTATGTCTGGTAACTTTAACTTTTCCACGTCAAGCATCGTTTTTGTTTCTTTTTTTTTATTTCTACAAAGTTTTAGTTTTATGGTAGCTTTCAACAGATAGTGGTCACTGTTGACATCTACTCAACGACACACTTTTGTAAATTAACATCTTGTACACATTTGCGCCATTTGTCGTTTAAAGTTATTCGATTGATCTGGTTTTCTGTTCTGCGATTTAATTAATCATCATTCATTCATTCCGAGTACATCGAGCTTGTATTTTTGCATTTCATCTTCAACTTGTCACTTACTTGTATTCTCTTTGATGTTTCGTACATAGTGCGAACATTCCATTCTTCAACAGGTTTTTCTTTCGGTCTTAGAAGACTCTCAGTCGGTCTCGTAGAAAATGTCATATTGCCTGTATTTTGACTGAGGTCTTCGCAGACACAGCTTTTAATTATGACATTTGTGCACTAGTGATGGTACCACTGGGTAGTGAAAAGCGTCTAGTGTACTCTAGATAGCCTAAATGTAGAAGAAATGAAGAAACAAATGCGTACATTGTAGTTCCTTTCCTTGCCAGGAAAGAGCCTCTACACTTTCAAGACTCTTCCTCGAGGCAATGCATTGATACTGAGGGTATTCACTTCAGGTTGATATGTAGAGAATCTCGGAGTATCAAGGGCCCTACACATGTAGTGTGTAGGTCTATCGGCGTATGTATACGCCCTAGCACTCATTAATCTTGGCCCAGCTATGGGAAAAAAGTTCTACTGCCATGAGATGACGTGTGCGAGTCAAAGACTATGCGAATAAATCCAGGGAGAAGAAATTCGTTTGCACTGGATTGCAATTATCTATAGGAAGGACAACCCAGAAACAAAATCAGGCTCAACAGAGTGGAGGTTCTGCGTACGGCTAATTACCATACCCAGTAAAAAAGAACTAGTTACGGAAACTTCAACAATGGGGATGGAGATAACGAACAGCATTCAAGATCAAAACTCCACAAAACAATACAAAGTAGGAACAGAGCAAACACGGACCTCCAAAACATCGGTGGTGAGATTAGGTACAATGGAGGTGTGAGCATCCCCTGCAGACAGGTCACACCCGCCGTGTGCTCCTTGTCATAATCGGGAAATAACGGAAAAATCCGTCGTCAATTCAGTGACAATGGAGTAACAATTAGTATGAAAAACGTCAGTCAGCATTTGACTCAATGATAAATTGTAATTGCTGACAAGGTCATTGTAACAATAGAACTTACAAAATGATGACTTTAGACGAGACTGTTGATATTCTTGTTTCATCAACTTGTTTGTCAATAATTTACCTCGTTTTAGAAATTGTTCATACGTAGAGCATGTCTTTTTGCGTATCGAATCAACTGAGATATATAAACTCCTCATGCAGATCATGAAGGTATACTGCTGCATAAGTAAAGGAAGTTGACGATAGAAAAGTTAAAGTCATCACGTTTATCATAGAGCTTGGTTGTTAGATTACCATTAACGTCTTTTTCAAGTAAAATATCCAAATATGAAACAGATGTGTCAGACTCTGTGGTATCATTTATCTCAAGCTCACCAGGATATATCGTATCGACATGAGAATGGAAATCACCATTGTTATTTGACAGTACGTCATCGATATATCTAAATGTCGAGCTGAAGGGACAGCCAGTGTTTTCTTCTTTTCACGCACACATTCTTCTTCATATGAATACAAAAATAGGTCTGCTAATAACGGAGCGCAATTGATACCCATGGGAACTCCAATAGATTGTTGGAAGACCTGGTCTCCAAAAACAACATAGATATTATCATCAGAAACTCGAGCATCTTTTGGTGTCAACTTCTGAGTACTTATGTGTACAATCAGAATGTTTTTTAACAAAATAATTTTGCAAATGACCAGTGACAAGGTAAGTAAATTTACAAGTTCCATTTTGATTGAAAAAAGCAGCTGTCAATGATATCAAAAAGCCTGAACTTTACTTTATCGTGTTGTATGGTTGTGTATTAAGTTGAAAAGTCGTAAGTTTTTCAGTTGTTTCACCGGGTGTGTTCAACTGTTGAATTCTGCACACACCACTGAGCAAAGGCTGACAAAACTGATGTGTTGATTTTATTTTTGCACATTTCTAATCGGAATTTTCTGGATTATAGTTTCATATTTTTACTTTTTTTATTTTAATTGGTTAAAAAAATGTTTGTATGAAGTTTAGTTGCCTTTCCTTAATTTTGCAGATATTCCCTAGGAAAAAACCAACAACATTTTATTGCATCAACTTTAATGTGTTTGAGTGTGTTGGGGTTGGGTCATAAAATTAAATTTGGATTAATATCATTACCATAAAAATTTGAATAAAATTTGTTTAAATGTCTTCTTGATCAGAAAATAGTAGTTACTGATAAAATTTATGAGATGCTTTTTTAAATTAAAGCTACTAGTATATCTGAACCTTTGCAATAAATGAATGATTATACATTGTACACCAAATCGTGTTCAAAGTTCGTTCATAAAGTTATATATGATAAATGGATTTTACATACATGTCCTTAAGAAGCAGTGGGAGTGCAATTTCAGTTGGGAGGGGACACAAGTAAAGAAGGAGACAACCAATGAAAGATGCATTGAAATGAATAAGTCGAAAAACATAGAGTAGATGTATTTTAGGTTTTCTATCGTTTATTTATTGGCAAATTATTTTTTGCGGGGTGGGGGTGATCATCGTTCCGTCTAGCCTAATATAGTCCAAAGGATTGTTTTATCACTAAAAACCGTTTATCTTTAAATATCCTTCGGTTTTTAGCCAAAATATATACTGTCGCCAGTTTCACTTTAGACTTAAGGTATGTTACTCGTGAAATTTGTTAAATCAAGGATTTTTGAGAAGTATATTTTGGATAAGTACTCATGTAGTATGACTCAAAATCGCAGAGAAAATAAGAGGTCAGTGTGCATCTTACTGATCTATGGTACAATTATGTTGATCTTTTTGCACTTAAATTTTAACTCTTTGGTTTATTACTTTATCCCTTATTATATTTTATCAGATGTTACCTTGGCAATAAATTTAATCTTATTTTTACGTAAAATAGTTTGAATAATATTTATCATTGAACAAATCTTGCAAATTAATGCGCGTTAATTATTGTGTGACCTTTTTGCACTAAAAAGTAACATATTTGGGGTATTAAAAAACTAAATAGGCAATAAAATATTTTCTTACATCAAGCTTTTTACAACTTAAGTGCTGATCATTCACAAGTATCGAGGAGTTTTAAATAATGAAAGAAAAAGTTGGGGTCAGTGATATTAATTTTGAAATATTGGTCAAAATATGCGATTTTCATGCAAAAAATGGAGTAAATTTTATCTTGACTTCTTTAATATATCTTCATTTTTTGGCAAAGTTTGTTGAGGAAAGGTGTAAAACTTGTTCTAAAAATATAAATTAAGACCTGTATTAAATATTCCTAGCAATATCTCCGAGTAAAAGTATGTGAGACTTAAGTTTCAACACATTAAATTTAATAAATGTGCAGACTTGCAGAAATTTCAGCTAAATATCCTTCCATCACAAGAAATAGTCCCTCATAAATCTTGCTTCTTTGTAGATTTTTGAGCAATTTTTTCGATGAATGTTAAAAATTTTACATTGTTGAATTTAAATATTTTATAAAAAATTGAATTTTAATAAATATTTTGGAAGTAAGAGGTTCTGCGTGAACTTTTCTAAAAAGCTGACGAGTGACATACCTTAAGACATGTATAGATCTTACGATTATCATAAGATATGTCAGTTTTATAAAACAGCTGTGGTGCAATCTTACGATAATTTTCGGTCTTAAGACAGATCTTAGTCATTAGACAGCTTTGTGAAACTGGCCCCTGTTTCATAAAACTAATAGTGTAAGAAATCTTTAAACAAATCTTAAAACAAATTTCATTCTTCAATTTTACAGGGATTTTTTAAATACGTTTGCACGAAGTTTAGTTGCATTTCCTTAATTCTGCAGACGTACCTTCGCAAAAAAAAAAACAACAACAACCAAAAACGTTTTATTGCATCAACTTTAATGTAATTAGGGTGTGTTTGTGTGTGTGTTGGGGATTGGGTCATAAAATTAAATTTGAATTAATTTCATCACCATAAAAAATGAATAAAATTTTTATTTATAAATGTCTTAATTCTTGCTCAGAAAATAGTAGTTGCTGACGAAATGTATTAGATGCTTTTTTTAAAATTAAAACTACTAGAGAATCTGAACCTTTACAATCAATGAATGATTATAGCAGTGAATCCTTTTGAAACACAAAATCGTGTTCAAAGTTCGTGTATAAAATTCGATGAAGGTGTCTTTAAAACGTTTCAACTACTGCAACAAAATAACAATGCTAACAGATGAAGAAAAGATAAAAAAAAATTATTAGAAGAAAGCATATACATACAGCATAGTTTTCAAATTACACATTCCGGTAGATGAATGAGGGACACCCCAATAATAAAATTATTTGATTTTCATCTAATTTTGTACGACTGAGTGAAATGTTTACCTTCTAATTTTCTAAAAAAAAAAAAAAAAAAATCACCACAATGTAACAAAATGAATTAAAGTAAAACGTCTAAAAATGCTTGGTAGCTACACAGAAGTTCGATATTTTACTTTCATGGACTTATTTCATTCATAAAAAATGCATATACTTGACCTATCAATAAGAAAACTACATGTACCTCGAACACAGGATCAGGAATTACGTTAGTCATTTTAAAAATTGCTCAACTTAGCAATGCTTAGTCATGGTTATTGTGATATTTTTGCAGGTTTGGAATTCAAATGAAACAATTTTTAATAAAGTTTATATGATATATGGATTTTACATACATGTACATACATGGCTTTAAGAAGCATTTTTGGGGGTGTAATCTCAGTTGGAAGGGGACACAAGCAAAAAAAAAAAATGCATTGAAATAAATAAAGTGGAAAAAAAAAGATAAAGTAGGTACAATTTAGATTTTATATCGTTAATTTATTGGCAAATCATTTTTTTGCGCCGGGGGGGGGGGGGGGGGGGGGTTATTGTTCTGTCTGGTCTGATATAGTCCAAAGGATTGTTCTATCTCTAAAAACCTTTTATCTTTAAACAGCCCTCGGTTTTTAGCCAAAATATATACTGCCGCCAGTTTCACTTTAGACATGTATCTAGTTGTCTAAAGAAATTTGATAGATCTTATGATTATCATAAGATAATTATGACAGTTTCGTGAAACAGCTAAGGTGAAATCTCACGATTATTTTCGGTCTTAAGACGATCTTAGTCATAAGACAGCTTTGTGAAACTGGCCCCTGGACTGGACTCTTTTATGATTACGAATATTACTTATGCTAACCGCGTCAGTTCCTTTATTGGCATATCGAAGTAAAAAGAAAAGACGGATCGTTTTAGCTGCATTTTCTTCGGTAAAACATGGGAGTTTAAAAAGCATATGATTTGCAATATCCATAATCCATAAAGACATTTTTTTCAGACATAGTAAGCGGATATAAAACGTGGTTCGGTCTTTGTAATTTATATGATTGACAAGATGTATCAAACTTTACATACTATTCCATTTCTGGAAGTAGGATATCCCTTTATTTTAATTAATATTACACTATATATATTTTCACAATAGGATATAATGCAAAGAGGTCACAAATATAAATTCTAGCATACGAAAGCTTTTCGCTTACTTAGGCCTGTAGGATAACATTCTCTTACAACTTAAACAATGACCAAATCATATTTTGGAATATGACTGAGTTCTGGATTCACTGTACATAGTTTATGCAATAAAACAAAATGTTTCAGCCCCAGAATGGCACCCCGGATGAAAAAGACAATTCAAAATCATTACCTACAAGACACAATCTTATTATTTATGAGGATTTGGCTACTGCCCAAATGGGAATCAGTGTTTTGTAAAAACGTTGCCCAATACAATTCTGGAACCTTTTTGCGTATCTAAACTACATTCTACCTATAATATTCTAGAGGTTGACTTCGCTATAACATAATATGTTAGACGTCTTAAAATATTTTTTGGGGAAAATATCGTTTCTTGACTCCTTATTAGAATATCAATTTTCAGGATGAGAATGGAAATTTCAAATCTCTTTTTTGCACATGACACAAGTCCCCATGACACAAGTCCTGGGGACTTGTGTCTTAGACGAGCTCACTTTTGATATCAGTCTCACTATTCTATTGATGATTCCTTTTGTAAAAGTGACACTGAGATCAAAAGTGAGCTCGTCTAAGCTTTTTGCCCCCAAGCCTGCTACATAAAAAATGAAATGGATCAATTTTAACTTATTTAGTACCAGACATGTTCTAAAAGATGATTTGGCTATTATCACAATTTTGGCAAGATGGGAATAAGAATTTCAGAATTTTGGCTGGGTAGGAATAAACCAAATAACCTGGGGCCTCTGTCGAAACCAAAGAGTTACTTCTTTGTAATTATTTAACCCACTTATGTATTTATATAATCAGACCAAAGCACACCGGTAGTCTACGTACGTACTAAGTCTCATTGTAGAGTGTTTTGAAAGAAATTCATATAAATTACTATTTTTATATACCATGGCAACATCGTTCATATACAATCAAATACCGATATAAAAATAACTATTTCAGAAGTTTTATTGAAATCGAATAAAATCTTTGAGAATCAACGTTTTGAAGAATTTTCAGATTTCTATTTTAACCGCCGCGCAACCCACAAAAGATACATATAAAGTGCTTTACGATGAACACAAAAATAGTTAGCAAAAGTCACAGAGAAGATTAGTAACTTACTGTCCATACAATTACTTCTTGAAAAGTAATTTTGATTAGATATTGGTTGGGTTTACTAGATAACATTAGTAAAACTAGAATTTACAAGTAACTTTCACCTTGTATCTATACGACCTACTACTTACTAATCTTAGCTAGTACTAATTACTATTACAAATCACGACGAACGATTTAAGAGGCACACTAGTTAAATCTGTTACTGTAGTATAGTTGACTTGTTTAACAAGAAAATGGACCAAACCTGTAAGAGAAGTGTTCTGTAGAAAAAAAATGCTTACAGGCAAATGGAGGGACATACATATATTTTTATATGCATAAGTTCCACAGACACTTTTTTCGGTAATAATTTTTTTTAACCCATAGTATAATGATACCAAAACATATCCAACTCATAATTAAATTGAGTACCCCATCCCCAGAACACTTTCAGACGAAATGCACTGGCAAAACTTGTATAAACATTGTCTTCTACGGAAATTTATCTACGCAACTATATATGGTATGCTTTACTTTATTTTCTTTTATCTCGATTTGTAAACAGCATAAAAACTCTGCACACCGAGTAGGAAATTCGAATTACACCATGAGATGGTTTGTACTAAACCCAGGCAGAGATGTTGTCTAAAATCTGTTAAAAAATTACATCGGAAAATGGAAAATGATGCGCAGACAAATTTTAATATATTTCACTGCAAAATTTATACACTGTCTGGTATTTAATTTTAAACTCAATCATTTTTGGGAGTTGAACTTTGTTCAGTCTCCCTTGGTCATCACGCATTTTACATGCGCAGTAATTTGTGTTGATTATGTAGAGCCGAAAGCGAGGCTACTGTGTCGACCGATTTACTCCGATGATATTCAATGCATAGAAAACATGCATAAACATCCGCCACAAATAGTTCATGTCATTTTTCTCCTGACTTGATCTAATTTTTATAATTTGAAATGTAAGTATTTGTAATGATAAAGTAATCTTATTTTGAATATTAGATTTCGTTCAAAGTAAAACTAAATTATACAGAACCTCAAAGGTTTTTCATAATGGAACTCATTTTTAGTGTAGCGTCATCTATAAACACTGAAAGAGATACGAACGACAACTCTTCATACTGACAGCAAGCGGTTAATCTAGTCTTCCCGACGCCCGACTGTCCCGGATTTTGGGTTTTAGCAATTTCTTTTTTACCGGTGCACAGAATTAATGCAAACTTTTCATGAACATTCTCTTGGCTTAAATGAATTCATTAATGCATAAATACTTTCGGAAACATGCGTATTTATTACTTAATCAGCAGTATCACCTACCAAAAACGGTAAATCTAGTACTCTGTTATAAATGTTAAAACCAAAAACGGATACCGATGTTTTCGTAGACTCGCGATTAAAAACAACAATATTTTTTCTTTCAATACTAAAAAGGAAAACCTCATTTACATACCAGATAATTTGTACCCACACAAACTCTCACATACACCACTGTTTTTATGTTTGGTCATTAATTATTTGTTTTTAAATTGGCATTGCTTTTTTCTTCACAATATTAAAAAAATTAAGTTCTGACGTACTCCATGTACAATGATGACTTCGTGTAATTGAAATACATTTATATTCACAAAAAAGTTTTAGATAACAAACCTGTTTGCTCTAAAAGGGATGCTGTGTGAAAATCCACATTTTATCAACATTGATACTATTTCTGTGAAACTGAAATTTTCATGACACCTGGGTAAACGTGCCAAGGAAAAATATATTACAAATTTGAAGATGAACTAGAGGTACTGTGAGCAGTGAATTATATAAATGATCAACCGTCTCTAATATCAATATAATGGCAGTGTCCATGTTTTGCAATGGGAAACCCAATATATGTGTAGGATGAAAAAGTAATAGAAGGTGTACAACGGCAATATGTAATAAAGATTCTCTGAAAATTTTATTCAGTGGTGTAAGAGGAGTTGCGGATAAGAGATGGGCATACCTAAAGCGTAACAAACAGATGGACAGACATCTCGATTAATAAATACCCTCCCGCTTTTCAAGCAGGGGGTATAAAAAAGGACTAATGCAGGCAGGCAAGCATTATGGCCCTTGCATTTTTCTTTCTTTCTTTTTTTTTTTTTTGGTTATTCAATGTCTCTGAATGTCTTTCTCAAGATTTTTGCAACACAAAAAATCTGAAACAGTTGTGTGTATTTGAAATAATAATACTGTTCACTCACTTAACCTATCGATCAAAGATTTTATTTTACACCATGTTCAACTCCCATGAGTACTTTCAGTACTTTGATTTAAAGTTTGCTCTCTGCCCGTGACTAGCACATACTAGTACCATTTCATGGTGAAATTCGACTCGGCGAGTTCAAGGAAGTAACTAGGCTCAAAGTTTTAGTGATCGAGGCAATAGATCTGGGAGCCACCCGAGTCTCAAGGCCATAGGAGTTTCTGAGGGGCTTCTCTAGGGATACGGGATTTCCCAAAATTAAAGACAATCTTTGAATGTTTTTTTAACGTTTTGAATTGTCTTTCGCTTTGAAAAGTGGCTATCTAGAGCGTATGGTTCAGAGGAATATTGATCCTTACGTTGAAGGTTCGAATCAACACTGCGGGGGTGTGGAGACTTATGTTGCAGTATGATACTGATATGCTTGCACGAAAAAGATCATTGGTCAATGGCCCCGAGTGCCGAGTATTGCTCTAAAATTTGCAGCCCTCTACTGCCAAGTGGTGGCATCTCAATAAGAGGGAAAAAAATCTTCAGTTGGAATGGACGTAAAACAGACAAACAAATTAAAACTAAAGTTTTGAATATTATTATTTTTTTTACATGCGTTCTAAACAATAATGACACACCTGGTAAGAAGATTTACAGGTTTACAGAAATTGAAAGAAAAATTGAAAGTATTTTTTTAGTACTAAGACACACATAATTAATTAAAGTTAAAAATAAACCTTTTTTTATTTTCACAATGCTCCAAAATTTTAGTGAGGCCTCAATGGTAGTTACGGCCTTGGAGTTTTGACGCTGTTTACGGTGATAAACGAAGATAGAGACAAACATAGCATATATGGTATATATGTAGATAAATTGTCGGAGAAGACAATGGTAAAACAAGTTTGCCAGTGCATTTCTCTGAGTTGTAAATTATTGCAATTCTGGGGAGGGGGTCCTCCATGTAATTCTGACTTGGATACCTTGTGTCCTTATTATACAATAGAAAAAAGTGCCTATGATAAGCTCTTTTGTTTCTTTGAACAGAACTAAAATTGGACGGATTTAAGTATTTTATAATTTATATCCTTATTAAGTTACAAAGGAAATTCTTTTTGCCACATGCGTCTCTGTGCTTTGAATACGAATTCTTTGCCTATCAGTTTCCAACAATTTGCACACTGCAACCCTCAGTAAATCAAGGTCTGCCTCCTCGAACGCCTCAGAATGATGAATAATGTACTCATCACCTATCATAAAATCATAATATACTCGTAATGGGGAGAAGATGATAAAATGGTTTTTAACATTTTTTTTTATTTTCAAGTTCACTCACCACGAAGAGAGAGAGAGAGAGAGAGAGAGATTTACACACTACACACCTTCAGATGTTTGCTTCAATTCGAGATATAATAGATGATGGTTTTCCCCAAATTCCATACAAAGAGTGACAAGATTCATGGCATTCACATGGAAAAATAACACTTGGAGATATATCAAATTCTCATGCAGAGAGTGGCTCATCACAAGAAACTTAAGAAAATCCTCAGCAGTGATTATAGACTCTGCATGTGTAACCTCAACACCTGTACAATGAAAATTACATGTATATAAAAATTGTTTTACTGAGAATGAAATGTAACATGTATATATCATATTGACTCATATATATTGACAGTAAAGAATTGCTATAAAATTACCCAGAGCAAGTCTCTTTAAATCTTGTAATTTGTTCTCCCTGTTAATTTGTGTAGATAGTTCGGTTGAAATGTAACATGTATATATCATATTGACTCATATATATTGACAGTAAAGAATTGCTATAAAATTACCCAGAGCAAGTCTCTTTAAATCTTGTAATTTGTTCTCCCTGTTAATTTGTGTAGATAGTTCGGTGACAAATTGATTAAAATGAAAGAATTCTGCAGATCTTTTGAGTGCGGATAGTCCAGGCAATTCTTTGACTTTTCTGGCATCTAAGATGAAAATAAAGACATTCTAAGTGAACATATAGAAATATAGGTAAAAATGATTGCATGAAAACTTTTTTCATATTCCCAAATACCACTTGATTAGTTGCTATTTACCTTTAGAAAAAATATTGCTGCAATGTATTTCTCCAGTGCTTAACCATTGTAAAAGGCTATTTGCATCATAAAAAATACTGTATCCAATATGTTTAATCTTCAGGACAATGGTTTCTTTGTACATTCGTACTTCTGATGAAATAACTTCAGTATTGTATGAAGAACATTCAAAAGTAGACTTGCATTTCAAAACTCAACATCATTTCTAAAATAAAAATTTTGGGTTCTTCTATCATTTGACATGAAATATTTTTAATATATACAAACCTCTTTTGCCATCATCTGCTTTTTCCAACAAAGGGAGGGATTCTTCTTTTACTGTATCTGAGAAATTGAGTAAGTTGAAAAACAATGCACTTTTCTTTAACAATTGATATTGAATTATCAAGTTTTTATACAAAATAAATACAAAAATTCTCTTCAAATTTAAAACCAAATAAAACCAAGCAATTTATTCAATTTGGAAAGCGGAATGATATGTAAATGCTTTAAAACATATTTGTGAAGCAATCTTTTGATTAAACATCACCCCCCTTGTAATACCTATTGTGCCCCAAGGTCATAAATTTAACAAGTTTGAATCTACACTATGCAACATGCAACACCTTCTATATAAGTACATGTACCAGCTTTTATGGCCTAGTGGTTCTTGAGATGATTTTTGAAGATTTTTCCTACATATGTCAATGTAAAACAAAACTTAGACTCCCTATTGTGGCCCATCCTACAACTGGGGGTCATCATTTTAACAATTTAGAATTTACACTTCAAACAGGATACTTCCATATAAGTGTCACTTTTTGTGGTCCATTGGTTCTTGAGAAGTAGATTCGTCATTTTCCCTATACATATCTATTTAAAACTTGGATTCCCTATTGTGGTCACGCCTTACCCCCGGCCGGGGTCAAGACTTTATTAATTTAGATTCTACACTTCCCCAAGATGTTTTAACATAAGTTTCAGTTTTTCTAGGTTATTAGTTCTTAAGTATATTTTTTCTTTTTATTTCATATATGTAAAAATACGAATCCCTATTGTGGCCCTGCCCTACCACGGCGGTCATGATTTTAATAATTAAGAATCTACACTATCCCAAGATGCTTCTACATAAATGTCAGCTTTTATATGGCCCAGTGGTTCTTGAGCAGAAGACTTTTAATGACCCCACCCTATTTTTGTCTTCTCTTGATTATCTCCCATTGTAAGGGAACTTGGCCATTCATTTTAGGTCATTCATTTTAAAAAATTAAACTTCTCTTCACCATAGGATACTTTGTACAAAGTTTGGTTAAGATTGACTCAGTGGTTCTTGAGAAGAAGTTGAAAATGTAAGAAGTATATGTTGAGTTTCTTTTACAACATTATGAAGAACAAGATGTGTTTGTGAAACACTGATGCCCCCGTATGGCACCATAATAATGATGAAATTTTTCTTAAATGCAAATTTAATGTACTGGTACCAAAAGTAGGGTATTCTCACTGGAAATATAATTGTGAAATATGAAAGTAGGCCAAGGTTAACGTTTTTTTCCGAAGTATGGAAATCTTTAAGGTCATTGGTATCCAATGAGAGGTTTTGCCACAAAAAAATACATACTAGTATGGAAAGTATGGAAGCCCTAGTCCTAACCGTTCAGAAGTTATAAGCAAGGTTAAAAATGTTCAAAAGTTGGTAAAACTCCAAGATTAAGGTCAAAGGTCTTGCTAAAGTTCTTTCCACATAGAATACATATGTAAAGTATGAGAGCCTTAGCCCATACCGTTCAGAAGTTATGGCCAAGGTTAAAAATTTAAAAAACTACGTCAAACTCCAAGGTTAAAGGTTTTGTTATCAAAGGAAAGGTCTTGTCACAAGAATTAAATATGTAAAGTATGAAAGCACTAGCTCTAACCCTTTTAAGTTATGGTCATAGTTTGCTTTTTAAAAGTACTAGTAGGTCAAACTCCAAGGTCAAAGGGTCAAAGTTCTTGATATCCAATGAAATGTCTTCTCACAAGTATAACATATGTGAAGTATGAAAGCCATACCAATTACCGTTTAAAAGTTATGGCCAAGATTAAAGTTTTTTCTAGTAGGAAAATCTCAAAGCTCAAGGTCAAAAGGTCAAGGTTGTTGGTATCCAATGAAATGACTTTCAAAAAAGAATACATATGTGAAGTATAAATGTCCTGGTATTTACTGTTCAAAAGATATGACCAAAGTAAAAGTTTGGAATGTTTGTATAAAAGTGGGTCAAACTCTAAGGTCAAGGTTAAAAGGTCAAATTTGATGGCACCCAAAGAAAGGTCTTGTCACAAGGAATACACATGTGAAATATGAAAGTCATTGCTCCACTAAATCAAAAGTTATGGGCAAGGTTTAAGTTTTTGCGGACAAACAGACAGCCAGAGAGACAGACAGACGGAAGGACACGACAAAAACTATATACCCCCGAAACTTCGTTTACGGGGGCATAAAAATCATCATCTTTTATACTAGTGCAAGTACAGTAAATATAAATCTAAAGAAACTCTACACATTTCTAATAAAATCATCATCTCTTATACTACTGCAACTACAGTAAATATAAATTTACAATTATACACCCTACACTCTTCTAAAAAGTTCTTGTTTTATTAAGGAATGAAGCTTATTTCAACTTATGTTATACGATATAACATAACTTGGGGCAGTTTACGCTTTATAAACCGCGAAACTGCCCCAAGTTATGTTATATCGTTTAACATAAGTTGAAATAAGCTTCATTCCTGAATAAAACAAGAACTTTTTAGAAGAGCGTAGAGTGTATAATTGTAAATTGTAATTGTGTAGAGTGTATAATTTAATTTCAATGTAGACAATGAGACAATATTTCCATTTTTTCCTTCGGAAAAAGGCTTCAAATAACGCATATTTTCAAAGTTAACGTCAAGCGGAGTAATACGTTTTTGACGTAACTCATTGTGACGTAGGCAAGTTATGTTATACAAAATGGATAAAACCGTTTAACCAATCAAATGACGTGTTACAAACGAAACTAAATTATAAAAAATATAGAATGATTAAAATGTAACATTAATAAGTATAAAGGAAAATTTAGAAAATTGATACTTCATGAAGATTTTGTTAAAATTTTCCTCTCAATATTGCAATTTTTGGACAGAGAATTTTACATTTCAAGTGAATCCAATTTAAAGAAACAGTTGAAGATTTTTTAATTATATTACTGTTAATTAAGGAATGAAGCTTATTTCAACTTATATTATACGATATAACATAACTTGGGGCGGTTTACGCTTTATAAACCGCGAAGCGGTTTATAAAAAAGGCGTAAACTGCCCCAAGTTTTGTTATATCGTATAATATAAGTTGAAATAAGCTTCATTCCTTATAATTTAATTTCAGTGCAGACAATGAGATAAATTTCTCCCCAGAATAAGGCTTCACATTGATTAGATTTTAAAAGTAACGTCAAGCGGAGTGATACGTTTTTTGACTAACTCATTGTGACGTAGGCAAGTTATGTTATACAAAATGGATAAAATCTTTTATCCAATCAAATGGCGTGTTACAAGTAAAATTAAATTATTGAGAAATATTAATAACTGTAGAGTAAACATGTGTAAAATTTTCTTTCCTGATTAAATGATGTCACCTACCTGCCCCATGTTTTCTCTTCCTTTTCTGTCTATATCTAATATACACGATGGTGAACAGAATTAATATGATGATCAACAAGGCTGCTACCGCTGCAGAAATACTTATGCATCTGAAAATGATAATTATGACCAAAAAGACTCTAAAATCAGTACTGTTTTGGAAACGGGTATAAACAATATATATATATATATATATATATATATATATATATATATATATATATATATATATATATATATATATATATATATAAAATAAACTATATATAAACTATATGTATTTTAAATTAAGTTTAACTTAACTTAAATTAATTAACATAACCAATAGTTCTTTAAAATGTTTTTTTAATGAAATAAAATTTTGTGAATTTCACTTTGACATTGAGATCCATATTTCAAGCTAACTGTATCTCACTAAAAACAAGCTACAATGTATCTTAAAGAAGTGGAAATACAAGCGACCTACAAGCAGGTACAAATGGGATAGACACACACCAACTTTACCTTATTTTCAGCGTTCTGAGGGTCAATGCTTATCATATATTTTTATATTTTAGGACGTTCGATCCTGTGCTTTTGAGTCGATTTTGGTCTTGACCTTTATAAAAACTTCTGCATCATTTTTAAGTTTTAACATTGAATTTAGATTCTACTATGCAAATTAAACTAATCCATTGCAAAACCGCAATTACATTCTATTCAAGGAGATTAAGCCAGTAACAGGGTTTGTTTTTTTTTAAAGAAAATAATCAATTTTTCCCTTTTGAAATATATACATTACTGTTTATTTTAGACTCCCATTTTCTATGCTGGTTGTATATACGCAAAGCTGTTTTATGTAGTGAAATATATGTTATGCTTGTTCTGAAATATCTATAAAATTATTTCTTATGAATCCTTTCGACGAATTATGACAAATATAGTTAATATATTCTGAAAGTCAAGGAAAAAAAAAACAATTTTAACATAAAATTGACACGTTTTTAGTAAAATCTAAAAATTTACATCACAAACCCCCACTTTTGATGTTCTTTACTGATTATTTAAATAACTTTGACCTATCTGCTCAAAGCTTAAGACTTTAAATTAATATCTTTGCTTATTAAATTTTCAATGCCAGAAAAATCAAATTTTATGAGTGCAGAAAGGTCAAATAATTGATAATGCGAAGCAATTGGTGATAAATGTCGGATTCTATTCTATGGCGAATGAACAATGAGTAAAGCAACAGTTTCTATACAGAGATTGGACATGCCACACAACTAGATGAGCCTACAGTCATATAGATTTTTTGGAGCCCTGAGCCCCCCCCCCCCCCCCCCCCCGTCTCTTTCCCCATCCACTTTGAGAAATTTTTCTACAGGCTTGTAACAAGCTATTTGGATTGCTGTATATTGAATGTGATGTACGTCATTGACATGCTTCAAAAATATTTCATTAAATTAAGAAACGGCCACATTCCTCTTTAAAATAGTAAGATTAATTATATTTATTCTAATTAAGTTCAATTTATGAATTTTGTTTCATGTAGATCTTGAGTATCTTCAACGGAAGATTGCATGAACTCAATAGTCCTCATCTTACACCATTTTAGGATATTAATGACACTTTCTAGATGACTTTCTACAGCTTGAGTACAGTATCTCTGACGTTTTGTCAGTATACCTCGTATACTTGTTAATTAAGCTATGTGTGTAGAAAGTAAAAATATAATCGACAAAAAAAGTTTAAGACTTTAAATATCAGGAGCCAACCTCGTTAGAGAATAAAATAAATACTCTACCGGTTATAAAATAGGTAAGTATAAATTGTAAGAACAAGTTATGAAAGAATGATGAAAAAATAGAAATCTATATAAACAGCGAAAAGGTTAATTGACTAGCATCTTTACTTCCATGTTCTTTACATTCAAATCCTTTTAAAAAATTCTTTTTTGAATCATAACATGATAAAAAAAAACTTGAGAAAGAACCTACTTACAAAGAAATCAGAAAGAAAATACAAGCACAAAACCAAATGATTAATGAATTTTATCTGTGAAAGTATCGTAATATTTCATTCAATGGTATAGAAGGAGTTGCGGATACACT
Organism: Saccostrea cuccullata; assembly: GCF_032062105.1. NCBI lineage: Eukaryota > Metazoa > Mollusca > Bivalvia > Ostreida > Ostreidae > Saccostrea > Saccostrea cuccullata. The sequence continues at coordinate 326,728 of NW_026929124.1, read as the reverse complement.
GGTGCCTAAATGTAACAGAGTATTGGCAGTGTTCAAGTTTTGTAAACACCAAATATCCATCCATCAAAATGTAAAATAGGAGGTACGCAATTAAACTATTATTACAAATTTTATGAAAGTATTTCAGTGGTAGGGAAATGGTACTCAAAGAAATGAAAGAGTTTGTAGCTTATGCAGTAGTAACCAGATAGGAGACGAGTATCATGATATGCTTTAAACCAACTAAGAAAAGTTTATTTGAACCAAAAATTTTGCTCTAATCCAAATATCATCAAGTTTTGTGAAATCATGTGCCAAAATGATGTTGCTTCTTTGAAACAATTATGTACATTTATTTCTAAAATTAGTGGTATTGTCTGTTCTCCTTAATAATCACCTTTTGCTTGACCCACTGTTTTATATGTATATATGTTTATATGTTTTTGTACCTCATGTACCATTTACATGGTTTTGAGTGAATAAAATTGATTGATTGAAAAAGTCATAGATGTACTGACAGACTCCATTTACTTTACCCCCTCCACCGCTTTTCAAAGCGAGGGACATAATTATAAATTACTAGTATTCTGCAAATATACTAGTACCCAGTATTCTGAAATGCCTGCTCCCAATTCATGCTCATTCCTTCAACATTGCGCTAGATATACAGCGGTGTCCTTAATATTTTCTTCACTTTACTAGTAGCATGCATATTTGCAATTAAGACAACATTCAATAAATATATATTTGGTTCGCGACGAGAAATATTCGCGAGTAAAAGAAGCTCGATCACGAAACCCACGGATATTTCTCGCTGACGAATTGTGAATTTAATTACAGCACTCTAGATGGAAAGGAAGTGTTCAAGGCATCATGGCAACAAACTCAGAGAGCATTATAAACAACAGATTAAAAAAGTTATTCACATGCAAGAGAAAATTCGTGAAATACCCCCTTTTTAAAAAAAAAAAAAAGAAGAAAAATGTTCACTACATTCGAGGATTTTATATTTACTTAAAAAGTACATTTTTCTGTGATATACTCAATGAAACTGGTGTTATCTATATACATTTATATTGAATTTAAATTAGCTTTAATAAAAAAAAAACCAAAATTAAAAGAAAGATGTAGAAAAAGCAAAAGAAAATATTCAATTAAAACAAACAAACAAAAAGCCTCAAGCAAACATATTAGAAAACAAAACAAAATCAAACAAAACGTGTTTACATTGTATTCTATTTCTGCATCAGCAGTGACTGCCGGATTTGGACAATTTTATTTTTATTTTTTTATTTATTTATTTTTTTTTTTTTTTGTTAAAAGATTTTTATTACTAATTCTTATTATGGATCTATAATGGAACTGTGCTACTCGTATTTTTCCGTGCTTGAGATTTTCATCTAGTGTTAATACATGTACGAAAAAAGGTTGGAGCTACGGAAAGCTTACGTGTTCCCTGTATCACATTTCTGACCATCAGACAAGGTGCTAAATACAAATAAAAAGTTTCAATCATATAATATAATAGTATATGCCTTTAAAAAGACACATATTTTCATAAAATCTAGTGCATTAATCGACTTTAAAGTAACTGACCCATTCAAAAAAGTCAAAGAGATTTTCATTTCTGAAAGTGATCACTATCGAGACGCTAACGTGTACAACTTTTCCTGTGCGACATGAGGCATTTTTTCCACAGCGATAAACCAGAAATAAAAAGGCATTTCTTTTTCGTCCAAAGTTTGAACACTTTTAACCATTCTTATTAAGATCAGAACTTCCAGTGGCTCCTTTGACCGAATAAATTACCATGAAATTTTTTTTTCAAAGATTATTACCCATTTCCTGAATTGATCCATCAGGTTCAAATATATCTAATGTAAGATTTAAACATTATTATTTCTTTGTGTTAAACAATGTTTAGACTTTTGCTCCCCCCCCTTGCCCTTTTGTGGTCTTAGACTTAGCCTAATGCCAAAATATTGTCCTTCTAAAATCTGCATAAAATGAGAATCCTCTTGCGTTTTACAAGAATATTTTCAAAATATAATATTAATATGACTTAAATAAACATGACATTGTAAAGTGCTGATCTTTATACATTAAAAAAATCCACTCTTTTGACTCCTATTTTTGCCCCATTTTAGCTATGGCGATGCTTATCATATCTGTAGGATCTATATTAAATGAGGATGAATTAAAATTTTCATTACTAAATCAGAAAATTTAATGTGCTTTGGTTCTGCGTTTAAATAGAGTAAAAAAAAATATTTATTTCTATGGACTGGCTCAACAGCCATCCGTTCTAATCCTTGATCTATATTATACTCCTATCCATGCCAAGAAGGCGTTTGTTCAACATATATTAATATACTTTATCCAAAGAGTTTCTTTAAAAATAAAAAAAATATTTTTCTCATCTTCAAAAAATAATTGACAAAACAATTCTTATAAAAACTGTCCTTAAAAGGAACTGTTATTATTACAAATTACCTTTTCGTCGTAGTTGTTATCGGCCCCGTCGTTCTCCTGTCTCCATCATCACTGGAAATATATATACATCCTTCTACTTTAAGATCCCAGTATATGTCGTTTCTTAGATGTTTTGAATTCAGTTTATTGCACGTTAGATTGAGTTTTATATCTTAAAATTGATATGCATTTAAACTTTAAAGCATTCCCCATTACTTGTATTAATATAATTTCACATGCATAAAATAGTAGATCATCGAGAAAATACATATCTCGAAAACGAAATTCAAATTAGGCAAAGAGTGAATTAAGGCAAAATGATATCCTTTTTTATGAAAACTTAATTTGTTCATTTAGCTACGTAGAATACGTTACTTCAAAAACTGCTTAGTCTAAAGCTTAATTGATTTATAACTAATTAAAAATGAAGGTAGTTGATCAACGACTCAGAATTTAGAAAATAATTTTTTTCGTTTTTTAATCTCTTTGACATGCGTGAACAAACCAAAGGGAAAATAAAACAAAATAAATAAATAAAATAAAACAGATAAATAACCAAAACAACACAATTATATACGGTATATATTACACTGCCTCAGAAGTAAAAAAAAATTGCTTACCTAAGTGCTAAATCAAGAACATTTTAGATAATATAAAGAAACAATCATGATTATTTTATCTAATTTAATTGACACCAAAATCGATTAATTTATTAACCTCGATGATTTATTGAAATATCTTTATGGTCTTTGTGGTAAAGATTAAAATGAAAACAATAAAGAGTTTACATTTTAATTCATTTTCTTGCTTGTCACTCAATACATGTATGTATTTTTCTTGCCCTTTTCGATTCAGTTGTTAATGATTTCATGATGATCTAACATGTCATTTGACTGGATATACATGTAATTGATTTCCATCAAAAGCGATTATTCCGCAGCGTGAGACGGTACTAATTTGATGACATTTTTGGAGGTAAAATTTTCTTATTGTCTACACTTTATGATGGAAAATTAAATTATAAGGAATGTAGTTAATATAGCTACCCAAGTTATACTAGTAAATCTAGTTTGGAACAGTGCACACTCTTTTTATAAACTGCTTTGCGGTTTATAAAGCATAAACTGGCCAAACCCATTTTATACAGTATAAGTAACTATTAACTTCATTGCTTAAGCAATAGCAAGTACAAAGGCTATCTAAAAATTGCAAACCTTTTGTGGCTGCAGACCTCAGCAACATAACATCTTTTGGTCTCATCAATTTCGATGCATTCTCTGTCTGAAAAATTATGATTATTGAATGAAGAATTGTGCCTCTTTCAGCACATTTGATTACATTATACATCATTCTTTTTTTAACCAATGTTTCCATTAAAATTTAGAATGGCAAATCTAACCCATAATTTTTTTGTATTTCACAATTTTTTTTTCATTAAGAGATGTTGAAGAAAAATTTCAACAGGGTCTCGTGTCCCCCTTTTTTTTATAAAAAAAAATAAAAATACGATTTTTAGGAATGGAACACAAGAATACCTAACCTAGATTTTTATATAAAGAGTATACTGTATATACAGTGTGTAATGTATACTAGCAATTATTCATATGTATTATTTTGCTAAATGGCAAACCAAATTAATTTGCATGCAGTTAATAGAAATATATTCTCGTTAAATATAGATATATATATCCTGCATTGTATAATCACATATGTTTTCAAATGGCAAGTTTATCTTACAAGCTGAAACACATCAACTTATTGGGAGTAAAACTTAAATCAGTCATTTGATCCAATGCACAGAAAAAAATATTTTAATATACTATTTTGGTTAGTAAATCATAAAAGAAAAGACGGAAACGTTTTATAGTATTTCAATTAGAAGAATCGATCAGCAAGGAAATACAATGTTTCAGTTGAAGGTCAAGCAGTAATGTTGTGACTTTAACTTTTCAATCGTCAACTTCCCTTATTATGCAGCAATATACCTTCATCACCTACACATGGAGTTTATATCTCTCAGTTGATTCGATACGAAAGAGCATATGAAACATTTCTAAAACTAGGTAAACTATTGACAAACAAGTTGAGGCAAACAAGAACATCAGCAGTCTCGTTTAAAGTAACTTCTATGGTCGATACAATGACCCTGTCAGCAAATACAATTTATCATTGAGTCAAATGCTGCGTGACTGACGTTTTTCATGCGTTCATACAAATTATTAGTCCATTACTGTCCATTACTGAATTGACGACAGATTTTTCCGTAATTTCTCGATATTGACAAGGAGAACACTGCGGGTGTGACCGGTCGGCAAAGGATGCTCACTCGTCCATGGCATCTCTTATGTTTTGGATGTTCGTTTTTGCTCTGCTCCTAATTTGTATTGTTTTAAGGACTTTTGAGTCTGAATACTGTTCTCTATCTCCATTTGTTTCATGCGACTTATGTCCCCTACTTTTATTGTTCAAATGGATATTTTTGAGGTTTAATTACTGTTCGTTGTCTTCATATTTCGTATTCAAGTTTAGTTTTTTTAAGTGTCTCTTGTGAGTATTCGAAAAAATCTACAACTGCGCATTTGATCCGTATTATCTTGTTATCACAGGACATTCCCTAAAAGGTAACAAATGAAGTACATGTATCAGGTGTTCCTACTTCCTACTACAAACTTTGCATTTCAGTAATATTTGTCAACTTTTAATCTTTACAAAATTAGCAAATGGTTATAAAAAGGGAAACCGATTATGTTCTCCTTTGATAAAAAAAAAACGTTTCAGTTGCACAAAATATATCTGACACTGTTTTAAGGCTACTTGGAATGGCTTCTTCCTAAATTTTACAAGGACCTCGACGAGGAGAGTTTTTCAACTTTGTAAGGGTGAACTAAAACTTATACAGATAAATGCAAGGAAAAGAAACCATTACACTCTAAGACAAGACGTGGTATTGCCATATCTCACGCAGTAATTCGTTATTCGAAAATAAAACTATATCGGACAAACGGTTTCATTCATTTGAATAATTACGTTTTTGGGGTGTTAGATGCATTTTGGGTAGATGTATTTACAAACCATTTGTATGTCTTTTAAATTCTGTAAAAATAATTGCTGTTTTAGAATAAAACACAAAATTTGAAGCACACAAGACATGATTATTTTTCAACCCAAGACTGTTAAAATTTTATAGTTTTATCTTGGCTAGAAAGACTTACGTTTGTAAACATCTTTTGAAAAGTACATTTTGGAAGGACAGCCGGAGGTAAAATTTGTACAATTGTAGTAGCTTGGAGAGGCATTGGCTGCGTATCTGTAGTTGTATATCGGACAATTCCCTAAAGAAAAAAGAATTAGTATTGTCATCGTCTCAAGCCACGGTCCGGAGTCCGGAATGGGAGAGGATCGTACATTTTGGTCGTGGTTTGCGACGATGGAGTACTGTGAGCACTGAGATCACTAAATGATAAAGTATTATTAAAATGGCAAAGTTCATGTTTTGCTATGGGAGACCCGAAATAAGTGTCAGATGAAAAAGTAAAATAAAGAATCTGTATAAGTATCATTAAATCTTATTCAGTGGTATAAGTGGAGTTGCAGATGAAAGATGGGTACCCTTCAATATTGCAGATGAAAGACTTCAATTTTATAGAAAGAATGACAGTGTCCATGTTTTGCTATCAGAAACTCGAAATATCTGTCCGATCAAAAAGTAAAATGAAATGTATTATTTAGAGAGCTCAGTGCTCACAATACCTCTTTGTAGCTTGAAATCATTTTTTTTTTCAAAAGACAATACAATGTACATGTATACTTGCTACAATCTTAATCTTACGATATATATTTTTCACTAATAATTTACCGTTTACTCTTAATACTTTCAGTTAATTACTAAATACAAAACAAATGTTTTAAGAAAAAGGGTAAAGCCTATTTTAGATACTAGTAATATATATATATTTGTATATTATAAAGAATCTTCAATAAAAGATAAAAATAAAAGAAATTTTGTTAAATAACATTGTTTGTATTGTAATATTCCGACATCTAGATAAATGTATCATCCAAAATTTCTCAATTATTTCGGGGAACACAAAATCTATGAAAACAAAGCACACTATGGACACTTTTTCTGAGAAAAAAAATGATATAATTTTATAGTTCCTGTCAAGGGTTTGATGAAAGAGCTATCAAACTCACAACCAGTGGATAAATGTTTTATTATACTGATGTATAATTACAGTTTTTGAGGTTTGAATATTTTTTTGAGTAAGATAATACTACAAGAATAATCTGACATCATGATGACGTCACAATGCTACTGAAGTCATTATGACATCATCAGTCAATAAATTTATCGCTTGAAATCAAAATTGGTGGCAAAAATTGCGTGAAAATTATCCGAGGGTGGATAGCAAAAACTATACCCCGGGGTATAGCTTTGCTATGCGTGGACTATCAAAGATAGCTATTTTACCTTCTGAACCTTTTATAGGAAACATTTTAACAAAAGTATAATATTATATAATTTTTTTTTTTTTGGAAAATGTATTAAGGTAAGTCACTCGTCAGCTTTTTAGAAAAGTTCACGCAGAAGCTTTTACTTCAAAACTACTTATTAAAATTCAATTTTTATAACATATTTAAATTCAACAATGTAAATTTTTTAACATTCAATGAAAAAACTGCTCAAAAATCTACAAAGAAGCAAGATTTATGAGGGACTAATTCTTTTGGTGGAAGGATATTTAGCAGAAAATTCTGCAAATCTGCACATTTATAAAATTTAAAGTAATGGAAATTTAGCCTCACATACTTTTACTCGGAGAATATTTTCCGTTTTGATATCGCTAAAAATATTTAATTTAGGTCTTAATTCATATTTTTTTTTTTATATATTTTTTAAGTTTTACACCTTCCCTCAACAAACTTTTCCAAAAAATGAAAATATATTAAAGAAGCCAAGAACAAATTTACACCATTTTTTGCCTGAAAATCACATATTTTGACAAATATTTCAAAATTAACATCACTGACCCCACCTTTTTCTTTCATTATTTTAAACTACTGGATACGTGTGACTGATCAGCACTTAAGTCGTAAAAAGTTTGATATAAGAAATTTTTTTATTGCCTATTAAGTTTTTTAATACCCCAAATATGTTATTTTTTAGTGCAAAAAGGTCACACAATAATTTACACGCATTAATTTGCAAGATTTGTTTAATGATAAATATTATTCAAACTATTTTACGTAAAATAAGATTATATTTATTGCCATGCTCACATCTGTTCAAATATAATAATTGTTAAAGTAATTAACCAGAGATGAAATTTAAGTGCAAAAAGGTCAACTTAAATGTACCGTAGATCAGTAGGATGCACACTGACCCCCTATTTTCTCTGCGATTTTGAGTTACACTTTATGAGTACTTATCCAAAATATACTTCTCAAAAAATCCATGATTTAACAAATTTCAGGAGTGACTTACCTTAAATATTTCAAACTTTTGTTTGAAATAAAGTAATATACACCCGGGATCTGTTTTATTGGATAAAATATTGAGTGTATGAATGCATGGAACAAAAATTAGTAATGCCTCATGGGAGAAGAGTTCCTCTTTAAAGTTGCAGATACATCACAATATGAAATTTACCTGCTTGTATTGGTTCGTTTCTTCCACAAAACTCAACTGTCTCATTAAGAAACACACTAGGAATACAATGATAAACTCTGGTCTGCTCCTTTGGATCTGCGGATCTCAAATCATGAAAACAATTGAGCCTCTTTGAAGCTTCAATCCATGCTGTTAAATTATTGTAATGGGGACATTTATTGACACGATGAACCCACACCGGTTTTTCACAATTCACACATTTCTGAAGATGAAAAAAAAACGATAAAGATAAAACAAGTATATATTGACAAAACGTCGAGATACTCAAGCTGTAGAAAGTCAACTATAGAAAGTGTCATTAATATCCTAAAATGGTATAAAATGAGGGCTATTGAGTTCAATCTTCTGTTGAATAAAATACATTTACATGATACAAAATTCATATATTGAATTTAATTAGAATAAAAATAATTATTCGTGCTACCTTTTTAAGATGAATTTACGTTGCACACTTTCAAGAATATTCAAGCATAGTGGCCGGTTCTTATATACAATGTAATTTAATGAAATATTTTTTTATGCAGACATTTAATACACTTCAGACTATATATCTATATACGTTTTTTTTTTTTTTTTTTTTTTTTTTTTTTTTGTGTTTTTTTTTTTTTTTTTTTTTTTTTTTGTTGTTTTTTTGTTTTTTTTTGTTTTTTGTTTGTTTGTTTGTTTGTTTGTTTTTTTTTTTTTTTTTTTTGCTTAATGACGTACATCACAACATTTTATATACAACAATCCAAATAGCCTCTAGAAAAGTTTTTCAAAGTGGATGGGGGGGGGGGGGGCTACGGGCTAAAAAAAAAATCCACATGACTACAGGTTCATCTAGCTGTGCCTCATGTACAATATATATTCCATACGAACAGGGACCTATATTTTGATTACATAAACGTTTTCGAGATAAGCTTCATGTTTGTTTCTAGAAATATTTTTATCTACAAAAATAATATATTTTCGTGTTTTTAAACTGGGTAAATCGATGACCTAGCATCGTTTTTGATAACTGTAAGGCTTGAGAAAATATGTAGGCTCTGCAAAATAGTAGGTTGAGTATTTTTTAGCTTCACGTACATTAGCGAGAAATTTTCAGTGCTTTGTAAGCGTGTGTCTAATTGTGTCTAAATTTGTTGGAACAAATTTTAAGCATATGCATCCTCTTGTTGAATAAAAACTTAAATTGACACAATATACAAGTTTTGAAACTACGAGCCAACAAAAATAAACATAAAAATAAGGACACATTTCATCTTCTGGTCTACATACAGAAAGCAAATTACCTAATGTTAATTTTATTTCTTTTTCATCAATAAAAATGCTGCAGTTGTTTTTCGTAGTTATGACATGACTAATTATTTTCTGAATGTTTGTGCTGGCACTTGAAACATGTAAGCAGTAATAATAGTAAAATTAATGCATTGAATTTATTTAATAAACAAATTATTTCTTTTCATAAGACAGAACCAAGCTTTTAGAATCCATGACTTGAGTATAAGAATAGATTTTGGCATTATTAAGTTGTATAAATATATCAGAAATAAGATTTTGAAAAAAAGTTTTGAAAGTTATTAGAATATATGAGGCACCATGCTTCCTTTTGATATAGATATTATATACCGTTTGGGGTAAGCACCGTCTGCATAATTGCATAATACTGAAAGTATAAGATCTAGGCATTAATAATGTTGGCATTAAAATAATTATACTGAAAGTAATTCATTTGGTGTATAGTACGTTGGCAAAATAACAGAATACTAAAAGTATCAAATTACGATATAAATACCGTTGGCACAATTGTACTGGAAGTACTAAGTCTGTTATCACTACTGATGTCATAATTACTGAAGGTATTATATCCGTTATTAATGGTGTTGGCATAATTGCAATATATTGATAATATTATATTTTTATTAATGCTGTTGACATAATTGCATCATACTGAAAATATCACTGGTATATCTGTTATCAATCCTGTTGGTATAATTAAAAAATATATCTAATGACAACATACTTATCCTCTCGCATTGGACCATTGCTGATATCAAACCTAGCATAGAAACAGGTGGGTTATTTAGAATTTTGAATCGATTTCTAGTCAAGTGATCTTACTTAGTCCAATAGCATCAGGTGAGTGAAGTGTTTCATAAATCTCTCGTTTATATACCTTTAGAAAGTTTTTTTTGTAACACATGTCAAGCATTATTCATTCTCATTATAATTTTTCACTGTTTCCAATAGATTGCAGTCATGTGTTTATCTTTCCTTGAATTACGAAAAACATCAAATTACATGTAGTAATTTAACTTTAAAGGACATACTTACAAAGATACTACCCATATACAGTACAAGCAGCAATACGTTTCCTTTTCTTCGGTAATAAACTGCAAGTACAAACGATGAACCACAGGATTTTTTACAGAACAATATACAGAGTGATATGTTGGTCAAATCAGTTGCTGAAGGTAGAAGTATTCAAAGCTGAGAGCCAAAGTTGCATAATGACATTTTATATGGAAGAAATAATTAACACGATCTGTGTCTTCAAATTACATCAAGATTGAACAATAAATGTAATGCACTACCACATATTTTAGAAGTGGATTCTAAAAAAAAATTAAAATTTTTTTGGAAATTAACTCTAAACCACAAAACTTTTTAAGTGAAGGATCTGGAGAAAACGAACAGTGTTCAATACTAAAGTCGACAAACAATACAAAATAGGAGCAGAGCAAACACGGACCTCCGAAACATCAGAGGTGGGATCAAGTGCCATGGAGGGGTGAGCATCCCCTGCCGACCGGTCTCATTCGCCGTGTGCTCCTTGTCATGTTCGGGAAATAACGGGGAAATCTGTCGTCTATTCAGTGTATAAATAATGGACTAACAATTGGTATTAAATGTCAGTCAGCATTTGACTCAATGATAAATTGTGTTTGCTGACAAGGTCATTGTATCGACCATAGAACCTACGAAATGATGACTTTTTAAATCAAGGCTTCTGATATTCTTATTTCAACTTGTTTGTCAATAATTTACCTAATTTTAGAAATTGTACATATGTAGAGCATGCTCTTGCATATCGAATCAACTGAGATATATAAACTCTCCGTATGCAGGTGATGAAGGTATTTGTTGCATAAGTAAGGGAAGTTGACGATAGAAAAGTTAATGCATAGGCGTCGGAACGGGGGGGGGGGGGTGTTAGGCCGATGTATTATAAGTTGATATAAGGCTTCATAAAGCAAATTTTGTGAATGTGAGCATAGAAATGAAAGATTATACATCATTTTAAATATTTTTTTCACAAATCTCAACAAGAGGCCCATGGGCCACATCGCTCACCTGAGCACTGTGGCTAGGAAAAACCAGAATTTGGTTTATTATTGAAAAGTTTAAATCCAATAGTAGTCCCAAGACCAATCATGGCTTTGTTATTCTTGAGAAGAAGATTTTTAAAGAATTTTCCCTATAAATGTCTATGTAAAACTTTGGTCGGCCATTGTGGCCCCGCCCTACCCCCGGGGTCATGATTTGAACAAACTTGAATCTACCCTACCCGAGGATGCTTCCAAATAAATATGATCAATTCTGGCTTTGTTACTCTTGATAAGAAGATTTTTAAAGAATTTTCCTATATATTTCTATGTAAAACTTTGGTCGGCCATTGTGGCCCCGCCCTACCCCCGGAAGTCATGATTTGAACAAACTTGAATCTACACTACCTGAGGATGCTTCCATATAAATATGATCAATTACGGCTTTGTTATTCTTGAGAAGAAGATTTTTAAAGAATTTTCCTATATATGTCTATGTAAAACTTTGGTCGGCCATTGTGGCCCCGCCCTAACCCCGGGGGTCATGATTTGAACAAACGTGAATCTATACTACCTGAGAATGCTTCCATATAAATATGATCAATTCTGGCTTTGTTACTCTTGAGAAGAAGATTTTTAAAGAATTTTCCTATATATGTCTATGTAAAACTTTGGTCGGCCATTGTGGCCCCGCCCTACCCCCCGGGGGTCATGATTTGAACAAACTTGAATATACACTACCTGAGGATGCTTCCACATAAATATGATCAATTATGGCTATGGTATTCTTGAGAAGAAGATTTTTAAAGAATTTTCCTATATATTTCTATGTAAAACTTTGGTCGGCCATTGTGACCCCGCCCTACCCCCGGGGTTCATGATTTGAATAAACTTAAATCTACACTACCTGAGGATGCTTCCTTATAAATATGATCAATTATGGCTTTGTTATTCTTGAGAAGAAGATTTTTAAAGAATTTTCCTATATATTTCTATGTAAAACTTTGGTTGACCATTGTGGCCCAGCCCTACCCCCGGGGTCATGTTTTGAACAAACTTGAATCTACACTACCTAAGGATGCTTCCAAATAAATATGATCAATTATGGCTTTGTTATTCTTGAGAAGAAGATTTTTTTAAAAAATGAAACTCATTTGGAATCATCCTCAGGTAGTGTAGATTCAAGTTTTTTCAAATCATGACCCCCGGGGGTAGGGTGGGGCCAAAATGGCTGATCAAAGTTTTACATAGGAATATATAGAAAAAATCTTTAAAAATCTTCTTCTCAAGAACCACAGGGCCAGTATGGTTGTTGAGTAGAAGTCTTAAGAAAACATGAGTGATATAATGGAGGTCAATTTATTGTCAATACACAAGTTAATGAGGATTGGGTACACTGACCTGGTTCCATATGATCAATTATGGCTTTGTTATTCTTGAGAAGAAGATTTTTAAAGAATTTTCCTATATATTTCTATGTAAAACTTTGGTTGACCATTGTGGCCCAGCCCTACCCCCGGGGGTCATGATTTGAACAAATGTGAATCTACACTACCTGATGATGTTTCCCCATAAGTTTCATCTTTCCTGGCACAGTGGTTCTTGAGAAGAAGATTTTTAAAACATACCACCAAATTTTCATTAATTCCCAATTATCTCCCCTTGAATGAGGGCGTGGCCCTTCATTTGAACAAACTTGAATCCCCTTCACCCAAGGATGCTTTGTGGCAAGTTTGGTTAAAATTGGCCCAGCGGTTCTTGAGAAAAAGTCGAAAATGTGAAAAGTTTACAGACAGACAGACGGACGGACAGACAGACGGACGCCGGACAAAATGTGATCAGAAAAGTTCACTTGAGCCTTCGGCTCAGGTGAGCTAAAAAGGAATTGAAAATAAGTTTCCAAGGGACAATATTCAAGTTTTCCTTTATTTTCAACACAGCTGGGTACTTGTAGTAGCCCACAATGCACTGCGGCTCATTCAGCAGTTGGTAAAGTAAACTGACAGCTAATTTACATGCAAATTTATGCTGACGTCAGAAGATCTAGTGGTCTCGATCTGTTTAATAAGTTTATAAATAATAGCTTCCTTTGATAATTTGTCCACTCAATAGATCACAGTGATCTTGAAATACAGCAACAATTGATACCACAAAGATATTAAAACTTTACTGATGTTATTCATCCTCCTCTTTTCTCCTGGCTTGGAACAGGCAGGCGAACCTGGCAGAGTTAATGCGTCGACAAACAAACTTTCTGTAAAATAGAACATAGGATTAAGACATTTCTGTGGCCAAAATACATGTACATTTCTATAAAATCCTTGAACATTCTTAAACAATAAACATAAATAATCAACTCTATGGATGCTTTATCTATATGGTATGAAATAAATGAAAATAAACTTTATTTTTATGAAAATATGGAGATAACGAACAGTATTCAAGCTCAAAGTCCAATAAGCAATTCAAAATAGGAGCAGAGCAAACACGGACCTCCAAAACATCAGAGGTGGGATCAGGTGCCATGGAGGAGTGAGCATCCCCTGTCACCGCATCCCCGGTCACAAAGGCCGTGTGAATCTTGTCATGATTAGGAAATAACGGGAAAATCCGTCCTCAATTCAGTGTATCAACTACACATCATGAGATTCATTAGAAGCCAGACTTCATTAGTATACACTCCTAAATATATGCAAGATTGCCTAGATTAAATATCAATTAAAAATTTATTTGCGTTAATAATAACATGCCAATTACCTAATAAAAATTAATGTGGATCAGATACAAATTCGTAATTTACAAAAACATTCATATTATACGATGAAATAGAAAACGTCTGCAAATCTTTTTTTTTTTTTGTGCACTTGACAAAAACAACACAGCCAATGCAAATTTACAAAGTTTTGCATTTTTTCATCTTAATTATGCTGTACAAAACAAGCACACTCATAACCAACATTAAAACTGTGTATTTTTAAAAACATAATAAGAATGCAATATATATCACTAGTAAATGTTGAAGCATTTATATGCAATTTTACTTTTTCACAGTTGAAAATTAAAGATTCATTAAAGAGGTCCTAAACACAGAAAACTCCATGAACTTTCCTATTGTCCTCGCAAAGAAATTCACTTTTAAAGCTAGAGGTACTGTGAGCAATGAGCTCACTAAATGATACCCCCGCCTCCCATATGGTTATAATGACAAAGTCCATGTTTTGCTGTGGCCAACCCAAAATATGTGTCGGATCAAAAAGTAAAATAGGAGGTGCACAATAACAATATGCAATATGTAATAAAGATTCTGTGAAAGTTTCATTAAATTTCACTCAGTGGTACAACAGAGTCTTTAACATCAGTGTCATGTATAGATACTTCAATAGTGAAGAACATTGATGGCAAACTCTCAACTAAATTATATGTGAATGTAATGACTTCAACTTTCTTTTTGTCAACTTTCCTTTTTTATGAGGTAATATGATATAATAATCCGCGTATAGAGTTAATGTCTTCCAGTGATTTGATAAGCAAGTTCCATCTATTTCTGAAACGAGACAGGTTTTTTACAAACAAGTTTATGATTCAAGGATACCAACTATCTCTTTTAAAAGTAACATTCGGCCAATTATAAGTGGAAACAATGGCCAAGTTGCAATTACTCTCCACTATTTGGTCAAAATTATCTTAAGCCTTTAATATAATTTCTTATGTAATTATTTTATTATTACATTGAATGGTCTATGAATTTTCTGTTAACTTAATCCTGTCCATAGATAAGCGTCGTGTGCGACTGGTAAACAGGGGGTCAGCCCGGAAGGCAGCTGATCCACCCTTTGTTTTCAGAGTTCTTTGTTGGCCCTGCTCTTCATCGATATGGTTAAACTGAACTTTCAGCTTGAGAATTGTTTGTTATATTCGGGTTTAATCATATAAATATTAGTAATTTCACTTAAGTGTGAAGTTTTGCTTTACGTCACGATCATGCATGCAGCGTAAACAATTCACGCCTCCGTTGTGTGATTGGTCAACTCATATTATCAACATTGACACGGACATTGTCTGTTGCACGAGCAACCACTCAGGGATTAGAAAAAAAACTCCAGTCGTAAAGCTTGCGATTAGTAGGCGTGTACCTTTTACCTTGAGCGCAGCTGTCATCATAGGTTGTGACGTAATGCAAAACTTCACACTTAACTGAAATTACTATTAGAAGTAAGACGAGTTCCTTTAAAACCAGAAAAATCAATCATCCTGAACATTTTTCTTTGGAAAAATAGCATTCTCCGGGACGCGTGTTTGGCATATCGACGTGTGGTTACGTTTAATAATCATACCTAAATTCTCATTTGGAGAATGAGTTTTCCATGTCGAAGTTTATATTAAGATCAAAGTATTTATTTGACGCATAGGAATAGAAAAAATAATACATACAATTCAGTATTCTTCATATATTTATCTCGAACACACTTACTTTTGAGCTAGTGCTTTATTTTAAACAATTGCTACGACAATTGTAGGACATACTAAAACAGCATCGACTTTCATTTACAAAGAAAAATTTTGTGCATGGAAATGATGAATGAAATAAAAAATCCCTTTAATATTTTCTTTTTTTAGGACTACAAAGTCTGCCTTCTATTATTTTCGATCTTCCATGTTCCCAGTAGACCTTTCAATGACTGTTAGAGCTTTTTCCTTTTAACCAAAGTTAGAGCTGGCTTTATCTCGAAAACTATTCAGCGGTTTAAGTATAGTGACTGACTGTATGATGTTTTAAATCCCGTTGGAGAATTTTTCACTCATAGAGACCTCATCATTAACCGGTGAAGGACCTTTTCAGGAACTCAGGGCTATTAAGCATTGAAGGTTCCTTATAGTACCAACAATAACCGTGACACGTTGTCGCGGTTTTTTAAGTTTCGTCTGAAGCACCCATATCTTTGACTTCAAAGTGCCAAACGTTGTAGTCTGGTCCGATTTATAGAAAAAATACTTCTAACGGCAAATAATTTTTATTTGGTCCAGCATAGTTTTTAAACCTATTTCGAGTATGCTGAATCCGAAAAAATATGCTGGCCTTCATGAAAATGGCGTTAAAGAGGTCAAAATGGCGAATCAAAATGACGGACCTCAAATTATTCTAATTTTCTCTCAATATCGTTCAAAAAGGAGAAATAATGTGTGAATATCTTACTGAGTGTAATAAAACTAAAAAATGATAAAAGAATGCTAACATTATTAGTTTAACTCA
Source organism: Saccostrea cuccullata (assembly GCF_032062105.1). Lineage (NCBI taxonomy): Eukaryota > Metazoa > Mollusca > Bivalvia > Ostreida > Ostreidae > Saccostrea > Saccostrea cuccullata. Next base: position 310,050 of record NW_026929124.1, on the reverse strand, counting down.
GAAAATTTAGTCGTTACCACACTTAATTCGAATTTTCTCTGATTTATTTGTCTATTGTTCTATATTCTGCTTTGTTTAGGGTTTTACATTTGCAAACATCCATACACTGCAGATTTGTATTTTTCCTCTACATCTCACTATTATACAATTGAATGATAGTGCAGCTGTAAGTTAAAAGTCAAAATGGCGATTCAAAATGGCGGATATTCCTTTGTTCAAATTATTTCTTAATTTCGTTTACATAGGAGAAAGGGTTTGTGAATATCTTACTGATAACTATGTTAAATTCCAATAAAACACGAATATGATTACTTTAAATCGGGAAATTTAGTTGTTTGAATTTAAAATGTGTTAATTAGCTCAAAATGGCAATTCAAAATGACGTCATATTCACTCGAATTTCGTAAAATACTCAAACTGCTCAATTTTGAGTCGTTTTGCAGAAAATAAATCACAGTTTGTTTTTTATATACATAGTATATTGATTAGTCCATTAAATATGAACCAAGAAAAATACTAGAAAAGATTCTTTTTTTTCTGGAAATAGTTAAAACAAACTCGACTTAAGAGTTTCCAAATTTCTCCCCTCGTATTTGACCATGTTCCAAAGCCTTTGAGCCCCCGTCCACCTAAAATCACTCCTGAATCCTGTGTTTATCAACTTGCATTTCTACCTCAACATCCCTCAGCACACCATCAAATACAACTGAAGAAATTCTTGACCGATTTCATTGAATACTTTGTTATAGCTTTTTAGCACTTACAAGAACTTAGTACTTTCCACTGACATCTTCTGTTCCAGCTTTATTTGTTATATGTTTCAGTCTGTCTTCGGAATTTTGGTATTTTCAACACTCAAGTAAAATGGTGCCCCGTGTCAAGGATGACAACCAACTTGGCACGTAAAAGATCGTTTCTCTGGAGTTCGAAAAAGAGTAAGCTCACTTGGGGCCGCCAGAGAAACCAAAATCCTTCAAAAACCGATTATTTAAACTGATAGTCCGCCGAAACATGGCTGAAAAATTTCCAAATCGGCGTTAAACAATATTAAATCAATCAATCAACACTCAAGGAACAACACATTTATGTTCAAATGTAAAAAGTCTATTTTGTTTTTCAAAACCTTATGCAAAATGAAGTAGAGGTACTTAGCTCACTAAATGATACCCCCTGTCTCCCATATGAATATAATAATGACAGTGTCAATGTTTTGCTATGTGAAACCCAAAATATGAGTCAGATTAAAAAGTAAAATAGGAGGTCACAATGGCAATATGAAATAAAGATTCTGTGAAAGTTGATCAAATTTCATTCAGTGGTATGAGAGGAGTTGCGAATAAGAGCTGGGTACCCCAAAGCGTAAAAGACGGACGGACGGACATACCGATTACTCTATACCCTCCCGCTTTTCAAGCGGGGGGGGGGGGGGGGGTATAAAAAATCTATGATAATCAAGACATGTAGCTCTTTATTTCGTGATTTGTTGTCTTTTAGGGTAGAAAGGTCATTCTATTAGCAAGAAATTTCTCAAACTTTATTATCTGGAGTCACATTGTGTGCATATTTTGGTGAGAAAAGTTGTATAATTATGCAATTTAAGAGTGCCTGCAGATTCCTCGTGATTCCTATCACTTACAAGCTTTCGTACCAATAGGCCTCTGCCATTCTTGACTTCGATCTAGTCAACACTTCTCTTGACAACAAAATTTTCTTGTCGAACACTCCAAGAAGTTAACAAGTCAACCTGATCCACACTTCTTCGTTAGGATAGTGTAAGGTTGTATCAAGAATCGAGGGAGGATTGAACAAAAACATTTCTTCTTTCAGATTTTGTAAATTTAAAAAAAATATTAATTAATATACACTGTTCAATACAAAATTGGTGGAGGAGGACCTTTCACAACATGAAATATATGAGAATGCAGTTGAATTTTTGACTGAGAATAATAAAATGCAAATGTAGGAACACAGAATCAGAGCTGGACAATCAAGAAAATTTATGGTTTACGTATATTATACTGATAATTCTTAATCGATATGTTTACATTTGGATATTATAGTATATTAAGATTTATATGATGTAACAATTACTAGCCCTCTAATTGGTCGTGGTTCATCATTTTAAAACTCATACTAAGTTATGTTGCACTAGACCTTCCACATGAACATAAACATTTATTTTTTTTCTACACTGGACTAAAAATAGATCAAGAATTTCCAACAACTGATATGATTTAGTAGCCCTCGAACTACAATGTTCACTCGCCTTAATGCTCGGGGAATACTGCTCTTGGGGTAGCTTGATTTTCATTTTGTCCTCAAAACAGCAATTATTGTATGATATTATTAACTTTTTATATGAAGAAGCATGATAAGACGGGTAATAGGTAAAATGTCTTCGGAATTGTCGTCAAAAATTTATCTTAATATTAGAAGTAATTAAACAAATATCCGTGATATAAAAATCCTAAGTCATTAGCAAATATATCCTCCAACTTTCATTACATATTTAAACATTATTTCAGGAATAAAGAAAAACCTGTAATTTATTTTCTGCAAAACGAATCAGAATTAAGCAGTTTTGGTATTTTACGAAATCAAGTGTATAAAACGTCATCTGAATTGCCATTTTGAGATAAATGTAATATGCATGGGGGTTGGACTTTAGAATATTGCATATTAATTAATCACAGGCTGATGGTGGAGTGTTTGTAAGTGAAGTAAAGTAGCATCCAGTTGTAAATCTATAAGAAATGTTTTATTTTTGATGTTATTTCATTATCTTATTGTTTACTTGAATTATTGATGCAATACACATTGCACTTCGACATTGTAATGTAAACAAATGCTGTTTTTGTGTTACTAGACGATCTAGCGAGATATTGTTGAACAGACAGTAAGGGACAGTGATACTGAGATGTTGTATGTCAGTTTTTCATCATTATCTACCATATTACGACTGTAATTTACTTACTTATTTCAGCATTATCACATGTGTTGTAAATTGGGCGCCTGCCATCTTTCTTACGAAGAAATTAGTCATGTGACATAAACATTGTTGTTTTACAATTGATAAGATCGAAATAACACTGTCCGTGTCCTCAAATATTCATAATTGATACTTAAATGTTATTTTATTGCAGTATTGTCATTTAATTATGCTGTATTTGACGAAATGTTTTGGAACTTGAATGTGTAGCGTAATACTTATGTGTTTGCATTATTGTTCGGTATTACTACGCCATGGATTGTGTGTGTCCGTTTTATTACAGATTGTTTGTTGAACTTGTTTTCTAATGTATATCGAATAGAATTTATAGCTCCCACTTTACATGTAGAAAGGACATTTTGAGCAATGTTATTTTCTTTGTATTACACAAAATGTATGTAAAGTAGTTCCGAGTTGCTCCAGAGAGGACAATTATTCATTGGTTGTTGTGATCACGTGACCATTTATGGAAGGTTATATATATGAGCAGCGAACGCCAGTTTCATCACGACGATCGTAACGATCAGATCATATTACGTCATCAACATCACTGACTGTAAATTACTAGTGACTTAGGTAAAAGAAAATAATGTAAACTAATACAAATTAAGTAGTGTATAATTTCTCCACCGCACGGACACCGCAATCCACTGTGTTTTATTAGGCCAGAGATGCTAAGCTAGGACTTTATATACTCATAGATGTACTGACTGTTTTGTTATATTTCATTGAACTTTGAAGTCTTTATTAAATGAAATATTTGAAACGAAAAAATGGAACTTGGTTATGATTTACAAGGATGTGAAGTAAATTATCAAGGGTGTTTAAATACATGTGACGGGCTGAGGATGCCCCCCCCCCTTTTTTTATATGTGGACGGATGTCATGAGTAGTCCTGATAAAAATGTAATTTTATAATTTATTGAATTTACACGGGATGGAAACATTGTAAGCTGATTGGCATTTGACAGGGTGCTGAGGAAGCTTACAATTTTTGGTGTCAGAAGTGGGATGTCCTACCATATACGAGGACATCTAGGATACGAACCCGTACTTTAATACCTGTCAAGTACTGAAATAGAGTGGATTGCGGACTGTCGTGTGGTGGAGGAAAAAAAATCTATTTTTAAAATAACGATGTACATATGTTCTTGTTACTGTTTTTATAGTTAAAAATGGAGGATGCTACTTCGCCGGATCCTGAAGTATTTATAAATGAACATAAGGAAAATGTTCAGTTAGGCCAAGGGGACGAAACAAATGTCTGTGGGAGGAACATTGATGACGAATATTTAATGGCAAATGAAAATCCTTTGGAAAGACATGACAGTGACGATGACGACGAAGTAGGACATAATTTCCGTCGGCTATCTGATTATCAGTTAGCTGACGACGCATATAGTGATCACAGTCGCATTTCTACACTTATGATCAAACCCGAACCCTACAATGGAAAAGAAAGTTGGGAGGAATACTTTTCTCACTTTCAAGACTGCGCTGAACTTAGCCACTGGGACGACAGGACAAAACTTCTCTTCTTGGCTGCTAGCTTACGTGGACAAGCCAGGACTTTCTACATGAGCCTAACACTTGAGGAAAGACGCACATTTAAAATTCTTGTTCAGCGTATGGACCAGAGATTTGGTAGCTCAAAACTCAAAAATAGGTGGCTTTCAAAACTGGAAATGCGTAGGAGGATGCCTGGAGAAAGTATTGCAGATGTTGGAGACGATATACGACAATTATCACAAAAAGCTTACAGTAACTTGGGTATTGCCGCTCAGGAATCTCTAGCACTGAACCACCTTTACAAAATTATTTCCGTGGAAATGAAATGCCATTGTATTGACAAGGAGTGTAGCACTGTTGCAGAAGCAGTAGATGTCATTGAGAGATACGAGTCAATAATGGGGGATGGGGATAAAAAGAAAATAAATGTTAGACATGTGGATCAAGAACAAGAAGTCAAACACCCTACTGGAGAGCAGAAATCAAATAACCTAGAACAAACAATCAAGTCACTAATCGATAGATTAGAGAAACTGGAAAGTGCACAGAGAATGCAACCACGGAAGGGCAATAACTCTTGGACTTGCTTCATCTGCAATTCACCAGATCATCTCATGAAGGACTGCCCAGATCGATGGACAAGAGGACAACAAATGACCACGACCACTAACCCGAATAGAAGACATGGGAGTGGAAACATGAGAGATAACAGATATCATTAAGTCAGGAGTCGGCACAAGAGGAATGTCTTTCTGTTGGAAATGAACATACTAGGACTGGCCACACAGGGGATATAACTCTCTTACGGGACAATGGATTTTATACAAAAGGAAACATATTTGACAATAGATTTTCTAGTAGATAGTAGATCTACTAGTACTGCATCGATTATTTCATATGGAATTTTTACTAAACTCTCAAAGGAAACTAGCTCTAACATACGGCCTGCAACCTCTGACATTCAGGATGTAAATGGGAATTTAATAGAGAACATCAGGACCATTGTACTGGATGTATCTTTTGGGAAAGAAGCATTGCCACACGAATTTGTAATTTGCAAAATTTCACAAGATAGGATCCTTGGAAAGGACTTTCTTCTTAATTACATCACAAAGATAAATCACCAAAGGATGGGTTTGCTGTATTAACTTCAAAATGAAAAGGACCTTGTAACAGGACAACTAGATGACTTGACTTAATTTATAGGATAGGTTGATGATATATCGAGGCATCAACTTGCAACCCTGGTTCAGGAAGTTCATACCACAAAACTAAATGATGTCGGACAGTAGTTTGATGATACCAGATTTTTTTTGTTTTATTATATTGACACATGTCTAAGATGGATGTTGTCCTAGGTGGTGCACCACACTAGGTGAATGTGTAGATAGTGACTGGCCATTACTATTAGTGCACATTAGGACCTCAGTTGTCTAGGGCTGGGCCGGACTGCAGGTGGACCTCAGTTGTCTAGGGCTGGGCCGGACTGTAGGTGCATGGACATCAGTTGTCTAGGATTAGACGGGACTGATGGGAAACAGTTGTCTAGGGCTGGGGCGGACTGATACTTTTGTTGATTTCAATCTACTACTGGAATAAAATTATAAATGGATAATTGATGTCACTTCCAGGATCAAAAAACAATGAAGAATAAGACCCGACTGATTGACTGACTGATTCCCATAGGAACCTACCTTTATGAACTACATCCAATTCTAACAAGAATTTCCAATCTTGTACTAGCTTATGCACAGGGAGCTGTAAACTTTATACATGGGATGGATGGTGGATTTTCATGGTGGAGACGAAGAGATGGAGAAAGAAGTAACAGAGAGATGAAGAGATGGAGACAGAAGTAGCAGAGAGGCGAGATGGAGAGATGGAGACAGAAGTAGCAGAGAGACGAGATGAAGAGATGGAGAAAGAAGTAGATGAAATGGTATCAGACGAGCAGGCAGATGTGTGAGAATTTCCGAAAGAAGCGGTTGAATGCAGGAAGAATAAAGATTTCATTGATGATGGAAGTAAGAAACTAGCAGAACCAGACGATTTTGATTAAGACTGTAAATTCAGGAGAATTTGACTTTTTAAGTGGGGGGAAGTGTAATATGCATGGGGGTTGGACTTTAGAATATTGCATATTAATTAATCACAGGCTGATGGTGGAGTGTTTGTACGTGAAGTAAAGTAGCATCCAGTTGTAAATCTATAAGAAATGTTTTATTTTTGATGTTATTTCATTATCTTATTGTTTACTTGAATTATTGATGCAATACACATTGCACTTCGACATTGTAATGTAAACAAATGCTGTTTTTGTGTTACTAGACGATCTAGCGAGATATTGTTGAACAGACAGTAAGGGACAGTGATACTGAGATGTTGTATGTCAGTTTTTCATCATTATCTACCATATTACGACTGTAATTTACTTACTTATTTCAGCATTATCACATGTGTTGTAAATTGGGCGCCTGCCATCTTTCTTACGAAGAAATTAGTCATGTGACATAAACATTGTTGTTTTACAATTGATAAGATCGAAATAACACTGTCCGTGTCCTCAAATATTCATAATTAATACTTAAATGTTATTTTATTGCAGTATTGTCATTTAATTATGCTGTATTTGACGAAATGTTTTGGAACTTGAATGTGTAGCGTAATACTTATGTGTTTGCATTATTGTTCGGTATTACTACGCCATGGATTGTGTGTGTCCGTTTTATTACAGATTGTTTGTTGAACTTGTTTTCTAATGTATATCGAATAGAATTTATAGCTCCCACTTTACATGTAGAAAGGACATTTTGAGCAATGTTATTTTCTTTGTATTACACAAAATGTATGTAAAGTAGTTCCGAGTTGCTCCAGAGAGGACAATTATTCATTGGTTGTTGTGATCACGTGACCATTTATGGAAGGTTATATATATGAGCAGCGAACGCCAGTTTCATCACGACGATCGTAACGATCAGATCATATTACGTCATCAACATCACTGACTGTAAATTACTAGTGACTTAGGTAAAAGAAAATAATGTAAACTAATACAAATTAAGTAGTGTATAATTTCTCCACCGCACGGACACCGCAATCCACTGTGTTTTATTAGGCCAGAGATGTTAAGCTAGGACTTTATATACTCATAGATGTACTGACTGTTTTGTTATATTTCATTGAACTTTGAAGTCTTTATCAAATGAAATATTTGAAACGAAAAAATGGAACTTGGTTATGATTTACAAGGATGTGAAGTAAATTATCAAGGGTGTTTAAATACATGTGACGGGCTGAGGATGCCCCCCCCCCCTTTTTTTATATGTGGACGGATGTCATGAGTAGTCCTGATAAAAATGTAATTTTATAATTTATTGAATTTACACGGGATGGAAACATTGTAAGCTGATTGGCATTTGACAGGGTGCTGAGGAAGCTTACATAAATAACACATTTTAAATTACGACTAAATTTTCCGATTTAAAGTGATCATATTAGTGTTCTATTGGAATTTTGCATAGTTGTACTTCGCTCAATAAGATATTCACAAATCCTTTCTCCTATATAAACAACATTAAGAAATAATTTTAAAAAAAAGGAATATCCACCAGTTTGAATCGGCATTTTGACTTTTAGCTTACAGCTGCACCATCATTCAATTGTAGAATAGTGAGATGTAGTGGAAAAATACAAATCTGCATTGTATGGATGTTTGCAAATGTAAAATCCTGAACAAAGAAGAATAAAGAAACAACAGACAAATCAGAGAAAATTCGAATTAAGTGTAGAAAAGATTAAATTTTATGAGTTAAACTAATAATGTTAGGATTCTATTATATTTTTTTTTATATAGTTTTAATACACTCAGTTAGATATTCACTCATTACTTCTCCATTTCGAACGACATTAAGAGAAAATTAGAAAAATTGGATGTCCGCCATTTTGAATCGCCATTTTGACCTCTTTAACGCCATTTTCATGAAGGCCAACACATTTTTTCGGTTTCAGCATATTCGAAATAGGTTAAAAAACTGTGCTGTACCAAATAATAATTATATGCCGTTAGAAGTTATTTCTAGCCTTCTTTTTAAAAATCAGGACCAGACTATCAGTATAACCTGAATTAAGCTCATTTAAGTTTTTTCTTAGTTTACTACATTGAATGCTATATTCTGGACAATTCATAGAAAAAATGTTCATTATCTTCAGTACGCAGGCACGTAGCATCGTTTTTGAAAGGGAGGGGGGGGGCAGTCAGAGAAATTTTTTTACTTACCTGAAAAAGTTGACAAGCAAAAAAAAAAGGGGGGGGAAGTTGCCCAAAGTCGAAAATCTTCATGTCAACTACTTTTAGTACGAATTCCTATACTATATTTTCCGTATATCACTAATAGTGGGGGGGACCAAACTTTTAATTAATATTTCCTATAGTATAAGTAAGGCTGGGGAAAAAAGTGGGGGGGGGGGCAGGCCCCCTGCCCCCCCCCCCCCCCCCCCCTGCTACGTCCCTGGTACGGTAATTACACTTAGGACAAGATGCATCGGCTATTATATAATGATTTTTAGGTGTGCATTAAGATTACTAGCTTTATTACGTAGTTGACAGTGAAGTACACCCCTGCCCCCCTCCCCCCCCCCTTGCTGCTACGTCCCTGGTACGGTAATTACACTTAGGACAAGATGCATCGGCTATTATATAATGATTTTTAGGTGTGCATTAAGATTACTAGCTTTATTACATAGTTGACAGTGAAGTACACGCTCATTCCTGCTAACTATTTTTAGTTTTGACTTGAAAATTGATAAAAAAGGTGACATTTTCACATCAGAACTAAGATTATTCCACAGTTTTATATTTGAAGGAATAAAACTTTCATAGTATGATACAGTTCTATATAATGGTAAAGATAGATTATTACGATCTGATCTCAAACTATAAGAGTGTTGCACTGGTTGGAAAGCTGTAATAATTCGCTAAGATAATTAGGAGCAATACCACTGAAAATTTTATAAAATAATATTAGTTTATGATTAATTCTTCGCTGATATGAAGGCTCCCAGCCGAGCTCGGCGTATAAAATATAGAGGAATTTACTCTCAGACCAGTAATATTTCTTGCAGCTTCTACATGGACCTTTTCTAACAATTCTGTATTTTCTTGTGAGCAATTTGGTTGATTTTGGCCTAGTGGTTCTTGAGAAGAATGAAGGATATGGAGATAACAAACAGTATTCAATATCAAAGTCCACAAAACAATACAAAATAGGAGCAGTGCAAACGCGGACCTCCATAACATCAGAGGTGGGATCAGGTTCCATGGAGGAGTGAACATCCCCTACCGACCGGTCACACCTGCCGTTTGCCCCTTGTCATAATCGGGAAATAGCATAAAAATCCGTCGTCAATTCAGTGTATAAATAATGGACTAACAATTACTATAAAAAACGTCAGTCAGCATTTAACTCAGTAATAAATTATATTTTCTGAAAAGGTTATTTTATCAACCTTATAACTTACGAAATGTTGACTTTAAACGAGACTGTTGATATTCTTGTTTCATCAACTTGTTTGTCAATAATTTACCTCGTTTTAGAAATTGTTCATACGTAGAGCATGCTCTTGTATATCGAATCGATTGAGATACATGAATTTTGTATGCAGATGATAAAGGTATATTGCTGCATAAGTAAGGAAAGTTGACGATAGAAAAGTTAAAGTCATTACATTTATCATAGAGCTTAGTTGTTAGATTACCATTAACGTCTTCTTCAAGTCAAATATCCAAGTTTGAAACAGATGTGTCAGACTCTGGTATCTTTTATCTCAAGCTCACCAGGATGTATCGTATCGACATAGGAATGGAAATAATCATTGTTAATTGACAATACGTCGTCGATATATCTAAATGTCGAGTTAAAGAAAATGCGAAAAGATGACAACACAGCGACGACGACAACGACAGACAACTGACAAATTTCGATCAGAAAAGCTCACTGGGGCCTTTTGCTAAGGTGCGCTAAAAGTTATTCGTTGTGAAAAAATATTTTATATCTTTATTATTCAATCTTTAATACCATATTTTTGCATAATGCACATAATACATGTTTGCTATTTATTTGTTTGGTATCCAATATGCCAATTAATGCTCCTTATAAGGTTTGTCATTTTTGTATGGGACATTGGGGTCATATTTGATACCCCTTTTCTGTTGAGACTTTTCTAGGTGATCTTCTGTGTGACATTTAAACTAAGGTTACTATTTTTTGACTGCATATTTTTCGCATTTCCTGTTTCATTCCCCTTACAAATTCAAGAAATATGTACGTAAAGGAAATCATTTTTTAAGGTATGTCACTCGTGAAATTTGTTAAATCAAAAATTTACTGAGAAGTATATTTTGGATAAGTACTCATATAGAGTGACTCAAAATCGCAGAGAAAATAGGGGGTCAGAGTTCATTGACCTTTTTGCACTTGAAATTTTCACTCTTTGCTTAATTAATTAAACCTTTATTATATTTTATCAGATGTAACCATGGCAAAAATATTATCATAATTTACGTAAAATATTTTGAATAATATTTCTCATTGAAAAAATCTTGCAAATTAATGCGCGTAAATTATTGTGTGACCTTTTTGCACTAAAAAGTAACATATTTTGGGGTATTAAAAAACTTAATAGGCAATAAAACATTTTCTTTAATCAAACTTTTTACGACTTACGTGCAGATCAGTCACAAGTACTGAGTACTTTAAAATAATGAAAGAAAAAGTTGGGGTCAGTAATGTTAATTTTGAAATATTGGTCAAAATATGTGATTTTCAGGCAAAAAAATGGTGTTAATTTTATAGTGACTTATTTGACATATCTTCATTTTTTGGCAAAGTTTGTTGAAGGAAGGTGTAAAACTTGTTCTAAAAATATAAATTAAGACCTAAATTAAATATTCTTAGCAATATCATAATGGAAAATGTTCTCCGAGTAAAAGTATGTGAGGCTAAAAGTCCAAGATATTAAATTAAATAAATGTGCAGATTTGCAGAATTATCTGCTAAATATCCTTCCACCACAAAAAATAGTCCCTCACAAATTTTGCTTCTTTGTAGCTTTTTGAGCAGTTTTTTTGTTGAATGTTTAAGCATTTACATTGTTGAAAATAAATATGTTATAAAAATTGAATTTTGATAAATAGTTTTGAAGTAAGAGGTTCTGCGTGAACTTTTTCAAAAAGCTGACGAGTGACCTACCTTAACAAGAAACAATGTGTTTGTGCAACACTGATGTCCCCGTATGGCGAAGATTAAACTTTCCTTAAATGCAAACTCACTGGAAATACAATTCTGAAATATGAAAGTAGGCCAAGGTTAAACGGAAATATCCAAGGTCAAAAGATCAAGGTAATTAGTATCCAATGAAAAGTCTTGCCACTAAAAATACATATGTGAAGTATGGAAGCCAAAGCCCTAACCCTTCAAAAGTTATGGTCAAGGTTTGCATTTTAAAAGTAGGTCAAACTCCAAGGTCAAAGGGTCAAAGTTTTTGGTATCTTTTAACAAGGATTACATATGTGAAGCATGAGGGCACTAGCCCTTAGCGTTTAAAAATTATGGCCAAGGTTAAAGTTTTTTCATAAGTACAAAAATCTCCAAGGTCAAGGTCAAAAGGCCAAGGTAATTGGTATCCAATGAAAGGTCTTGTCACAAAGAATACATATGTAAAGAAGCCCTAGTCTTAACCATTCAAAAGTTATGACCGAAGTTAAAAATTTCAAAATTTAGATCAAACGTCAAGGTCAAAGGTCTTGCTATCAAATGAAAGGTCTTGTCACAATAATCAAATATGTAAAGTATGAAAGCACTAGCCCTAGCCCTTTAAAAGTTATGGTCAAGGTTTGATTTTTAAAAGTAGGTAAAACTCCAAGGTCAAGGTTAAAGGGTCAAATTTGGTGGTACCCACAGAAAGGTCTTCTCACAAGGAATACATGTGAAATATGAAAATCATAGCTTCTTGGTATCCAATGAAGGGTCTTCTCTCAAGGACTATATATGTGAAGTATGAAAGCCCTGTCGCTTACTGCTTAAAAGTTATGGTCAAGGTTAAAGTTTTTTCATAAGTACGGAAATCTCCAAGATCAAGTTCAAAGGGTCAAGGTTGTTGGTATCCAATGAAAGGTCTTTTCACAAAGAATACATTTGTGAAGTAAAAATGTCCTTGTACCGGTATCTACTGTTCAAAAGATTTGGCCAAAGTAAAAGTTTGGATTTTTGTGGGTCAAACTCCAAAGTCAAAAGGTTAAATTTACGTGGTACCGGGTGGTACCCAAAGAAAGGTCTTGTCACAAGATGTATACAGAAATATAAAAAACAGGAATAAAGATATGAAATATGAAACTCAAAGCTCCACTAAATCAAATTTTATGGGCAAGGTTAAAGTTTTTACGGACAAACAGACAGAGAGAAAGACAGACTGACAGATGGATTCGACAAAAATTATATACATGTACCCCCCCAAAATTCGTGTACGGTGGCATAAAAATAAACTTTACGTTTTGATACAACACGGACTCCACTCCACCTTTCACCTTTTACTCCAAGCCGTACGATGAAAAGTGCGTCAGTCATGTAGATACTTGTTCAAAAGTTTGTCTTTTAGGGTATCTATGACTAGAGCTATAAAAACATTCCTTGTAATAGGAGCATATATTTTTAACATTACTATTAACCCATTTTAGTCTGCAAGGTGAATGAATGACGTAGCTCTTAATCCGAGATTCCTCTTACTAAAGCCCCTCCTTTTGAGTTTTTATATTGTGACATGTGCCCTGAAAAGCAGAGGTTTGAGTCAGAGGAATCTCGGATTACATAGCTTGCTGCATATTAAAAAAATCAGTCGGTCGGTCGCCAGATGGTCGATTATAAGAAATTAATAGTGTAAATAAAACGCCCATGTATGGCTCAATGAACATGGTGTCCCATTACTCCATATGAAGTTGTGTATGATATAATAGCGTGACAATACTAACCTTGTTTTCCTTCCTCTTTTGTTTAAAAATATGGAACATACTATAAAAGGGCTTGGGGTAAAATGACGGAGTGGAGTTTTTAGCTCACCTGAGCCAAAGGCTCAAGTAAGCTTTTCTGATCACATTTTGTCCGGCGTCCGTCTGTCCGTCTGTCTGTCTGTCTGTCCGTCTGTCTGTCTGTAAACTTTTCACATTTTCGACTTCTTCTCAAGAACCGCTGGGTCTGTTTCAACCAAACTTGCCACAAAGCATCCTTGGGTGAAGGGGATTCAAGTTTGTTCAAATGAAAGGCCACGCCCTCATTCAAGGGGAGATAATTGGGAATTAATGAAAATTTAGTGGTATGTTTTAAAAATCTTCTCAAGAACCACTGTACCAGGAAAGATGAAACTTATTGGGAAACATCCTCAGTTTATAGTGTAGATTCAAATCTGTTCAAATCATGACCCCCGGGGTAAGGCGGGGCCACAATGGCCGACCAAAGTTTTACATAGAAATATATAGGAAAATTCTTTAAAAATCTTCTTCTCAAGAATAGCAGAGCCAGAATTGATCATATTTATATGGAAGCATTCTCAGGTAGTGTAGATTCAAGTGTGTTCAAATCATGACCCCTAGGGGTAGGGTGGGGCCACAATGGCCGACCAAAGTTTTACATAGACATATATAGGAAAATTCTTTAAAAATCTTCTTCTCAAGAATAGCAAAGCCATAATTGATCATATTTATATGGAAGCATCCTCAGGTAGTGTAAATTCAAGTTTGTTCAAATCATGACCCCCGGGGGTAGGGTGGGGCCAAAATGGCTGACCAAAGTTTTACATAGACATATATAGGAAAATTCTTTAAAAATCTTCTTCTCAAGAATACCAAAGCCATAATTGATCATATTTATATGGAAGCATCCTCAGGTGGTGTAGATTTGAATTTGTTCAAATCATAACTCCCGGGGGTAGGGCGGGGCCACAATGGCCGACCAAAGTTTTACATAGAAATATATAGGAAAATTCTTTAAAAATCTTCTTCTCAAAAACAGCAAAGCTAGAATTGATCATATTTATATGGAAGCATCCTCAGGTAGTGTAGATTCAAGTTTGTTCAAATCATGACCCCGGGGGAAGGGCGGGGCCACAATGGCCGACCAAAGTTTTACATAGAAATTTATAGGAAAATTCTTTAAAAATCTTCTTAAGAATAGAAAAGCCAGAATTGATCATATTTATTTGGAAGCATCCTCAAGTGATGTAGATTCAAGTTTGTTCAAATCGTGACCCCGGGGGTAGGGCGGGGCCACAGTGGCCGACCAAAGTTTTACATAGACATATATAGGAAAATTCTTTAAAAATCATTTTTTCAAGAATAGCAGAGCCATGATTGGTCACGGGAATACTTTTGGATTTAAACTTTTCAATAATCAACCAATTTCTAGTTTTTTCCTAGCCATAGTGCTCAGGTGAGTGATGTGGCCCATGGGCCTCTTGTTTCGAGTTGAGAATATTTCACTCATACAGAGACGTCATCATACACCGGTGCAGCCACGTAGCATCGATTTTGAAAGTGGGGGGCCAGCCAGAAATTTTTTTTACTTACTTACCTGATAAAGTTGACAAGCAAAAAAAAAAAGAAAGAAAGAAAAAAAAGGAAAATGTTAAGTTGCTCAAAGTCGAAAATTATATTGGGGGGTGGGGGGTGGGGGGGGGGGGGGGGGGCGTATGTAGTTCAAACTCCAAGGTCAAAGGCTCAAAGTTTTTGGTACCCAATAAAGAGTCTTTTCACAAGCATTACATATGTGAAGTATGATATATCACTAGCCCTTAGCGTTCAAAAGTCATGGTCAAGGTTAAAGTTTTTTTCATAAGTACGAAAATCTCCAAGGTCAAGGCCAAAAGTCCAAAGTAATACGCAGGTTTCGAGATTATCTCCCTTGGTGCGCTCTTTCGTTGAGGAGAGGAGTTTCGTTGCCGCGTAAACAAACAGGTGGGACAGACAAGTAGAGCTTTTTTAAAAAGCTTCCCGTCTTTAGTAACAATTGATACCGTGTATGTTGGATTTTGTATTTCACATCAGCTTTTTACTGGCATCATTGTCGATATACCGGTTTATCATAAAACAAGAAAGGGGAAAAGAATAATAACAAATTGTAAAGCGCAAGCAATAAAAATCAAATTTTATTTATAATGAAGTTAAAGAGATCTTTTTATTTGCTATACAAAAAATCATGTTAAAATAATTACCTGATTTTGTTGTTCGTTTTGTCATTTTTTTTTTAAAGAAAATAAAATTGTTAAGTCATTAGATCGTTTTTAAAGCAAAAAAAAAAAGTGCATAGAAACGAAAAAACTTCAACTATACAATACCATCTTCCAAGGAAGACGGTAATTATTTGATACCGTGTATGTTGGATACATTGCATCATCGATATACCGGTTTATCATAACTACACGACTGTCATACTACAACTTGAAAATAACCGAATTAAAGTAAAGGCATCGTTTTTAAAGCAAAAAAAAAATCGAAACAAAAAAGAAAATATCTCTTTTCGGAATAAATAAATACGGTACACATGCATCTGATCATTACACGTCGGGAATCTAAATGACATATTCTTTTCCTTATCATAACTTAAAAAACACTAACTTTTCAGAAAATGTTCGTACAATCAAGAAAATTTCTTTCGTTTTCAAGTACCCGAAAATTGATAGATTTGTAAATAAATGTATGCATAGTTGAGCTAGATAAAATCATCAAATGCATCATTGGTTAACATTATTATCTTTCTATAACATTTAATAGATTTTAAAAGCCATAAATATCGTTCTGTTATTTATGCACATTTTTATACAGACAACCTGCCCACCTCCATGCAGAAATGGGTACTTTTTGCGCCTCTATCATAGGAGAGTTACAATCTCGAAATTCGCGTATTGGTATCCAATGAAATGTCTTGCAACAAAAAATACAAATGTAAAGTATGGAAGCCCTAGTCCTAACTATTCAGAAGTTATGGCCGGCCAAGGTTAAATTTTTCTAAAAAGCAGGTCAAACTCAAAGATTAAAGGACCCAAGTTTATGGTATCCAAAGAAAGGTCTTGTCACAAGGATTACATATATGAAGAATGAAAGCCCCATCCCTTACCGTTCAAAAGGTATATGACTATGGTTAAAGTTTTTTCATAAGTACGGAAATCTTCAAGGTCAAGGTCAAAATTGTTGGTATTCGACGAAAGGTCCTTCCATAGCCAATACATATGTGAAATATAAACTTCCTGTTATATACTGTTCAAAGGATTTGGCCAAAGTGAAAGTTTGGAATTTTTGTGTAAAAGTGAGTCAAACTCCAAGGTCAAAAGGTTAAATTTGGTGGTACCCAAAGAAAGGTCTTGTCACTAGGAATACACATGTGATGTATGAAAGTCATAGCTCCACTCAATCAAAAGTTATGAGCAAGGTTAAAGTTTTGCAGACAAACAGAAAGACAAAAAGACAAATAGACAGACAGAGAGACAGACAGACAGACGGACGGACATGACAAAAAGTATATACCCCCGAAACGTCGTTTACGGGCGCTTAGAATTACTTGTGTGTTCTGAGGAGCACTGGCTTAGAATGACCAATTTGCTTTACTGAACACTGCCCTCTCATTGGCATTCTTTTGGCCACACCTACCATTAACAGACATTTCCAATAAAATACGTTCCTATAATACAATGTTTTCCCGCTATTCTGCGAAACGCGGGAAAACACCATGACGCGGGACCTGGATTTTTAAGGTCTCATCCGAAGGATCCGCAACTTTTACTTCAAGGTGCATGCCGAGCGCATGGCGAAGGAACAGTCATTACCTATTTTTTTATGGGTCAGTTGTGGCCGAGATTCAAATTCACAACCTTATGAACACGGGGAGAGCGCTTTACCGTCATCTACTACGATCAAAGCGTGGCCGATCGTGACTAAGTGCAGGAGAAACGTAGTGGAATCTTCATAGGCGCAGTATAATCGCGCTAGGGTCTTCGTGATGGAAAGTTCTACGCTCTCGCCACGCTTATTTTGAACATGTTCAAAACAAGTGTAGCGGGATCGTGGCCAAACAGAATCGGGGTAAAGTCGTAAACAGAGCGTAGTGGAAGCGCCATAATTGTACAACAGCGCGGAATCGTTGTGGAGAGATCGTAGTAAAAGCGCAGTAAAGGCGTAGGAACTTATCAAAGAAGCTCCCAATCTCTCACCGGAGGGTGTTTCTTACGCTCCGCTCAAACACCTCTTATCTGTTATCGTCTAAATTACAAAAAATTTGTGAAATGAAAATAAATTATAGATTCCCACCAACTTGGTATTTTTTTAAAAAAAAGGATGAATTAGAAATATCAATCTGTAGCACTTCTTTTGTTCTTTCAAAATTATTTGGATATGTATTAAATTAGCTTCAATATATACGGCCCCATTTTGTTTTGAATTTTTACACACATTTTCATTTTGAAACAAAGGAAACGATTGATTGATTGATTGTATATTGTTTAACGTCCCTCTCGAAATTTTTTCTCTCATTTGGAGACGTCACCGTATGCCGGTGAATGGCTGTAAATTTTGACCTTTACTCGGCACTCGGGACCATTGAGCAGTGAGGGATCTTTATCGTGCCAACCCCTGCCGCTGACACGGGGCCTCGGTTTTTAAGGTCTCATCCAAAGGACCTGCAACTTTATCTTCAAAGTGCCGAGCGCATGGCGAAGGAACAGTAGCTATCCATTTTAACGACTAGGTCAGTCGCGGCCGAGATACGAACTCACGACCTCCCGATCACGGAGCGAGCGCTCTACCGTCTGAGCTACCGTGAACGGTCAAAGGAAACGAAGTTAGAAAATGTTTACTGCTAGTATCAGAGAGCTTAAAGCACGTAACATCATTGGCAAAACATACAAACAATCAATGTGTGAACGGGTGGTTACGTGCAATGTCTCCTTTTCAACCTCATTTTGGGATACCCTAGCAAAATCTCACAAAAACATTACAAGGTGTTATAAATGCCTTACAAGATGACAGTTTATCTCTCATTTAATTGTTTCCAATGAATAAAAAGCGCTAGCAAATCATAAAAAATTCCAAGCAATTGCAACTGGGTCAAAAACTTACACAAACACACACCCTCCGTCACCCTCACAGACACACACAAAGAACAAATATCTTTCATAAGATGTATGTAAGAAGGCAGCACGACAACTAAATGGTTTGAAATGGATTGCATTCTTCAAAGCAGTCTCTGTTATCGATCTTTAGACATGCCTTAGCTCTTTGTATCTATGGCGAGAAAAGTGCAGCGTACTCATCCTTACAGATGCCCCCAAAACTCTGATGAAAAAACTTGATCCCACCTCTTATGTTTTACAGGTCTATGTTTCCTCTCCTCTAATTTTGTATTGTTTTTTATGGACTTTTGAGTTTTTCTCCACATGTTTCATTACAACATACATGTACTAGTATCTGTATATGATAGTGTACAGTGTTCCTTTGATTGTTTTCATGTCTTTTTGGAATAAAAATACTTGACAATGGGTAAGATCTAGCGAATATGGCAGAGCTCTTTAAACTTTTTTCTGTCAAAATTTCATTTTTTTCTCTAAGCTAATTTTCAACAGCATTGTCAGGTAAAGGAATATTTCCCTTGATGCCAAAATTTGAACTTTCTTTGAAGAAAAACTGTTTAACTTTCCTTGGTTCAATTTGGACAAAAAAGTTACTATTGATAGTCCTTCATTTGGGTGTATTCACCAGCGTGGTGAAACAGTTAAAGCGTCTGCTCTAAAGTCGCAAAGTAAGGAATTGATTCTTACGTCGCTGGTTCGAATCCCACTGTTGAATGTGGAGACCGGTCCTTCGGATGAGACCCATAAACCGCGGTTCCGTATTGCAGTAGATGCACCAAAAAGATTCCTCACTGCTGAATGGCCATGAGTGCCGAGTATAAGACAAACTTTTATAGTATTGGGCTTTTTCACTGGACCTCTTGATAGCCCTGGACCATTTTTAGCTCACCATGAGTCGAAGGCTCAAGTGAGCTTTTTTGATCAAAATTTGTCCGTCGTCTGTCGTCATTGGCGTTGTAAACTTTTTACATTTTCATCCTCTTCTCAAGAACCGCTGGGCCAATTTCAACCACACTTGCCACAAAGTATCCTTGGGTGAAGGGGATTCAAGTTTGTTTAAATGAAGGGCCACGCCCTTATTTAAGGGGAGATAATTCAGAAATAGTGAAAATTTGGTGTTATGTTTTAAAAATCTTTTTCTCAAGAACCACTGTGCCAGGAAACTTGAAACTTATATAGGGAAGCATCCTCAGGTAGTGTAGATTCAAGTTTGTTCAAATCATGACCCTCCGAGGAAGGGCAGGGCCAAAATGGCTGATTAAAGTTTTACATTGAAATATATAGGGAATTTCTTTAAAAATTACCTTCTTAAGAATAGCAAAGGCATGAATGATCATATTTATGGAAGCATCCTCAGGTAGTGTAGATTCAGGTTTGTTAGAACCATGACCACAGGTGGTAGGGCGAGGCTTCAATGGCGGATCAAAGTTTAACATAGAAATTTATAGGGAAATTCTTGAAAAATCTTCTCAAGAATAGCAAAGCCATGATTAGTCATATTTATATGGAAACATCCTTAGGTAGCGTTAATTCAAATTTGTTCAAATCATGACCCCTGGGGGTTGGGCGGAGCCACAACATGGAGTCCAGGTTTTACATAGAAATATATTGAAAAATTCTTTAAAAATCTTCTTTTCAAGAATGGCAAAGCCATGATTATTCAAATTCTTATGGAAGCAGTTTCAATTAGTGTAGATTCAAGTTTGTTTTAATTGAATTAATTTTTCATAATCAGACAATATGTCCGATGTGAAAATGAGATACAAGCTCACGAGCTAAGAGAACTATTGTTCTATGCTCTCTTTGTTAATTGGCTTTGTAATTCTTAAGCCTTGCGCAATTTGCGCTTTATTATAGTGTTCCGATCGGAACGACGTATCATTCTGTTGTAAATGTACTTGTAGTTTTAGAACCAGCGCACGTGGAAGATCACGTGATTCAAATCTCCATTCGTACATGACAAATCAGAGAGATTGGAACTTAATTAGCGAGCGATAAAATAAAATAAAAGCATAGCTACCTGCTTCATTACTCCCAATCAAAATATAATCCGAAAACACATTTTTGTAAATATAAACTGATTAATGCAGTCACCCAGTCACAATTCTAGATACGTTTTGGGTTTGCTGCATTCTTCAAATCATGACCCCTGGGGGTTGGGCGGAGCCACAACATGGAGTCCAGGTTTTACATAGAAATATGTTGAAAAATTCTTTAAAAATTTTCTTTTCAAGAATGGCAAAGCCATGATTATTCAAATTCTTATGGAAGCATATAGTGTAGATTCAAGTTTGTTCAGGTCATGACCCCTGGGGGTAGGGCGGGGCCACAAAGTAAGTTCAAATGTAAAGGGCTATGAAGACACAGGTAGTCAAAGAAATATGCAAGCTTAGTGTAGATTTAAGTTTGTTCAAAGCATACCCTTTCCCTTTAAGAATTCGTTGGGACCACGTTTGGGTTTGAACTTTTCAATAATAAACTGATTTCTGCTTTTTACCAAGCTACAGTGCTCAGGTGAGCGATGTGGCCCATGGGCCTCTTGTTTTGACTGGACCTCTTGGGGAAAAAAATGACAATTAATAACACAAGTTTGGGGCTCTTGGTTCTCTTTACAATAGCTAGACCACACTCTTTCTTTGATTTTTCAAAGAAAGTGACTCTCATCAGCCACGTACCTCAAATCACTTGACTCGACACTAATCTAGTGTTTCGGCGGTGTGATATATACAAGGTTTAAGATTTTGATAGTATATTAATTAGCTGCAAATATCATCAGGAGCCTATATGCACATCTGTTATACAGATTATTAAATTAGTCAGGGGAGGAGCAATCACTCAGATTTTTAATGTGTTTCATGACACAATAGGTTATTCTTAAAGAATTGTGTTGCAATCCTAATATTTCTTAGAATATGCTGGTATTTTAATAATTTTATACATCGGTTTTATTAGCGAATATCGCATACAGAATGGGGTTCCTGACTTAGAACCCATCCATCGCATATTCAATTATTTGTTTGTATATATTTGCACATTCAAATATATTAAATCTGAGTAAATAAGTTTGGTCTGCTGTGGGCTCGGCTTAGACTGAGAATTTCCCTAAAAGCCGTATCAACAGCAGCCATAAGCTTCTCCAATTGCACATTTATGTAAAGTGATGTTACATCACAGCTGACCAGCAAGTTCTCCTTGTGTGGTCGCAGAAGTTCATTCTTCAATGTGAAGTCTGAGATATCCATCAAGTTTGTGCTCAAGTTTTGAATGCACAATAATTGATTAAAATTATAATCAATATAATTGACGACATTTTAGTAAGTTCTTTTTTGAAATGCAATAGGCCTTCCTTGAGAAATAAAGGTAATTTGCATCTTTTACTTTTTGTATATTTTACGGAGTAGATATAATCTCTCCGTCCTCGTGTTATCTGCTAATTGCAGAAAAGTATAAGTAATATAGGCAAAGACACCCTTTGCATTCATTTCAGCCATGTGTTCATCAAGATGTTTTGATCTGGGATACTGACTTCAGCAGTTATATTTTGAATTTAAGTGCCGTTCATACGACTCTTTACTGTGTTTCATTCAGTGACATCATTTAGTTAGCTTTTTTTAGATGAAATTTTTGTTTTTATTAAGTTTTATCAATGCTTTTTTATAAAGCAAATCTGAGTTTTCAAATTTCTCTCCGACTTTCAGTGATGACAATTCAAGTTTTGTATTGTCAAAGTACGTAATATGGAGTCATTATAAATCTGGTTCAAAATTCAACCGCTTTTAAAGCGAAAAAGAGGCATCGCAATGTTCTCATTAGGATCATGAGACAAGTATCTATTTTCAATTTTTTAGCAAGCTCATTGATAAACGAATGAGTATATTTCTTGCATGTTGTGACTTTGGAGAGGGCGGGGCCACAAAGTAAGTTCAAATGTAAAGGGCTATGAAGACACAGGTAGTCAAAGAAATATGCAAGCTTAGTGTAGATTTAAGTTTGTTCAAATCATACCCTTTCCCTTTAAGAATTGGTTGGGACCACGTTTGGGTTTGAACTTTTCAATAATAAACTGATTTCTGCTTTTTACCAAGCTACAGTGCTCAGGTGAGCGATGTGGCCCATGGGCCTCTTGTTTTGACTGGACCTCTTGGGGAAAAAAATGACAATTAATAACACAAGTTTGGGGCTCTTGGTTCTCTTTACAATAGTTAGACCACACTCTTTCTTTGATTCCACTTTTTTTAATGATCTTTTTGGCTATAAAAAGTGTTGCTATGTTTTGGAATCAATCTCGTAAGCTTATCAAATATTTTATTTTATTTTTTTTAATATTAGGGTTTGAAGATTGATTGATTGTGAATTTTTAATGTCCCTCTCGAGTATTTTACACTCATATGGAAGAAAAATAATGCCACATTAAAACACGTGTTTTGTCTTCGACAAAGGCACCTATATATTTCATGAAATACATGGAGATAACGAACAGTATTTAAGATCGAAAGTCCGTTCAATAAAACAGAATTGGAGCAGAGCAAACTCGGACCTCCAAAACACCAGAGATGGGATAAGGTGCCATGGAGGAATGAGCATCCCCTGCCGACAGGTCTCATCCGCCATGTGCTCCTTCTCATGATCGGGATATAACAGAAAATCCGTCGACAATTAAATGTGTATATAATGGCCTAACAATCAGTATGAAAAACTTCAGTCAGCATTTGACTAAATGATGAATTGTAGGTGTTAACAAAGTGATTGTACGAGACTGAGCAATACTGATATTCATATCTAAAGTTGAAGCCTTTTTTTCGACTTTACGTTATTTAAAGCTCACCAGGATATATCGTGTCGACATATGAATAAAAATAACCATTGTTAATTGACAATATAAAGTCGATATATCTGTTTTCGTCTTTTCACATATAAGAAAATAAACAAAATATGCTTAATATAAATACAAAAATAGATCTGCTAACAACGGGATGCGATTGGTATCCATGGGGTTTCCAAAGGATTGGTGAAAGACCTTGTCTCCAACAATTACATAGATATCGTCAATCAGAAATCAATCTTTTTTTCAAGTTCAGAGTTCTTGTGTGTACAATCAGAAAGTTTTTTAACAAAGTAATTCAGTAAATGACCAATAACAAGGAAAGAAACATTACGAGTTCCAATTTTATAGAAAATACAGCTGTCAATGCAAGCCTTGAATTTCTCATGAGAAATGGTTGTATTTGAAACTATGAAAAACTTTAGACGGTAAAATGCACGCTAAAAAAATCCTTTATACAATATGTCATGCGTATTTGATATGTATTGCCCGAATTGGCGGAAACAACGACATTAAAGAGTACAAATTCTCATACAATATGTTCAAACTTCAGGACATATCCAATGTAAACTGCAGTCCACAGATTATGTATTTCAAATGAAAATGTACAGAATTTTCTTCCAATAAAACAAGACCGATTGAATAAACCGTGTTCATTTGCGTAAATATGTCTGCATTTGCATGTTGTAACACCCCCCCCCCTTTCACTAAAATTAGTAAACAATTCAAATAATCACTGGCGGAGATTCCAAACTTCTTTGAAAATCTCCCGATTCTTTTCGTTTCCTTTGATAAAATTCCAAAACATTTCTGCTCTTTTTCTGCGACTTTCGCCTGAAGCACTGTTGCATTTCTGCTCTATATCTTTGGGTACATTTCCAATTTTTTCAAAAGTTTCGACCATCATCTGCGTATTAAGCTCATCCAGTATTTCTACCTCACTTGGTAGTGTCCCTAGAGAAAAAGTTGTTCATCGATTTATATCAATCGTGTAATGAATAACAATAGCTAAATAACAAGTTAGAAAATAAAAATATGTTAAAATGCTTAGATAATCTTGCATCCAGAAAACGATAAATAACATTTAATTATATTGTAAATAAAAGTAAAATCAATATATAGAACATCTTTTTTTGATTAGTGTAAATGTTATCATTTGAAGTATCCTCCTCAATTGCAAACAAAGCATTTTTTTTTTGCTTCATATGCACAAAAAATTTATAAATTGGGAGTTCGACATTAAAACCATGACTAATCTTTTTTTTCAATTTCGTTTTTTATTACCAGTATAAATACAAATGAAATTAAAGTAATTCACTTATACATAGTTGCCTCATTTAATTCCTCCCTTTCTCTCATTGGATTATTCGTACTTATTTTAGGAAAATTATTTTAACTTGCAGCGTCTAGTAATTTGGTCTGTTTGCAGTAAAATACACTTTAGTTTTATTACAAAGGAAATCAGAATAAATGAAATAAATACCTTGGTCTTCATATGAATTAATAGAGCAATTCCTCTTTTTACATTGGTCTCTTGGACGTTCTATATATTCAGATATGACCTTCCACAACTCATCTCTTTTCTGTTTAGGCAACGTTTCTACAATACCCAAGAAAGTCTTGATTTTTTCTTTACGGGTTTGACTCGACAGTATAATTGTGATGTCTGTATTTCCAAGTGCTTTCCGTATTTGTTTGTTGTTCAAAAGATCCATGGGTTCCATTTCGTCCAGTAAGAGTGGTCTTTCCGAAAGGCAACTGTCATTTTCTAATAATACAAATTATATTGATAAGAATAAAATGTACTTCAACAAGACTAATAAAATGCATTTGAAAATACAACCACAAAATCTAGTCCCTTTTCCTTGTTGACTTGTTATCACAGTGGTGTACCTAGACTAGTTATGAGCACACAATGTATGTACATTAAAATGTAGCTTACAGCTTATAGACTTCAAATTTTTCAAATAGAGTAAGTGGCTCAAATCTTATTGTCATCATATATTTTACTTGTTGAATTAGAGAATTAAAAGTTAAACATTTTTTTCATTTCAAGTCTAAAGAATCTGTTAGCCTTTGGTCAAATTTGGTAATCTCCTGTTAATTTCTGATTATTTAAAAGAATCTTCCCAATTAAGTTTTTTTCATTACTTTTGTAGTCCCTCTTTTCATGGATTAATGATATTTTTGTTACCTGTTTGACTAGGCTTGTGTTTGGTTCGGAGAAACACTTTTGGTTTATCCATTGAAATCTTCAATTTGCGAAGTACAGTTGAAACTGCTACCTTCATATTTTTAAAAGTATTTCCTTCGTGCGTATTGGTCAAGTGGAGATGAACGAATTCTGGAATTTTATCTGTGTGAAAAAAGATATATTACCCTTCAAACAATATTATGTTGGTTACTAATATTGTTCACTTCCTTTGTCAGTAGGTTCTGAATATATTTCATTTATAATAATCCTTACCAGTGCTGATCACGACTGCGTCTTGACCACTTCTGATTCTACGAACTCCCTTTCGAGATAAATGGACTGAAAACTCGTCCGTTTCATTATTGATACGTGACATAAAATCTGTGGTAGATGATTCTAAAAGCCGGAAAACAATAGTAACAGACCCTTTCTCTAATCCAACGATGACCATTTCACCACTGTCAACATCAAGTTCTTTAGCCAACATATTTCTGATATCATTCACTTCAGTCTGACATTTTTCCAACTCCTTCTCGACATACACTCTAACGCAATGTTCTGTTGTAAACAAACATTGATATGGATTAAAATAACAGTTTTTAAAATACCTACAAGAAATTAAATATATACATGTATACATTTCCCTGTCTGATATTATGTAACTCAATCCATGGCATTTTGTCCTTATTGATGGATAAAATTTAAATGATATATATGGAGAAAACGAACATTTTTCAAGATCAAATGTCCATAAAACAATAAAAAAAACAAGAGCAGAGCAAACACGGACCTCCAAAACATCAGAGGTGGGATCAGGTGCCATGAGCATCCCCTGCCGACCGGCCACACTCACCGTGTGCTCCTTGTCATTATCGGGAAATAACGGGAAATCCGTCGTCAATTCAGTGTATAAATAATAAACTAACAGTATGAAAAACTTCAGTCAGCATTTGACTCAATGATATATTGTATTTGTTGACAAGGTCACTGTATCGACCATAGAACTTACGAAATGATGATTTTAAACGAGACTGCTGACACTCCTATTCCATCAACTTGTTTGTCAATGATTTCCATCATTTTACAAATTGTACATACGTAGAGCATGCTCTTGCGTATCGAATCAATTGATGAGAGATATAAAATTTAAAGAAAAAAACTAGAGTTACTGTGAGCACTGAGCTCACAAAATGACAAAAAAATACACCCGCCTCCGATATAATTGTAATGGACATATGGTTATTATGACAAAGTCTATGTTTTGCTCTGGAAGACATGAAATTAGTGTAAGATTAAAAAGTAAATTATTAAATGCACAATGACACTTTTAAATGAAGAATCTGTAAACGTATCATTAAATTTTATTCGGTAGTATAGGAGGACTTGCAGATAAGAAATTTAAAAAGTGGTAGTGTCAATGTTTTGTTATGGGAAATCTGTAATATGTTTCTATTCAAAAAGTAAAATAGGAGGTCACAATGGCACGATGTAACAAAGATTCTATGAAAGTTTCATTAAATTTCACTCAGTAGTATAAGAGGAGTTGCGGAGAAGAGATGGGTACCCCAAAGTGTAACAGGCGGACGGACATTCCTATCACTATAAACATGTTTCAAAACTGTATCACCAAACCTTTATTAAACATTGGAGTTAAAGCCTTCGAATAATACATTTATTGTAATATTTGATTATTATAATATATTGATAACTGTAACTAATAACATTTCAAATAATAAAATTTGACATAAGAAAATCGATTTATATTCATTGCATTATTTGACTTGATAATGTTTATTTGTGACAACTGATTGGTTATCATTGTATACGTGTTAATATATTTTACTTGAGTCAGAATTCATTATTTGAGAAATAATCATTCAACTCCAAACTTTTGTTTTTTGCCAATGTTTTGAAATGTTAAGCATCTATAAAAGATTGATTATCACTTACTCTCATCCCCCTCTTTCTCTGACAAATTTGAATCGAAGTAAATTAGTGGAAAAAGATGCTGGTGCTTCGAAGCAAAATCAGAACATCTAGTGCTCAGTTCATGCACAGAGCATTTCTCAAAAATCCATTGCAGGAAACAGATATTATACTCAATTTTAAAATCCTCTTTTAAGTTGTTCAAAAGTCCTTGTGCATTCAATCCCTTCATCGCTTCTTCTTCTAAAATGCCTGAATATAAAATAAAAATAAAATAGAACAAAAAAATCAAATCCAATTCAATCGTAGATTGCTGCTAATTTTTTTTTTTCTAGAATTAGCTCTTATAGCTAATTACATACCCTTTAGGACCTCTTTCATTGAAGCTAAAACATCGTCAGTAATTGAACCTGCTAATTCCTCTAGAAAATTCTTCATAGTCGAATTTCTTTCGAGTTCTTCTTGTTCTTCTTTGACAATCGCTGAAAAATTATGACATTTGTTACAAGTAAAAGGTGCTGTGCGCTAAAACACCAGAATTAAAACAAATAATATAAAAATACAATTTTAATACCTGTTTGTTTTTGGTCTTTGTCTTCTTCAGCATTCATTTTCTAAAGTCAAATTAAATTTAATTTTCACTATCAAATACATGGACAGAACTTTTGTTTCACTAAAGAGTCAATATTAAAATAACTGTATATCTTTTTTACAAACAATTTTATGTAATGAATTTATTAATATGATATTCTCTTTGTTCCCTTTTTAAGTGAATACAATCAAACTTTTGTTACTGAATACTGAGACCGTGAAGTTATCCTACCTCATCTCTGCCTCCTGAGACTTGATCACGCATCATTTCTTGATTCACATCATGTAGCTCTTTAGGTGCTATTTCTTTTAACATTCAAACATATAAGTGAATTAAGTTGTTTTTTGAAAATATAAATAACCATTGCAATTTTTTTTAAAGTCAGAAAGTTAATAACCAATGTGAGTAATTGAAACTACCTGGTTCATAAACGATTTCATCCCCGATAAATATTTTGAAAACTCTGAAGGTCAAATGTCGTAAAATCAGCATTCGATATGTGATGTACTTCCAGGAATTTCTCTCAGAAAATATTGACCTCAGGGAAGGTATTAATTTATCCCTGACCATAAATGTGAGTATAATGCTTCCTTGTTGTATACCAACAAGTATAACATCATCTGGTTCAGCTCGTAGAAATGTAGCAAGGTCTTTTCGCAGTGTATCTAGCTCACCTTTGTTGTATGAAGCGATATTCTTACAATGAATATGAAACACCACTTTTTCATAACCTACAAAATATCGCAGTATGTAAGTTAAATACTGGAAAACTATTTATTGAAAAATCTTCAATTTCATAGTAAACTTTTTTCCGCTTCGAACTTAAAAATATTATTCACATAATATAGTCTGACATATTTGTTTTATATTTGGATAATATCTCTATTTGATACACAAGAGCATACTCTACGTTACTATGTTCAATTCTAAAACGAGCTAAATTATTGATAAACAAGTTGATGAAGCAAGAATGTCGACTATCTTGTTTGAAGTAATTATTGTGTAAGATCTATGATCGATAAAATGACCTTGTCAGCAAAAGAGTCTAGAATTAAGTCAAATACAGACTGACGTTTTTCATCCTAATTGATAGGCCATTATTTACACACTGAATTGTCGACATATTGTTTTGTTATTTCCCAGTCATGACAAGGAATACAAGGAGGTATGACAAGTCAGCAGGAGATGCCCACTCCTCCGTAACACCATTGTTTGAATGTACATTTGAGCTTGCATACGGTTCGATTCCTCCATTTTCACGGTATTCTTATTGAAAGAACAAAGTTGTGTTTGTGACGTAAATCGCATTAGGTGTCATCGTCATTGCAATATAGCAAGAGTCTTATTATTATTATTTTCTTTAAGCATGAGCATTTTTGATCTACATGTATTTCAATATTTCTACCTTAAAGTGAGCATTTTTATTTTCAAAAATTCAAAATTATGTAACATATAGTAAGAATGAAGTATTGGGATTTAACGAACAGTATTCAAGCTCAAAAGTCCATTAGACAATACAAAACTGGAGCGGAGCAAACAAGGACCTCAAAAACATCAGAGGTGGGATTACGTGCCATGAAGGAGTGAATATCCCCTGCCTACCAGTCACACCCGCCGTGTGCTCCTTGTCATGATTGGGAAATAACGGGGAAATCAGACAATTTTGTGTGTATATAATGGCCTAACAATTAGTATGAAAAACGTCAGTTAGCATATGACTTAATGATTTATTGTATTTGCTGACAAGATCACGGCATCGACCATAGAACTAACAATTGATGACTTTGAACGAGACTGCTGAAATATTCTTGTTTCAGCAACTTGTTTATCAATAGTTTACCTTGTTTTGAAAATTATTTAAAAGTAGAGCATGCTCTCGCGTGTCGAATCAATCGGGTGATATAAACCCCACATGGATATGGTAAAGGTATACGATTACTGCATAAGTAAGGGAAGTCAACGATTGTAAAATTAATTGATTAATAAGTCATGCCCATAATTAGCGTAAAGATAATATATTTACATCTAAAGACTGTGTTTGTCTATTTGTTCTCTAAGTAATTCATAAAATGAATTTAGGATTTTGAAAAGAAAAAACAGCATTTTTCTTACATCTTTTCTTACAACTTCGATGCATTCTAAAATCGCAATATAACACTGTAAATAATTCACCGTTATATATACTGTTTTTAATGAATTAAAATATTGAATTAAAAAACGAACTAAATACTTACCGTTCAGTTTAGATTTGGTTTTTTCAAAGTAAAACATCTCATCATTTCTGCTCTTTGAGTAATGTAAACATTTTTTGTACATATTTTCATCGGGAGGTTTAATTGCCAAGGCGTATGCTTGAAGTATTGTTACATTATTGTACAAAGACAGCTTATTATCCATGTACTCTAGTAACTCCTTCGGTGTCCTCACATTATCTAATTCAGGATCAGGATCACACATGCGGTCTACAAAAAAAAAAAAAAAACTTACAATGCATTTCCTTTTGTATTGCCTTACCTATCACTTTCTCCGTCGTCTGTCTCTCTCTGTATGTGTGATATTTTGAGAACTGTAAGGTCTTTTGCTTTAACTTGACCTTTGATCCACCTTTTAAATCAGTTTATTGTGTTGATATACAACATATCTTTTAAATAAAAATTTGACAAAATATACTTGAACTTGGACTTCGTTTTGAACACATTTTACTGAAGGAAGCAAGTTCTTACAGCTTACTAGTTTAACTGCATGTATACTATATGCCATGCAACTGAAATTGTACATATAGAAAAATAAATTGAACTAAACTTTATCCTAAGTATCATTCACCTGATAATTTATCAGAAGTTTACAACTATTGTTGTTTACGACTCGTTTAAGTAAACATTATTTTCAGTCATTTTTTATAATTGTTTTTAACATTAAAACAGTTTACTTTTTCTTTGGATTTTTTTTCAGAACAGATCACTTTTGAAATAATAAATGTTCCACATACTAGTAAGAGGTGTTAGGTTTTAAAGAGGATAGTATTTTTCTTTTTAAAAAAACTAACAAAAACCTTTTAAAAGTTCCTTCATTTTTCCTGTCGTTTCAGCTGACATTTCTTCACTTGTATCCTGCAAGAAGTCACTGAATTCTTTGTTACGGGAGAATCTGGTAAATGCACTTAGGCCTCTGATAGTTTTACCAGATTTACTTTCTTCTGTTAAATAAAAATAATAACATTGTCTCATATAATTAAGTTCATGCATAAATGAATTTAATATATTAAAAAATTGGGTCACTCTTTCTTTTAATATACTGGATGCTTTGAAAGGATATTCTAATAGATGAATAAAAAAGATTCAAACTCGTAACGCTAGAAACATAAATGCGATAAAATAATCTGTGCATTAGTTATTTAAGAAAATAAGAAATTAACATATCAATATTTGTTTTATTTTTGCAAGTACTTCTGAGAGCATGTAAAAACGTGTGTAAATGTACTATAAGTCTGAAAAAGTTATTCAATATTCAGTAAGAAATTAAAGGTCAAATGCAGAATGTAAATCATGATTGATAGTATGCATTATTAATGTCATCAAAAAATAAAGAAAAATGTCTCCGTGTATTTATTATAGTCCTGAATTCTAAAGTATTTTGACTAATCATTCATCTAAACATCTAGGTTTCTTACAGCCACCACAATCTTATACAATTTTCTTAAAAGATCAACTTTGGTTTTATTTTATCTGATCAAAAATTAAGCGAACTTTACCATTTTCTATTTTGATGTCACAGGACGTTTGCTTAGCTCTTCTTTTCTCATCTCTTTCCTTCACCTTATTTGAAAATCTCTTTTCTTCATTTTCTTTGTGTGATGTTTTTGGATCACAGTTATCTTCATTTTTATCTGAAATTTATGCACATCTTTTATCAATTCAATGAATTTATGACACTTTTTGTTCTTTACTCTTGCAAATTTTCTTCTTTTTTTTTTTAAATTTCAGTTCTATTTTTTTAATAGATTGATTTTCGTTGAATTTACGGTGATGGAGGACAGATGATACTAGTAACTACAAGGTTATCATAAATCTGACTCCATATAGTCTTTACCTAAATCCGAGTCCGATGACCCTATTGCAGAATCGCTCCCCTTGCTGGCTGTATTGTCAGTGTCATTTTCTTTGCTATCATTATCTGTTGGATCGTTGTTCATCGTACGTGGGATGGGCACTTTTAAAAAATGAAGTGATTCATTTTGTCTTTTTTCATTGAACAAAGTTAAAATCAGAAATTGATCATAATTTTCTTTATCTTGAGAATTCCAACTAATTGTTGAAAGACTTGATTTCCAAAAAACACACATAAATATCAGAAACATAAGAATCTAAATTTTTTAATTGCTCTTTTAGGAGTACTTGTGTATACAATTAGAATACTTCACATGAAAATAAGTTTACAAATGACCAATGACAGGGTAAGAAAATTCACGATAACAGTTTTGTTTTATTTTTAATGAAAAAGCAGCAAACTGTCTATGATGTCAAAAAGTCTGAATATTATTTTTTGTAGGGAATGACTGGTGAAGAGTTGGGGAGTCTTACATTTTGATATAACTGCTTTTAGTAAAATTTTGTGATTTAAATTTTTTTAAGCTCATTGGAGTTTTTTATGTACTAAGTATTCACATCTGATTTATACCATTTCTCAAATATGTTGTTTTACATTACTCCTGAAGTTTCTTCTTTAGTACTGTTAATATTTTAGTGAGGAGTAAATATTATAGAGAGGCTCGGTAGAACATTTCTATCTAGTCCGTTCAATTTTATTTCGATCGTTGGGAATGTAAAAAGATTTTTTAAACCATATGAACGTATGATTTTGAACAATTTTCTCCTTAGATAGGGAGCTATGGGGTATAAGTTGGATATGTTATATTCATAAGTAAAATAAGATGAAGGAGAAGCAAAATCACTTACATAATTGTTTCATTTGTGTTGCATCATCAACCATGTATGTTTCTTTCATCCTAATTTTTTCTAAAATAAAACATAACCATGACAAATCAAACATCTTTCAAGAGATCTTGTAAATTTAAATCAAATTTGTTCAAAAATACATACTCAAACACTTGATTAGTTTCCTTCTTTGGATTATAATTATTATAATGCCTACAATAATAGCTCCTAAAAGAACCCCGATCGGTAACAACCAGAGCATGTCTCTGAAAAGATAAAAATATATAATAAGTAATAAAATTTGTTAGTAATACACTTATATTAGTAATAAATGTACTTATTTTCTAAAGTTAAATTAAATGTCTGTACAAAAAAATACGTAAATTTACTACATGGCAACTATCATATACCCCGGTAAATTGTAATTGAGACACAAAACAAAGATGGACTAGGACTGAACGGGGTGTGAAGCTCCAAGCCTCAGTAGACAATAGAACATCTGAGTTCGTATCTTAAATTATTCTCAGTGCATTTTTAATCAGCTATTTTAAAAAGATGATACTAGAGTCAGCAACCAAACTTGGTTTAAGAGGCGCTTTTTGAGCTCACAAAAGCATCACTTTCACCCATCCATGGCACCTGATCAAACATCAGATGTTTATAAGGAGAGGGCTAAAATAGGCTTTGCCTGCTGCCCAGTCCCATTCACTTATGTGAATAAAATTTTGTATAAATAGTTTTAAAAAAAAAAAAAGATGTTTATGAGGTCCGTGTTTGCACTGCTCCAGAGTTGCATTGTCTGAATGGACTTTTAAGCTTAATAATGTTCGTTACATGTATCTCCATATATTTCATTTCAGAAATACGAATACTTTTATATTGCATAAATTCTAATGAAGTGATTTTGGGGATATTCCTACATTTTAAAATTTAATATAATTATGAGATTTTAATTTCTATTTGAAAATTATTTTCTTAAGTTATTTGTGAACTTATTTATTCATAAAATGCTAACAGAAGTCAGGGTATATTTCACACAGTCAGTGATAATTTGGAATTATAGATCAATTATAATATCGTTTTTGTGAAGATAATATAGTGGATAAGTTTGTAAGGTCTTTGAAACAAAAGAATGACGTCACAAAAATATTTCAGGCAACTAAATTTTTAGTTAACAACTGGTGTAAACTACTAAAGGTATCCACTTCTAGATATGAAATTTTAAAGATTGAAAACGAACCGAATAAATATGAAATCTTTTACTTATTATCATGGATGATCATTAAATAATAAATAAAAATACCAATTCCTTTGGGGTTTTTTCCCTAAAATTAGCAGACAAAAATTAAGGTCAGCGGTTTCAGTTAAAAGTCTCCTTCACGGATTTAAAAACAATTCATTTTAATACTAATATAAATTAGCATTTGAATTGGACTCACATAATCAATTGAAGCTTCAACTTCCCTCACTTATGCAGCAAAATACATTTGTTACCTGCATACGTGGTTTATATCTCTACGTTGATTTTATATGCAAGAGCATGCTCTATGTATGTATAATTTCTAAAACGAGGTAAATTATTGACAAACAAGTTGATGAAACAAGAATAGCAGCAGTCTCATTTTATAGTCGTCATTTCGTCAGTTCTGTGGTCGATGCGATGACCTTTTCAGCAAATACAATTTATCATTGAGTCAAATACTGACTTTTTTATACTGATTGTTAGGCCGTTATTAACAAACTGAATAGTAGACGAATTTTCCGTTATTTTGCGATTATGACGAGGACCACACGGCGACTGTGACCGGTTGGTAGGGGATGCTCACTCCTTCACGGTACCTGATCCTACATCTGATGTTTTGGAGGTCTGTGTTTGCTCTGCTCCTATTATGTATTGTCTGATTGGCTTTTGAGCTTAAATACTGTTCGTTATCTCAATATTTTTTTTCATAATTTTAATTCAATTTCATTACAAATAAACAAAAATCAATATTTTATCACTTTACTTATAACAAAAATCATAAAAACTTGAACTTGCCTATTGGGTATTACATTTTCTCTTTTCTCCTCAGGGTTTGTCTCGTTTCTCGATAATCCAACACTGTTTAAAATGGGAGTAAACAATATATAACTGAACTCCAGTGGTTTCTTAACAGACTTAACTGAATAAAAGAAAACACATGTATTTCAATGTACATGTACGATTTAAAATATACACAAATACGATGTTTAATGATAAATAATGTTATTTTCAACTGGTTCTCGTGATCATGCTTAATTTAATAGTAGCAATACAAAATATCAGTTTCAATTAGGGATGTCAACGAGTACCCGGTTAACCGGGTACTCGATCGAACGTCCGAGTATCGAATACCAAAATCGTTACTCGGTTACTCGGATGTATATTTTGAATATTTCTTAGCTTATATATAAATGCATTAAACAATATGTTTAAAAACTTAAAATGCTCATTGCACTTTTACATACAGTAATTACTATTAGGGTTTCCTACGCCTCTGAATGACCGTTATCGCCTGTGGCAGTGTTTATACAGTAATTATCGTGACCATGCACCTGTTACCTGGCTTTTCTCACCTTCAGCTGTCTTCTACCCTTATTTTTGGTTTGCTTTAATTATTTGTTTTCACTGAACATCGTTTAAGGTCTATTATGTTTAAATAAATTAGATAATTTTGTCAATTCTCTGAGAAGCGTAAATTCTCGGGAAAAGAGACAGATGATATTAAACGTGCGATTGTTGATATGGTTGTGTTTGATTACATGCCAATACAAATGGTTAAACATGTTAAAGGCAAAGGCTTTAAAAAACTGATGTGCATCGTTGCACCAAACTACAAAATGCCGTCCCGTAATACTATCAAATCTCGGATCGAACAAGTGAACGAAAATCGCAAATCCGCTCTGTTAGGAGAACTTGATCAAGTTCAAATTCATACTGTACGAAGCTCTGACGACTGATGCCTGGATATCAATCCCAACAAACAGTTACATTACAATTACGGAGAGTATTGTTTTTTTTTTTTTAAATATTAAATTTCGTTGGGCATGAAGTGCTCATCATTGTTACAACAGAAATACATTTACGGATAAACCTCCTATAAGAACATGTAGTTTTATTTCTACAAGGGTTTACAATGTTTTACAGTCATCAATTTATACTTGTTCAAATTTATTTACACTTTTACCGAGTACCCGGGTACTCGATCGGAAAAACGTCCGAGTAACCGAGTATTAAAAATTGACCGATTTGACATCCCTAGTTTCAATAATTAAGATTAAGAAGAGAAAAGTCACATTAATGATTTTAAAAAATTCAAATTCATAGACAAGAGAAAAATTTCAATTAGTAGTGTTCCCTGGTCACAATCAGATGGGAAATAAACCAGTCTTGGAAAGGAATGTTTGTTATTTATTAAAAGTAAACTACGAAAGACGAATAGGTCCACATAAAAAAATATTTTTATCTCGTAATTACGAGAAAAGATCTCGTTATTACGAATTAATGATCTCGTTATTACGAGAAAAAATCTCGTAATAACGAGAAAAGATCTCGTTATTACAAGTTAATTATCTCAAAATTACGAGTTAATTATCTCGTTATAACGAGAAAAGATCTCGTAATAACGAGAAAAGATCTCGTTATTACGAGTTAATTATCTCAAAATTACGAGTTATAATTATCTCGTTATAACGAGAAAAGATCTCGTAATAACGAGAAAAGATCTCGTTATTACAAGTTAATTATCTCGTAATTAAGAGAAAAGATCTCGTAATTACGAGAAAAGATCTCGTTATTACGAGAACAGATCAATATGAAAAATACTTAATCCCAGATCGAAGCACAATTTAATAACTTCGTCCTCTTCACACATTTTTATTAAAGAAAAAATTCCAAGATAATGGCATAAATATATATTTATAATCATCTTGTAATTACGAGATCGTTTCTCATTATAACGAGATAATTAACTCGTAATTACGAGATCTTTTCTCGTTATAACGAGAAAATTAACTCGTAATAACGAGATCTTTTCTCGTTATAACGAGATAATTAACTCGTAATAACGAGATCTTTTCTCGTAATTACGAGATAATTAACTCGTTATAACGAGATCTTTTCTCATTATAACGATATAATTAACTTGTAATAACGAGATCTTTTCTCGTTATTACGATATCTTTTCTCGTAATAACGAGATAATTAACTCGTTATAACGAGATCTTTTCTCGTTATTACGAGATCTTTTCTCGTAATAACGAGATAATTAACTCGTAATTACGAGATAAAAATATTTTTTTATGTGGCCCTATTCGTCTTTCGTAGTAAACAGACATATTTCCAGTTAAATGTGAAATTATCTTAAATAATATATTTCACCACATCCAACTGTTTTTTCTCGCCTTTGAGGAACTTGGTTCTTACGTGAAAACTGTATTTTTCGGTGTAATATCAGTTGTTTGTTTGGTTGTTGAAAGAGTGGGTCTAAAAACAAAAAAAGGTTATTTTTTTTATTGAAGCAGTAGGTAGGAATTCTAAAGTCTTAAGTACATGAAAATCAAAATGTAAAGATATTTCGTTACTTGTCTTTAGTTTCCTTTTCGCAGTTTACATCTGCGTTGAAGCATTTCTTTTCTGGATTAATACTCAGACATGCATGGTCTACAATAGAAAAACATTTGAAGTCAGTAGTTTATGAATGAAAACTAGAAACATCTCCCACATGTTCAAAGGAATTGTACTTACATTTGTATACTTCTTTTGAATGGATCATTTTATTTGGACATCCATTTAAAAATTTTGAACAGTTATAATAGCTAGCTGCTGTATTACTTGAAAACATGTAGTTGTAGATGGGGCAATTTCCTGAAAGCAAAAAAAGTCATGCATTTGTACAGAATAGATTGCTTTATATTTACATTGGCCTTTTCAAAGTACATGTATACATATTTTATGTGCAGAATTTAAAAATATCAATGAATAGTTTCGAATGATAAAAAGAGAAGACATTCCACCTGGTGCAACAGGTACACTTCTTCCACAAAATTCCACAGATTCGTTGAGATAAGTACTGGCTAGACAATGGTAGATTCCCCCTTGTTCTTCGGGTTTTGTTGAAGTCAGTTCATAGAGACAATTCAACTGTTTAGAGGCCTCCTTCCAGGCCGTTATATTGTTTGGTTCCGGGCAGGACTTTACTCTGTATACCCATTTTGGTAACGGGACTGAGAGAGAACTCTGCAACAAGACAACTTAATAAGGACTTGTATTACTACTAATAATTAGATTCAATTTCTTCAAATTCGTGATTTCATTCATTGAGAAAGATACTAGTATCTTTAGCTTAACAAAACCAAAAAAAAAAAAAAAAAATCAAACAAACAAAAGGCTTACCAAGAATAGCAGCGTTATTATAAAAAGTCTCTCCATTTGTGTCGAGATGGGTCTGATGACGAGAAAAATATTTTCAGTAAGTTTGGGACACCTCAATTCTAGTAGGCAAATGAGCAAAAGAAGAATTACAGAATTTTTAAAAAATGAAATGAATTTTTACTTTGTCAAGTTGATTAAAGGAAACAAATACAAATATATACGTAGGGGTTTTGAAACACTAATTTTATTTTACCTTACTTTCTACATCCTATATCTTTTTTACGTGCCTTTCTTCGTGTGAGGAATTCTAAAA
Organism: Saccostrea cuccullata; assembly: GCF_032062105.1. Lineage (NCBI taxonomy): Eukaryota > Metazoa > Mollusca > Bivalvia > Ostreida > Ostreidae > Saccostrea > Saccostrea cuccullata. Next base: position 271,216 of record NW_026929124.1, on the reverse strand, counting down.
TGTAAGTAAAAATAAAAGTATATGATCAACATTCAACACACAAAAAGCTTGAACTGCAACATTTAAAATTTAAATCATTCGAAATAATATGCATTTAAATAGCAAAAAACCCCGGATCATTCAAACAACTGTCCAAGATGTATTAGGTGTCATGTAGATTAAATTTGAAAAATAATGAAAAGTATTCAGGCCAAAAATTCCATGAAAACGACGGAAATTGGGTTCTTAAACAAAGATGGGGATCAGGTACCATAAAGGAAAAGAATATTCCCTGCTGATAGGACACACCTGCCTTGTGCATCTTGGCATTATCGGCCCGGGCAAACGGAAAAATCAGGACATTTTTTTTGTGAAATGTCCTGACAAAATGTACAAAAATCGTCCGTCAATAGTAACAATACTTGTTTAGCAATAGCTTGACTTTGCCGACAAAACCAATGCATCAACTAAAGACTTTTCAAAATATTGACTTTAGACGAGACTGTTGATATCCTTGTATCATCGACTTATTTGTCAATAGCTTATCTTCTTTCTTTGTGTTTCGAATTAACTGGGAAATGCAGGCAATAATGTTAGATATTGTTGGCAATAGAAAAGTTGAAGTCATCATGTGTATCATAAAGTTTCTAAATGTTGAACAGATGTTCACGGCAAGGGACTTCTTCATTTCATGTAGATGTTTATGGATAGTTTAAGCTTCATATAAGGCGATGCAACTAGACTCATGGGAATTCCAACAGGTTATTGACTTAGAGACTTGATCTTTAAAGTTATTACTGATATTGTCAATGAGAAACTCAGCAACTTTTTAAAACCCTTCAGAGCTCTTGTATGTACAATCAGAACGTTTACCATGCATGGATACCAAGGGTTTTATTTATTTTGATCTTAGTCCAACACATCCTCACAGTCTTGAGTCAACACCTTGCCATAGGACCCCTGACCAATTGCATTCAATAGGTTTTGGGCTGACTGTAGTCAGGTCTGTCATTTGAAACAAAAACAAATCTTCATTGATTTTTTTATCTCTCAACCAATTACATCCATCTATTCTTTGATAAATAACGTAACAGCTAGCTAGGTGCATTTGTGGTGTCAATTGATTCCTTTCTGTTTACATTACCTAAATATTTATGAAAGCTTTCATTCGATTGTTGATTCTCAATGAGAGAAGCATGCAAGCCCTGAAATATCGAATAGTATTTGCAAGGGCCCCCTACCCTTAAGGAAACAAGGACCCTCTGTTTTGTGAAGACGAGACCAACATTGGGCTGGGATTATTCACTAATCTATTAACAAAGATTTTTAGTTATGCGAATCTATGATGAATTTGACCACGGAATATTTCCTGATCAGTGTGTTGGGATCACGGACGGTCAACAGGGGGATGCTTACTTCTCAAATGCACATGATCCCATCTCTGGAATTTCCAGAGACCCGTGTTTTATGCACTCTTCACGGATTTGTATTGTTAATATTTTTCTAGATTCACTTTTTCATTGGAAAGCCTAATTTTAAGTTGGAAAACTACAACGACATTGGGGAAATGTGTCATTATTCTATAGGCAACGGATTCATCCGAGGTTTGCCGAGTTGTATTTCAATATTCTAACTGCATTGCTTTACCTAAAGTATACTAAGTTAGAAGGAATCATTAACAATAAAATACTCACTTACAAATGATAGAAAAACTGCATTTAATTGGATTTGCCTTTCCTTATGAATAAAATGTGATATTATTAATGCTGCAATATCATTATCTCTTATATAAGATAAACCTGAGGATATGATTCTATCATTTACTTATATAATTTAATCTTAATGTAAATATCTACTAACGTCAAATACTATCATTAATACAAATGCATAGGCCGTACATTAATTTTTATATAAATTTTAAATTTTTCAGTGAATCAATAGTGCTTTATGAATGGTCTACATTTTTGCAAATATGATTTAAAAACTACAATGAAATATTTGAAAACTTGAAATCTTGTCACAAAGTTTAAACTAAGCCATAAAATACAGTACAAGTTTTCGACACCCGAAACAACCTTTCCCCATGATATATTTAAGAAGAGGATTTGTAGCGACCGCTTATGGTGAAACGCCGCTTAAGGTAAGTCACTCGTCAGCTTTTTAGAAAAGTTCACGCAGAAGTTTTTACTTCAAAACTACTTATTAAAATTCAATTTTTATAACATATGTAAATTCAACAATGTAAATTTTTTAACATTCAATGAAAAAACTGCTCAAAAATCTACAAAGAAGCAAGATTTATGAGGGACTATTTCTTTTGGTGGAAGGATATTTAGCAGAAAATTCTGCAAATCTGCACATTTATAAAATTTAATGTAATGGAAATTTAGCCTCACATACTTTTACTCAGAGAAGATTTTCCGTTTTAATATTGCTAAAAATATTTAATATAGGTCTTAATTTATATTTTTAGACTAATATTTACACCTTCCCTCAACAAACTTTTCCAAAAAATTAAAATATATTAAAGAAGTCAAGATCAAATTTACAATATTTTTTGCCTGAAAATCACATATTTTGACAAATATTTCAAAATTAACATCACTGACACCACCTTTTTCTTTCATTATTTTAAACTACTTGATACTTGTGACTGATCAGCACTAAAGTCGTAAAAAGTTTGATATAAGAAAATTTTTCATTGCCTATTAAGTTTTTTCATACCCCAAAAATGTTATTTTTTAGTACAAAAAGGTCACACAATAATTTACGCGCATTAATTTGCAAGATTTGTTTAATGATAAATATTATTCAAACTATTTTACGTAAAATAAGATTATATTTACTGCCATGCTTACATTTGATCAAATATAATAAGGGTTAAAGTAATTAACCAAAGAGATGAAATTTAAGTGCAGAAAGGTCAACTTAAATATACCGTAGATCAGTAGGATGCACACTGACCCCCTATTTTCTTTGCGATTTTAAGTTACACTTAATGAGTACTTATCCAAAATATACTTCTTAAAAAATCCTTGATATAACAAATTTCAGGAGTGACTTACCTTAATGATAGAAATATCATTGCAATGGAACGCTTAGCGATTTAGCGTTTGCGGTTGAGAATGTCAACTATATATGCATTTTTTATGGCTATAAGCGTTGCAATGTTGCAATTGCAACGCTTAATGATATTTCTATCACTAAGCGGTGATTTATCATTTAAGAAATAAATAACAAGTTTATAAACTTCAATGGGAATTGAAGTGGGTCGGTCACGTGATCAAATCCTGTGAAAGCCGAAGGCCTTCTCAGAAGATTTGATCACGTACCGACCCACTTCAATTCCCATTGAAGTTTATAAACTTGTTATTCATTACTTATATATACATTTGAGACTGACAATTGAATATGTTCGAATTTAAATTATTGCACTAACCGTCCGTCGTAGATTTTGAAAAATGATGCAAGGTGTAAATCGGCTTGCATGGCGGTTACGCTTCGAATTCATCAGGCTATGGATTTATTTCTAATGGAATATTCTGTGAAAGGCTACTTGTGATAATTAATAGTGAACAGATTGTTATATGGGAATATTTTTATTCGTGAAAAGACACAAGAAATACGTCCGAAGATCAATGATAAAAAGTTGGAGGAATTTCGGTCACTGGAAAGGGATGGATGGATCCGATGGATTGAGACACTTGTCCGAGCCAGTTAATTTGCAATTTAAAAAACATTCCACGGTTTCAGTAACTAAAGGCACACTTATCGTAAAACGCTTATAAACACGGAGACGCTGGCGACTAGGGCTGGGTATTGGCCCGAGATTTCGTATTGCGATATATTGCGATATTTTAAACCGTATTGCGATATGTATTGCAATATTTTCAAGGTAATAAAAATGGCATTTTCGTACTAAATTTACTTTAATTTACATGCAAAGTGTACATAACTATGATAAGTAACCAACACGGAAAAAAATCTTGTTGATTTCAGTTAAGTTATGCTCTGAAATGTTCCAACAAAACAACTTCTGACTTATTGTTTGGCTTAATAACAAACTTTCATAAGTCCATTTTTATTTTTAATGACAAATTTCCTTAATCTAAGTATATTGCCAATATATCGATATTACAAAATCGTATTGCGATACGATATTCTTTGTCATTGTATTGCAATATATTGAAATATCGATATTTTTGCCCAGCCCTACTGGCGACAGCTTTACATTGAACTACGAAAACGCCGAGGTGTTTACAGTTTAGCAGCTGTTCATGGCATTATTGCAAAGATATTTTCCAACAGATTTACACATTTATCGTGAGTAAAATTTAAAGATAAAATAAAAGTTTATCATGAAAATTTAACCAAAGGTCTATCGAAAAAATAAGGATGAACGTTAGAGACTGTGCAGCTGACAAAAGTGAAGAAAAATGTAAACAAACGTTAGGCTCCTAGTTTTCTCTATGTACACAGGTTGAATCGATAGCCCCAAAACTGTATAAAATACTTGTTTACGTTTAAAATAAAATAATTATCATTTTACTTGCTTATTTTATTCATTTTTATACATGAAAAGCAAGTAGAGCATGTGTGGATCACACATTATGGATTGGCGGTGACGCAAATCTTCCCGATATCAATTGGGCATGTGATTCAGTGGAGGGACATAACTACCCAACTACCATCAGTCAACAGTTTATAGACATATTTAGTGATCTTGGATGTCAGCAAGTCATCGATTTCCCAACACGTGGTAGTAACATCCTTGACATCTTTGCCACAAATAGACCATCCCTTCTTAATAAGGCAAGACCACTTCCAGGACTTAGCGATCATGACATTGTGTTAATTGACATCAACACTACGCCACATCGACGCCGTCCAGTGAGGAGACTTGTATATCTTTGGGCCAAAGCAGACACTGAGGCTATTAGTTCTGATCTGGCGGAGAATCTGGCCAAATTCCAACAACATTCCAACAACAACGCACCAGTAGATTTGATGTGGAATGACTTCAAGAAGATCTGCACTCATTCCATTAATACACACGTACCATCGAAGTTCACTTCATGTCGATTCAACCAACCATGGTGTGATAGAAACATTCGGAGACTCAGTAGAAGGAAACGTCGTGCACATAGGAGGGCCCGCATAACAAACACCCAGAATGATTGGAGAAAATATCGGGAGGTCCAGAGTACCAACAGAAAAGAGTGTAGAAAGTCATACCTCAAATATATTAACAACATGTTAGGCGAGGAGGGCCATTCCAACAAGAAGCTATACTCGTACATCAAGAGTAAGCGCTGTGACAGTTCAGGTGTCTCCCCCTTGCGGAATGAGGGTTTGCTTCACTCCAGTCCAAAAGAAAAGGCAGAGATTTTGAATCAACAGTTTTCATCTGTCTTCCATACGGAGTCACTTAGTAACCTGCCAGACCTTGGTCAATCAAGCTACCCAGGGGTAAATAACATCAAAGTCACAGAAAAAGGTGTCCTCAAACTATTGCAAAGCCTGAACCCCAACAAGGCTAGTGGACCAGACAACATATCAGCCAGATTTTTGAAAGCAATGGCAATATCAGTATCTCCTATATTAACCATCATATTCCAATCATCATTAGACCAAGGGAAAGTCCCAGATGATTGGAAGACTGCATATGTAACACCATTATTCAAGAAAGGAGACAAATCCAGAGCATCAAACTACCGGCCAGTGTCTCTCACATCTGTATGCTGTAAGACCTTAGAGCATATTGTCCATAGCCATGTTATCAACCACCTGGAGAGAAACAACATCCTCTCAGACCAACAACATGGTTTTAGGAAGAGACGATCATGCGAAAGCCAATTGATAACAACCATCCATGATCTGGCATGTAGTCTCGACCAACGCCAACAGGTAGATGCAGTCTTACTTGACTTCAGCAAAGCCTTTGATAAAGTCCCCCACCATCGACTAGCCCTCAAACTTGAGCATTATGGTGTGAGAGGACAGACCCTGGATTGGATTAGTAGCTTCTTATCCGACAGAAGCCAACAAGTGGTTGTTGATGGAGAGATGTCATCAGCTGCTCCTGTAACATCTGGAGTACCCCAGGGCACAGTGCTTGGTCCACTATTGTTCCTGGTATAAATCATTGACCTACCATCCCGAGTCAAATCAACAACAAGGCTCTTTGCTGATGACTGCTTGCTGTACCGCAGGATAGTTAATGAGGAGGACACAATCACTCTTCAAGAAGACTTTAACCAGCTACAAGTATGGGAGTCTGAGTGGCTGATGAGCTTCAACCCAGAGAAATGTGAAGTAATACGCATCACCAACAAAAGGCGTATAATTGAGGCCAATTATTCCATCCATGGCCAAACTTTGCAGTTCACCACCAAAGCAAAGTACCTGGGTGTTACCATCGACAACAAGCTCAACTGGGGACCACATATTAACAACATTACCAGAAAAGCTAACAACACCACTGCTTTCCTGAGTCGTAACCTATCTGGTTGCCCACGGTCCATCAAGGCAACCAGCTATAAGACTCTAGTGAGACCTCAGGTGGAATATGCTTCTACAGTATGGGATCATACCAACAAGACCCACATCAATAAGATAGAGGCGGTACAACGAAGAGCTGCACGTTACATCATGGGCGACTATAGCAGGGAGAGCAGCGTAACATCCATGCTCAATCATCTCCATCTTGATACCCTGCTGTCCAGGCGGATAACAGCACGAGCCACCATGATGTACAGGATTGTGAATGGATACATTGACATACCATCTAGTCATTTACATCCTGTAAACAGCTGTAATACTAGAGGACATACTATGAGGTTCCTACAACCATTTTGCCACTTAAAATGTTATCAGGACTCCTTCTTTCCAGCCGGAGTAGTAATCTGGAACTCACTTTCACCAACCATAGTGACAGCTGATTCACTCGAGGCCTTCAAAGCCCGAATCAGCCCCAGATCCTACCAATTTTAATAACTGAAGATTTTAACCAGATTTTAACGAGGCCTTCCTCAGCATGATTTTAACCTTTTAATCATGTGCGATAATGCCCAACATTGGAGCCAGGCACATTACTGGAAGAAGAAGAAGAAGAATTTATGTACCGGTAGATATTATTGCGCCGTGTGATTAGGTCACGTATTGACCTCTGACCTCTGACAAACTTCATACAGAATTGAAGATATTTTCTCTCTGTATGTTTATATAATGGAGAGATACCACAAATGTATATATTAGCGGTTGCTACAAGGCTTTATGACTTCATAGATAACTGATTCTTTAATAAAAATGTAACGCATACGAGGGTTGTTCGAAAAGTTCGTGGACTACTGTCATATCTTTTTTTATTTGACGTCATATGTTATCCAAATTTGGTAGAAAATAGAAATAGTTTACCATTTAATTCAAATGATTTGTATTAATTTTTTTTAATATCACGATTTATTCAAAACTTATCCAGATTTAAAAAATGCAAAAATCTGGTCGCGGAGCAGGTCAAAATTTGGTAAGTTACAAAAAATTACACTAAATAATGTCAGTAGTCATATTCTCTGTAAAATGGAGTAAAAACGAAAAACAACCTTGAAATTAAAATTAAGAATTGTTACACCGACTCGTATTCCAAATTATGGGTTAATAGTTTGCTTCCTTGAAAAGAAATCAACTTGAGAAGATAGGTAGTCCTCATTGAAAACGACAAAAACGATGACGTTTTAGAACGTCACGACGCAGCAGATATGTACGATGCAATTTTGTGTTTTACTCAGGAACAATTCTGAATAAAGTCTTAAAATGTTGGAGGAATGAAAAAATATGTCACAAGTGAGTTGTACACGTGTGGACAAATAGTATAGACAGTATTTGATTTGAGGACAATCAGTTTAACGGTAGAAATCTGAACAGCAACTTGAAAAAGTTGGAACGTCTTTTATTTTTAGTGAGTAGTTATAACGGAGATTGACATCGTCCACGAACTTTACGAACAACCCTCGTAAATATGCACATCTTATTAATGGCCATCTGCAAACTTCTTTTGTAAAAAGAACTGATTCTAATTCTATACGCAAGTTATTCCGGAGTTCAAATTACAAAAAATGTTTGAGTTTCTTACTTACAGTATCTTTGGATACATGGTCTTACTACCAATATGTTTGAATTCTTATTGGTAATGAATATTTCTCGTTATTAGCAGTTAGATTCTTTCACAAAATTGCTACATGAAAAAAAAGTCTCCTTCAAATTTGATGTTGTTTTTCTCAAAAAGAACGTAAAACATCAAACACAGATTATTAATCCATCAATGATATATACTGAAGACGATTTACAAAATAATGTTCATTGTTCAGTAAAAAAAATTTCATTAAAAAAAGGTTTGCCCAATACGCCCCCTTGAACTCCAAATACGTGACAGGTTATTTACGAATAAGTTTGTGAAACAAGGATATAAAAAATTGCTTTTATCGTTTCGCGAGTTTTTGTCGATACAATGACTTTGTTTGTAAATGCAATCTATAGATTAAAATTGGTCAAATATTGACTGACATCTTTCAAACACTTTGTTCAGTCATTATCTTTACATTGGATTGTCCAAAGATCGACCAATATCAGCCCTTGGGCCTTCGGCCCTCTGTCTGATATTGGTGTATCGGGCTGATACAGGATGTGATATGGAAAGCTAGGGTATGTATTACTTCTCTGTATATCGTCCCAGTCGTAGAAATTTCCGTTCAAACTGGAAACAAGGTGAATCGCACGACCGAAAACTTCGAAAGAGAAGGGGGGTGGGGATATGTGCCGACACATGAACACCAACTTCCGAGATATAACTGTTCATTAATATTAAGACCACATGAATATTGTTTTATTATCTTATGAAAATCAGTGATAATACTAGTATATAAGAAGTAATCAATGAAAATTATGGACAAGTAAAATAATATAGATTTTACTTAATTTCTTTAGGGATAAACCAAACTGATATCATAATAACAATAAAATGTATATATATGGTATAGGGATCAACAGATCCAATCATTACAGGTTATGTATTTTCTTCAATGTCGCGACTGCTATCCATCTTGAGAAAAATTAAATATTCTAATTGATAACCTCTTTGGATAGACATAAAATATATATCTGACAACAATGACATATGAAACCGAAAGTAATAAGATTTTATTACCCTATCCTAAAGGATATTCATCTTTCTTTTTTACATTCTACCTACTGCGCTATTTAAGTAAATAACATCTTTTCTATATTTTTCATAGTTTTATTTCGAATATTATATACAAATTCTACTTACTTTATGCGCATTTATCCGCCATTGCATTAGAAGTGCATATGATTCTATATTTATCTACACGTAATGTTTATTGTTCGGCGGTCAAGGTAGTTGATTATAAAGGTACAGTAAAATATATTTAAAGAACTTCAGCAAGTATATAGGGCATGTATTGACTGTCTTGTCCTTGGTATTTTAAATAACTATCATAGAATATGTCCTCGTAAACGCATCAATTCAGTAGCGCATTCAGAGGGATTTCAAGAGGGGGGGTATATATCTATAAGTGTTTTTTTACTCGTCCTCATTTCAAATATCAATGTTACGTGCCTACAATTCGAATGAAATGCGGATTTTTTATGATATATTAATTATAATCCGAGGACATGATTAACTCCGATAAACTTGCTTGCAACTCTGATGGCCGTATATGCTCAGTGCCTTGCTTTTGAATTCGAATTTTGAAATTAGAAATCACAAATGATAAACTTAAAATTAAAAAATATCAAATTTGAGATTATAATTTTAAAATCTATATTTACAAATATTGCTTCCACACAAAAATATTGATAATATGATATATAAGATTACATTAAAAATGCTTGAGTTCCGACCTTGTCTTTATAGATTAATTTTTCAAACAATACGTTTGAATAGTGTTCCTTCAATGGAAGACCAATCAGTACTCTTAGGAATCAGCATATTAATTCTAAAATCTTTAACATGAAAAGCAGCTTCTTGCTGGGACCTTCAATTAATGATTTCTAGTACAGCTGTATTTTATATTTACATGTAGATTAATAAACAATTTATCAATTTACATTTCATTCAGATTTTGGTTCGATATAATGAAAGACACTAGAGACCGACACGCCTGTTTCATACTCAGTATTTGGATTGACTTAGTAGAGAAATGCATTGATGGCAATCATAGCTGTCGTTTTGATTGTAAAGTATTAATATGTAGTTCATACATAGAATATTTGTGCATCTTTGATACAATATCAGACATGCTATTCCAAAAGGAACAGGATTTAATCATTTGTACAATATTAGTCGTTTTTTGCCATTGAACATCACCATGCCTCAAAGAAGACATCTGACGGTAGAGGAAGCCGCAAGGGCCATAGGAATTATGGCACGCCGATTGGTTCAAAATTATTTTCTGCACAACGATCACGATTTTATACACGAGCTAGAAGAAAAATATACACGAGTAAAATAAAAATGCACGTATCGGTAAAAATTGCACATAGTTTAAAAGATTTTTACACAAACATAGCGAAAAATACACGAATCCGAATTTTTTTACTCGATTAAAGGGTTTAATATGCACAAACAAAAATCGAAAATTGCACGAGCAGAGGAAACTAAAAATTACACAAACAATTTTACTGCGCATATCATTACTATGCACATAGAATATTCATAGTGTTCTTGGTTTACTGTACTCTTTATCTCTTCATGTATGCTAAGCTGAATGTTATCGAGAATGGAAGTTGCTTTTTTACAATCCGATTTCGAATGAAGTGTTTCCATCTGATCTATGCGAGAGTATTTAAAAGCTTTTTGAAAATACTATGAATTTCTTATATTGACCGAGATCAAGGATGTATTATATGATGCCGGACAAAAATTGTAACAAGAATGAATCGGTACGTTTGTGCTACAATGCGGGGTTAAAAAAAAGTACCATTGAGTATGATGCACTCGACTCCGAACTAAAAGTACCTAACGATGAACTACAGTACGGCTGACAAGGATCTTGATTTAAAAAAATCATTTGAGGAGATTTTTTCCCCATTTCAGAATAGGAAATTAAATATTCAGTTGGCTGGATATATACAAATGTGTACATTTTTAAATTTAAAAAGTGAGGATTACCTTAGATGTACACAACGTATTTTTAATGTCAAAGATAAAAATATTTTATTTCTATTAACATATGTATCCAAACTTATAAAATATCCGATATCAATTTTGGTTGGATATCTGTAGCCTACTTTTTGTTATGAATTTTTCCATGATATTTCATATTTTCAGTTATAAACTTATAACTTATAAAACCAAGATATTTCTTGTAAGCGTTGCCCTCATTCGCAATGGCGATTACTTGATAAATGTTTTCATTTTTAATAAAAAGGACCAGATAAACGGAGAATATACTTATATACTCTATGTATATGCGCTTTTGTTTTTTGTTAATTAAATTTGTCCAAATGAAATAACAAAACTCTACTCAAATAATCCTGGCTATGGAAAAACACATGATCAGTGGCGGACCTGGCTCGTGGATCGATTGGAGTCCCATTATAAATTTATTTAAGTTTCAAATCGTTGGACCATAATGACACACCAAGACTTTTAAAACATTGTGAATTACTAAATACATCTACATACAATGTCATAAATAAAATGGGAATGGATACTGCAGTTTGATATTAATTGAAAAGAATATAAAACTTGTTTTATCATTCTTGAAAAATGCAAATAAATCATGTTCCAAATAGAGCACAATTTTTGCAAATATTTTCAAAGAAAACAAATTCTCTTTACATTTAGAATTCGTATTCATAAAATTTTAATGATTTATTATTTCCCAAGCACTAAAAAGTTTTTTGTAATAACACTTTTCAACCCAAATCTATGGCCATTATAACAAGAAAATGACTGTATAATCATAAAATGAAATTAATCGGCAAACGGGCCTGTAGAAGTCCCCCCTCCTTCCTACTTTTTTCTGAGTATTATAGACTTTTCAACAGTAAATATTCCTTATATCCTGGTTGACCCCCTAACCTTCAATTTTTAAATGTTGTTAGGTCGAGCGCAAATTCCAGGATATGGACGGTAAATTACAATACATGTATTTATCGTTATAGTTTTAGGTTGAATTGCAATCCTGATTTCGATCGACTACTTCATGTACGCTTAAATTCATAGAAAAATATTTCAGCTAGTAGCATCAGGAGGGGCATGTCCCTCCCCCTTTTCGTTTTCTTTTCTTTGGCAAACATAACCTTTTTCTATCGTAAATATCCACTGAAAAGCCTCATCCCCTTTTTTGTTTGGTAGTTTAAATCTAAGTAATATATGCTTATGTGTTTCGAAAAGAAGGTGGAATATTGAAGGTGCCTCACTACCTCAACGAAATAGGATTTTCTAGTTTGGACCCTCCCCCCCTCCCTTCCGCCTTTTTTTTCGCTTGTCATGCAATCAGACTATTCAGGTAATTTGTCAAAAAAAATTCTAACCCCCTCCCCACTATTAAAAGTGATGCTTTACCGATATTATATGTGTCTGTATATCATAATTTTAAATTGTTTTAACTCCTTTATATGCATTTTACCTATTCAAAGCAAACTCGATAAAAAACATTATATATTAAGCTTAAATTCACATAACTAAAACGACTACAATTTACATATAATTTTCTACATTTACATGGATATTTATGAAATCACTACACATTGTTCAAAATTAAAGACTACATGTTCTACTTTGTCACATACATAATTATATAAAAAAAATTAATAATTATATTTGATCGTTTCAATATAAAACTTAAAGTTGCGCAATTATTTGCCTTATTTTTATTTTTTACTGTTTATTTCCAAAAAGTTTTCTGTCAAATTCCACAACCCAGATGATCGCAACTCTGTATGAATTGCTAGTAATCCTTAATCAAAAGGTATTATTGATGTGTCAAATAACTATAAATCGATTAGCGTACAGGTGTCTTTCATTCCTTCTCCAGCAGGGAGGGTTCTCTCTATATGAAAAGGTCACGCATCCACATCCTTAATTATTACCGACGTACACACAGTGGGTGGTGGAGGAGAAGAGTTTGATTTATTGTTAACTGCCCTGTATTATATCACATGCTGTTTTTATTAATTTTATGAAGACCTTTACTATATCAATGTTTTACACTTTCAAAAGAAATTGCTATATAGACAATGATAGAGGAATGACACAATTTAAAAATCTAACAATTAAACACACATCTGGTAATATGCATCCCTTTTACGTTATTTATACATGTGTAGAATGTTTTTAATCGGGGGTGTTCATATTCCATACTTAAGATTGTGTGTAAATTTATACATGCATAAAACACATAGTACATATTCTTGAGAGTCTAGCGGAATTCTAAAAGACTGAATCCTTTTTAAAAAGATTAAATAAATATTACTAACACGTTACTCATCCTTTAGGATAAATTTATAGGTTTATGTTTCAAGCATCCAAGCCACCCTGAGCTGTTCTCTAATGAATACTTAATGAAATGTGCGCAATGAGGATGCGTCGTATATTATGTCGATGTTGTATTCTCACTCATGCAGTTTTCGTTTTTATGTTTGTGTAATTTTCTCACTATATCGTGTAAATATTTTGTTGATTGTGTAGTTTTTCTGTAGTTTGTGTAAATTTCAATAGCTTTGTGTATACTTTCCTCACTTTGTGTAAGTTTTTACTTACTCGTGTAATTTTTGTTTAAGGTCGTGCAGAAAATAATTTGAACCAATCGGCGTGCCATAAGGAATGCTACGAGCTGAATGTTAGTGCGCAACTGGGTGTCAGTCATTCTGTTATCGGATGATTGTTGCCAATGTTGGAACGATACAAACAGAGACCTTCTCCCCAAAACTGCAACTGTTAGACAAAATAGACAAATAGTCCTACTTGCCCAGAGAAACCGAATTTCTTCAGCTGTTGCTCTCAACAGCTATCTGTAACAACAGGTAATATATACAGATCTCCACACAAACATCCTGATGTGGGATTACGTGTCAGAGAACTTGCTGTGCACCAATCTTTGACAATGGAGCATCGCAGGTTTCACCTCCAGTTTGCTGTTCAAAGACTACGTCAACTGGGACAGTCATATCCAACGAGTGTTAAGGATTGATGCATCCATATTTTGTCTGGATTTCAATGATTGTTGTAGGTGTGTACTGAGAAGAAAAATGAGAAAATCAAGGACTGTTCCGTCGCTGAACATGATCAGTTTGGTTGTGAGCCATGGTTAGAGATGGCTATACAAGACACTGAAAATAAAGCTGGTCTTCCATGCTAATTAAAGCCCTGAAAGTCCTTTTTTCCTCATCAAATCCTGTATAGATAAATATTCTCTTTGGTTTTGACTGGGTGTGACCAGTCAACAGGGGATGCTCACTCCTCCATGGCACCTGATCCCACCTCTGATGTTTCGGATGTCCGTGTTGCTCTTCTCCAGTGTTGTATTGTTTATCGACTTTTGATCTTGAAGACTGTTCGTTATCTCCATATTTTTTGTTTTGACAATTACATGTTGTTCAGTTGTTTATGATTAGAAAATTATTATTTTCAACTTTTAAAATATCATTTGTTTCCACCACATTTACAAAATATGTTATCAAAAATAAACTTCTCTAGTAGGCCTTCGTTGGACCTAATTATTTTGTTGTTTCTCACAGAAAATGTATTCACAAAGAATATATAAATAATTGAATATATATGTATGGAACGCCGTCACTGCCTTATAGCAGAACTCTACATTTGCATTGTGTCAACTTTCCATTCCATTATGTCAACACTTTGTGACATTTACTTACAGTACTATTGCATTGAGTCAACTTTCCATTCCATTATGTCAACTCTTTATGACATTTACACACGCTACTATTGCATTATGTCAACTTTCCATTACATTATGTCAACACTTTGTGACATTTACTTACAGTACTATAGCATTGAGTCAACTTTCCATTACATTATGTCAACTCTTTATGACATTTACACACGCTACTATTGCGTTATGTCAACTTTCCATTACATTATGTTAACTCTTTATGACATTAACCCACACCACTTTTGCATTGTGTCAATCTTCCATTATATAAATGGTGCCTGTTTTGTAGGGTAACATTTGAAATTGACACCCCAAGGAAAACCATTGTCAACCGACGCGTCAGCGGAGGTTGACAATGGTTTTCCGAGGGGTGTCAATTTCAAATGTTACCCTACAAAACAGGCACCATTTATTTTATTATACTGAATGTCTTATTGATTTAGGACGTCAGCAAAAAAAAAAAACGCCAATCATCTTTACGTTCATGTATAGAAAGCTTTCACACTAACCGGTTCACTAATCTCCTTATTGTTAGTTTGATACTCGAATTCGAGTCATTTATCATATAAAGTTTCGTTATTTCTGGCTCGCAAGCATGTTTCCTACACTCGCAAGCATGTATCGTCTGTCGTTTGTTGTTTTCAAGTAAGCTATATCGGACGCAAGCTTTTATTGACGTCAAGTTAATTCCGGTTCTTTCAAACGCGCGACTGACGTTTTGAGAATTCTACGGTGAACCGTACGCGCACAATTTCCACGCATGTGGCATTATCGTTGTGTTACCCGTTGTCACGTGTGTTGCTAAGGCTCAGGGTAATCGAACGGATTGTTACCTGCGTCTAAACCAATCAGATTTTAGTATTTAACATGAAAGTATAATAATACATTATATCAACTCTTTATGACATTTACACACACTACTATTGCATTGTGTCAACCTTCCATTACAATATGTCAACACTGTGTGACATTTACTTACAGTACTATTGCATTGAGTCAACTTTTCATTACATTATGTCAACTCTTTATGACATTTACACACGCTACTATTGCGTTATGTCAACTTTCCATTACATTATATTAAGTCTTTACGGCATTAACTCGTACTTCAATTACATTGCGCCAATCTTCCATTGCATGATACAGTGTATCAGCCTTTTATGACATTAAGCCAAAACAATTTTACGTGGTGTAAAGATGTTTTTATACATAATTTCAACTCATTATTACATTATGTGCACTCTCTACTATTTGGTCTAAGTAGTTCATTACATTATGTGAATTTATCTTTAATTCAATATCAAGTCGCTATAAAACGATGTCAGAATTTCATTATATGATGTGAAAAAAATTGTCACATGTGGCCAATTCTTTACTATATTGTGTCATCAATATGCTACATGACGACGGGAATCTATTACATGATTTCGATTTTCCCTTACTTATTGACAAATCATTATTATGTTATGCCACTGTATCTTTACAGTGTGTCTAAAATGCTTAGCCTCTTTTCAGTATATCTTAGAATATTTCAACTCTTTATTGTGTGACGTAAGGTTTAGGTTATGCCTAAAAGTTCGTTTTGTGTTTTCAATATTACAGGCATATGTTAAACATGCAAATAATTTAAATTAAACATATCAAATATTAAATTATATACACAGGACTTTATTAATTCTTAATTAAATATCAGGTTTAAATTTATAAATAGGATCATGTTCCCGTGGAATCTTTATTGACGATTGTTTTTTTTCACGTCGAAATTCAATGGCCGTTTAATCTCATAATTATCGCAAATCAAATAGTATGTGTTATGCAGCAATATTTTCCTTTTTATTTTGAATTATTTTGAAAAGTCCGAAACTTCTGATCTAACTATACAAAACACTGTCCTTAGATTTTTATCAGTCTTTAACCCTCCTTTTAAAAAAAAAAAGTGTAAACACATCGTATTTCATACGTGCTCTGGTGGGTGGGTGGGGAGAGGTGGATCCTGCCCTCCCATCTTTAGTGACCAAAATATGCATGATATTAATTAATTGGTTTTACTTTGTAGGACATTGCATAAGTCTCACATAAAGTATAACTGAAATAAGTTGAAACGTTTTATATATAAAAAAAAGCCTCCAGGCTTCCCCCCCCCCCTGGTCCCCAACTTAGACACCATACCGTCCCACTATAGCTACTCTTTTCAAGAACCCAAGATCGCCACTGATATGTGCCCATGTTTACTAAGGAATGGTCAATTGATTTAAGTGAGGGACTGGTAGATTTTTGGAATGGTTGAAAAATGACTCATTCCAGTGACATTGCATCGTTTTTGAAAGTTTGGGGAGGTTTGTCAGCCAGAAAAAAAATAACGTACAAGAAAAAGCAAAAAAAAAAAAAAAAAAAAAAAAATTCCAAACTCGAAAATCCTTTTCGGGTGAAAGGGGGGGGGGGGGGGGGGTTCCAACTTCTATCAGTCCTTAAAAATTTTCCAAATATACTACATTACCCATGTACTTCAGCAAAAAGTGAGGCAAATTTCATTGAACATTTTCTACGATAAAGTTATGTCGGGAAAAAGAGGAAGCCAGACCCCCCCCCCCCTCATATAATGTATCTGTAATTCGTCCTAATTATTCAGACCCCCCCCCCTTCCCAGTCGTGAAAGCACGGTTATCAACTTTGACATAATGTAAATGTATTTTACAGCACGTAATAAACATTTGCAATCAACATGATAAAGAATTAACACAATGTAAAGATAGTTTTAAATCACATAAGAAAGAGTTGACATAATGTAATTATATATCCACATCACGGAATGGAGTTTTGACATAATGTAATAAAGTGTTGGTATAATATGGAACGCCGGGACTGTCTCCATAATATATGTTCACATTATGTTATAAACCTTTTTACATCACGTAATAAAGCACTGACATAAAGGTAAGATGTTTTCACCTCACATTGTGATGACCTCGGCGTAAAATAAAGATACATAAACATCACGTAATAATGCTTAGTTATAATAGAAATATAAACTCACAAAAGGGAATGGACTTTGACTTAACGTAATGATAAATTAATCATAGAACACATGTAAAACGAAATTAACTTGACGTAATGCAATTTTGACCTCACATATTAAAGAAATGAAATCCCTTTTACGTAATCAAGTTTTAACATAATGTAAACATATTTTCACTTCACATAATGAACTTTGGACTTCAAGTTATAAAGTGCTGACAAAATGGAAGAATGCTTTTACTTCATGTAATGCAGCATTGACATGATGTAAAGATATTTTTACATCACCCCATAAAAAATTGACATAACAGTAAAGATATGTTCACATCACGTAATGATAGATTGACATAATGAATGCATAGTTTTATGCTATAAGGCAGTGATGGCGTTCCATATATATGAAATATGAAAGCCCTTGCTCTTACCAATTAAAAGGTATGGTCAAGGTTAACTTTCTTTGATCTGCATTTAAGGCAGCATTAAAAAAAAACAAAAATCTCTTTACTCGTAGTAATGTTGTGTTCTGTCATATTTAAAATGAAGTGATTCAACATGTCAAATTCATGTCATTTATTGGTCATGTACAAAAAGTCAAACTTTCTTCTCACACAATTCAAGCTTTTTTACAATATTTTTTACAGTACTGATTTGACTCTAATATTTTTTGTTACGGATAAATTTAATGCTCGGTTTTCTTAATAAGTATCTGAACCTTTTTCTCAATTTGTTTTATAGATTCTTTCAAAATTGCAACACATATATTAGAGCACTGTTTATCAATATACTTTTTCTGATACCAATGATCTTATTTCAATCAAACCTTTAAATACAGAAAGAGTTTAATTCTAAAATGTATTAAGTTTTCTTAGTTTGTGTAATGCAAGATTTACACTGGCTGAACCAAAAAAGATATTTGTAACACTTGAATTAATGTTCTTCTCTAAATCTTAGAATTTGTCTTAAATTCTCTTTTTACTGCACACAACCTTGAGCATGTTTTAAACAGATGTATAATGTTTCAGCCTCATCTCCATAGTACATTTTTAAACAATTTTAGTAGAACGAAAGGAATACATACAGTCAGAATCCATCATGAAAGCATAGCATCAACATGCACTCATGTATAACATTTAAAATTCACACACTCAAAAATGATCACATCCATATCACATATTTATAATGCGTATATTAAATAATCAGTATGACTAGATGATTAATGGTATACACAATAAATGTATCACTAAATTATTGCTTGAATATATGAGTTAAAATTAAATATATGATTTCTCTTTTAATATAACTACCCAAAATTCCCTTTCATGATAGCGTTTAATATTGTACTTTCCATTAAGTTATCAGTGAGAGCAATGTAAAAGAATAATTTTTAAAAAACTTAATTTACTCCTGTACACTTTTTTGTAGAACTGACAGAGATTCTTTTTTCTTACACAAAATTTAACCTTTCAAAATCTTCTGGCCTTTTAAGACCCATCTCTTAAATTGCAACATTACTTGCACACCTAAAACAGGAGTGATAAAAATTCAACAATATCCGTCTTATAATGAATATTCAAATTAAGTCAAAATTTAAAACTTGAGAGCCCTCAAGTCAATGCCCATTCAAATAAGCTGCAACTCAGCGGTACATAAGAAATGTTATACATGTACTGATATTAATGAGCTCAGTGACAAGCAGCTGTACAATGTCACATTACAACAAAGGTGGATTTCATAAATATATGGCATTACAAGAAATATCAAAATTACAAAGTTATTGGAGAAACACATTGTTTAGTACACCATAAAATGAAACTTAGAACACACATGCATCAATGTTAAATCACCATATCACTTCATCTCTTTCTTGTTATTGCACAGCAGCACACAGCAACATACAATGCCAATGTTAAAATATCACATACAATATTCTCCAGTGTTTTCATATGATCTTCACAACAAATTCACACTGCAGTTCATGAGATTCTTGTAAACATTAGGTTGTGAATTTTTTTTTACTTTTCTCTAACAATACACATAGCACATTTCATATCGCATTTGATTTACAGTGTCACAAAGATGTGTGCCATTTGACAAAGTAAAAACAGCTTAAAAGTCAATAAAGCTGTCAACCTGATTTAAAACAATTTAATACTTTTAAAAACTTATCAACCTGCAGTTTCAAGGGAATGTAATGAGCTATTTATAAATAGCACAAGGTGACCTGGGATAACATGGAAATGTAGCTGATGGATGATGTTAGGAGCCTCTGCTATAGATAATGAGGGGTTTCTTGACCTGTCAGTAATCGATAAATGGAGGTGGGCATTGTCTTCATGTGAATCTGGAAATAAAAGATAATAATAATTAACAAGAGGCCCATGGGCCACATCGCTCACCTGAGCACTAAGGGTAGGAAAAAGTAGAAAATGGCTTCTTATTGTAAAGTTTAAATCCAAAAGTAGTCCCATGACCAATCATGGATTTGCTATTTTTTAGAAAATGATTTTTAAAGAATTTTCCTATATATATCTTTAAAAACTTTGGTCGGCCATTTTGGCCCCGCCCTACCCCGAGGGGTCATGATTTGAACAAACTTGAATCTACACTACTTGAGCATGCTTCCATATAAATATGATGAATTATGGCTTTGTCATTCTTGAGAAGAAGATGTTTAAAGAATTTTCCTATATATTTCTATGTAAAACTTTGGTCGGCCATTTTGGCCCCGCCCTACCCCCGGGGGTCATGATTTGAACAAACTTGAATCTACACTACCTGAGCATGCTTCTACATAAATATGATGAATTATGGCTTTGTCATTCTTGAGAAGAAGATTTTTAAAGAATTTTCCTATATATTTCTATGTAAAACTTTGGTCGGCCATTTTGGCCCCGCCCTACCCCGGGGGGTCATGATTTGAACAAACTTGAAACTACACTACCTGAGCATGCTTCCATATATATATGATGAATTATGGCTTTGTCATTCTTGAGAAGAAGATTTTTAAAGAATTTTCCTAAATATTTCTATGTAAAACTTGGGTCGGCCATTTTGGCCCCGCTCTACCACCGGGGATCATGATTTGAACAAACTTGAATCTACACTACCTGAACATGCTTCCATATAAATATGATGAATTATGGCTTTGTCATTCTTAAGAAGAAGATTTTTAAAGAATTTTCCTATATATTTCTATGTAAAAGTTTGGTCGGCCATTTTGGCCACGCCCTACCCACGGGGGTCATGATTTGAACAAACTTGAATCTACGCTACCTGAGGATGTTTCCCCATAAGTTTCATCTTTCCTGGCACAGTGGTTCTTGAGAAGAAGATTTTTAAAATATGCCAATAAATTTTCATTAATTCCCAGTTATCTCCCCTTGAATGAGGGCGTGGCCCTTCATTTGAAGAAACTTGAATCCCCTTCACCCAAGGATACTTTGTGGCAAGTTTGGTTGAAATTGGCCCAGCGGTTCTTGAGAAGAAGTCGAAAATGTGAAAAGTTTACAGACAGACGGACAGCTAGACAGACAGACAGACGCCGGACAAAATGTGATCAGAAAAGCTCACTTGAGCCTTTGGCTCAGGTGAGCTAAAAAGGTGAATCATTTCTTATCCTTTACTTTCAAATCCCAGATAAAAATATGTCATGAATTCAAGTTTTCTTTTCTTATTCAGGTAGCTAAATATTTTTAGTTTACAACTAGAAATATGTCCATATGACATGAATGCCCCGCCAAGGGTATATTAGTAATGCAACATGAAAATGTGTATGAAATTTGATCGAAAAGTGATGCAGTTGAAATGCTTACATCAGTATGTATCAGCATATGAAGTTCAACACTAATTTTAGAAAGGTGAGATCAAGGTCAAATGAAAGGTCAAGGTCAAAAATGTTGATGCAGTTGAATTGCTTACATCAGTATGTATCACCATATGAAGTTTGACACTAATTTAAGAAAAGTGAGGTCAAGGTCAAAGGAAAAGCCAAGGTCAAAAACATTGATGCAGTTGAATAGCTCTCATTAGTATATGAATTTGATAAAATATCTTGGATGGTTGCTTTAAAACTGATCTAAACACTAAAATAAGAAAAGTGTGGTCAAGGTAAAAAATATTGATGCAGTTGAATAGCTCTCATCAGTATGTATCAGTATATGAAGTTTGATAAAAAAAAAAACAAGAGGCCCATGGGCCACATCGCTCACCCGAGCATTGTGGCTAGGAAAAAGTAGTAATTGGTTTACTATTGAAAAGTTTGAATCCAAAAGTTTGGCCCCGCCCTACCTCCAGGGGTCATGATTTGAACAAACTTGAATCTACACTACCTGAGGATGCTTCCATATAAATATGATGAATTATGGCTTTGTCATTCTTGAGAAGAAGATTTTTAAAGAATTTTCCTATATATTTCTATGTAAAACTTTGGTCGGCCATTGTGGCCCCGCCCTATCCCTGGGGGTCACGATTTGAACAAACTTGAATCTACACTACCTGGGGATGCTTCCATATAAATATGAGCAATTATGGCGTTGCTGTTCTTGAGAAGAAGATTTTTAAAGAATTTTCCTATATATTTCTATGTAAAACTTTGGTCGGCCATTGTGGCCCCGCCCTACCCCCGGGGGTCACGATTTGAACAAATTTGAATCTACACTACCTGGGGATGCTTCCATATAAATATGAGCAATTATGGCGTTGCTGTTCTTGAGAAGAAGATTTTTAAAGAATTTTCCTATATATTTCTATGTAAAACTTTGGTCGGCCATTGTGGCCCCGCCCTACCCCCGGGGGTCACGATTTGAACAAATTTGAATCTACACTACCTGGGGATGCTTCCATATAAATATGAGCAATTATGGCGTTGCTGTTCTTGAGAAGAAGATTTTTAAAGAATTTTCCTATATATTTCTATGTAAAACTTTGGTCGGCCATTGTGGCCCCGCCCTACCCCCGGGGGTCACGATTTGAACAAATTTGAATCTACACTACCTGGGGATGCTTCCATATAAATATGAGCAATTATGGCTTTGCTGTTCTTGAGAAGAAGATTTTTAAAGAATTTTCCTATATATTTCTATGTAAAACTTTGGTCGGCCAATATGGCCCCGCCCTACCCCCGGGGGTCATGATTTGAACAAACTTGAATCTACACTACCTGGGGATGCTTCCATATAAATATGAGCAATTATGGCTCTGCTGTTTTTGAGAAGAAGATTTTTAAAGAATTTTCCTATACATTTCTATATAAATCTTTGGTCGGCCATTGTGGCCCTGTCCTACCCCGGGGGACATGATTTGAACAAACTTGAATCTACACTACCTGAGGATGTTTCCCCATAAGTTTCAACTTTCCTGGCACAGTGGTTCTTAAGAAGAAGATTTTTAAAACATACCACCAAATTTTCACTAATTCTCAATTATCTCCCCTTGAATAAGGGCATTGCCCTTTATTTGAACAAACTTGATCCCCTTCACCCAAGGATGCTTTGTGGCAAGTTTGGTTGGAATTGGCCCAGCTGTTCTTGAGAAGAAGTCGAAAATGTGAAAAGTTTACGGACAGACAGACAGACGCCGGACAAAATGTGATCAGAAAAGCTCACTTGAGCCTTCGGCTCAGATGAGCTAAAAATTGGAATGGTTTCTTTAAAATTGAGCTAAACACTGATTTAAGAAAAGTGTGGTCAAGGTGAAGGAAAGGTCAAAAAAGTTGATGCAGTTTCATAGCAGTGTTTATCAACATGTGAAGTTTGATAACATAATCTTGAATGGTATGGTTTAAAACAGAGCTAAAACTAATTTAAGAAAAGTGAGGACAAGGTCAAAGAAAGGCCATGGTCAAAAATGTTGATGCAGTTGAATAGCTCTCATCATTATGTATCAGCGAGTACATGAAGTTTGAAAAAATATCTTGGATGGTTTCTTTAAAACTGAGCTAAACACTAATTTAAGAAAAATGTAATCAAGGTCAAAGGAAAGGTCAAGGTAAAAAAAAGTGATGCAGTAGCATAGCTTTCATCAGTATGTATCAACATGTGATGTTTGATAACACCATCTTTAATGGTTTCTTTAAAAGTGAGCTAAACACTAATTTAAAAAAGTAAGGTCAAGGTCAAAGGAAAGGTCAAGGTCAAATAACGTTGATGCAGTTGGGTAGCTCTCATCAATTTTTATCAGCATATGAAGTTTGATTAAAATATCTTGGACAGTTTCTTTGAAACTGAGCTTTGAACTGAACTAAACGCAAAGTGTTACGGAAGGACAAACAGAAGGATGGAAGACGGACATGACAAACACTACATGCCCAAGCCATATTCATTGCGGGGCATGAAAATATACTTGGAAAGTGAATATAAAGCAAAGACAGTTATCAAACAGTTTGCCATGCTCAAGTTTTGTAAAAACTTTATATTCCTTAATGTGCATGTTTACTGCCAGATCCAAAAAAATTGATGCTTTTAGTAGTGAGTGGCTTTGGAAATCTTGTTTGTAGCTGACAAAGGATGTCATTTTCTGATAGAGATTACCCCTGTCATCAACTGATTATCTGTGATGAAGACATCTCCACTACAATGAAAGACCTTCTAAAGTCCCCCTTACTAGTCAGTAAATTTGATTGATTAAAGAGTACAAGAGCTGTTCATGTTTCAAAGATTCATAATGTCATATTCAATATTTTTGTCATGAGATAATGAAAAACTTCACTTTATTATTGGTGCATGACAGCTTTGAAGAGGTCATATGTTTCATCTTTTTGAAAATGTATGAAGAAAACTTTTGCATTTGTAGAAATGTAAGTTACAGATTTTCTACCATTTATTGCAAATCAATCTACATGTAAATGACAAGGACAAGTTCCATTAGTCCTCAAGAAATCATAATGCAAATGTCTGTCATTGACCAAAATCAGAGCAAAAAAAAAAAATTGTGGACACTAATAATGCATCTCTTAACAGTTGATCATTCTAAGACTAAGTATGACATATTTCCAGAAATTTTCAATAAGTGTAAGACACATTTAAAATTTCTGGGCTTGGCCCCTACCTCTCCTACTGAGTTGGCTAGTAGAGAGACAATTTTTTCATGCGGGACAGCCACAACACTTTGATTGTTGATTTCTATAATCCTGTGTCCCACTCTCACTCCTCCCCTCTCTGCTATTCCTCCTCTTAACAGACTGCAGATCTGACAAGGCAATAACAATCTACAGTGGACCTTCAGATATCCAGACGCCAGATATCCGAATGCTTCAGTATCCGGACGATTTTTCACCGGAACGGAATTTTCAAATGTTATTCTGTTTTGTTTAACTGGTGATTCAGATATCCGGATGCTTCACATATCCGGACAAATTGACTGGGAACCAAAGCGTCCGGATAAATGAGGGTCCACTGTATTAAGTATTTTGTTTACAGCTAAACATATCTAAATATTCCTTAATAAAATAAATATTCAAAGTAGAATAACACACTAGATGACTAATTTTTAACTATGATTCTCAAATACACAATACAATTATATTTTAAGATGAATCATTTGTACAAAAATCAATGTATACTTACGCATATACATGTATATCTAGTTGTTATTTGACTCTCAATTAACATATTTTAAATCATAATCTTCTTTTGTTTCTAGATCCAAAGTTGTAGCTTAAACAATAACTTCATACATGCACCTTTAAACCTTGTGCCCCTGAACTTGTCCAAAATAAACTCAGGTGAGTCAAATAAAGAGGAAACTTCATTTGCAGTTATAAAACCTTTATAAATGAGATATTATGTCTAAATGAAAACATACCACTCCATTTTGTACGCTAAATCCCAGCTGATACTTGACGTCTGGCCGCTTTATCAGGACCTCAACCACAGGTGCACATGGGACAACTGTTAACTTGACCACCGTCTGATTCTTACTACTCTGTAAACAAGAAAGTCTGGATTAACAAACAGAAGGAAGTATTGTATGAAAGCATGGAAATTTTTGGCTTCAAGGTACAAACGTGTACAACAGTAGTAATTGCTTGATGATCAAATAAGGTGTTTCTAGGCACAAGTTCATTACCAAAATAAGAGAATTAAGGTAAACATGACATTTAAGAAGGTTGTTGAAATCCCTGTAACTTCAATTTATCTGTCAGTAGCTTGCCTTGGTATGAAAATTGATCCTGCTCAGAACATGCTCTTGATTATCAAATAAGCTGAGAGGTGTAAACACTATATGCAAATGTAAGTGGGATACTGCTAATAAGAAAAGTTCATGATGTAAAGTTGAAGTCATTTCATTTGTCATACTATTTAGTTAATATCTGGCCCTTATTGTCTACTATAGTAAGTAGACAATCTTAATGTTAAACAGATGTGGCAAACTCTGTGAAAGTTGGTGACTGATGATAAAACTTTGATATATCGAAATATCTAAATAACATATATAAATGTAAACCAACATTATTAGCAACAAATTTATTTCTGATTTGTTTTGTCTGAAATTCATCCAAGACTATTCATTTTTAGGACTAAGGAAACAATTTTAAAATAGAATTCCAATATGGTTTGTTGCAAAAAATACTCAGCAGTATAATTCTAAAAATTTGGGGATGTTCCTTGATCACAAATTAAATATGTTGTATAATATTTAAATTTAAAAGGTTGACATAACAGATTAATGAAGTTAAGCTCATTATGTGTACAGCCTATTGTAAGATTGACAAATTGATGCTTCAGTTTAATCAAGTTTGCCCCAAGTTGATGTAAGTCAGATAAGTTGCTATGAAAGGTTAATATAAATTTGACCAGTCATACATGATGTGAAATAAAGGTATGGCCAGTAGCTGACTGATGCTGTACCTTTATGTAACTTTGACAGGCTGACAGAGGAAGGCCCACCAGACTGATTCCGTTGATGGAGATAATCTGGTCCCCGATATTTAGCTGGCCACATCGGGCCGCTGGACCTGTGGGGTACATGTTAGCCAGAACCACCGTGGGCACCATAGATCCCCAGCCGGACTCCACAATCACAATTCCTATATTTTCTCCTTTCAATTTCGGCACAATCACCTGCAATTAACCAAATTTAAATAAAACTTTCAATTTGGTTTCTATACTTTTAGTTCTTTTTTCATTTGTTTTTCAGTCGGTGAATACATATTTTTTAAGTTGACTTTGACCCCTTAATTCTGATATCCTTATAAATTTCCTACTGCAACAAAGAGAAGGAGAAGTTCAAGTCTGAAACTAAATGAATATGAATGTGCATTCCTAAAAAATATATACCGATACACAAGCTTGGTCAAAGTAGGATATCTAGATATTTGAAAACGAGTTCCAAAAACTTGAACTGTTCTATAAGATCCCACTTCCAAAACTTATCTTGTAGTGTACATTCATAATAACATGCATAATCAATCAAGGTTAATCATTATAGAACCTAAAGTTACTTGAGAATGGACCAGCTCTAGGTCTTAAACCTGTTCATTTACCTGTTCAACCTGTTCCTAAAATTTAAACCCAGTCACTTGTCCAGGATAATTAAGTCATTTAAGTCAAGGTAGGGCTTATATTTACTGGGGATTGACTTGCTTCTTAAACTCTATCAAGGGCTTTGATACCAACTTAATAACAGTATCTCCATTATTTCTAGAAGATTTGTGAAATGCTTTAGAAAGTGACTTATTCTTCATGAAAGTTTTCTTGCCATAGATATAGTACATTTTATTTTTGGATCTGCAATCATCTCCATTAAGAACACAGCCATAGGCAAAATATAAACAATAAACCTGACTGTCCCCACTTAACGCAACTCTGTCATTATCCTTTTCTCTAAATTATAAACCTTGCAGCTCTACATGCCATTCTATGAAAGTTTCTAAAAATATTGCTTAATAAGAGAAAACTTAAAATTTGCATTGCATTCAGATATTTTTCTTATCCTAATTTTTGATCCACAAGAATCAATTATAGTCCACAAAGCTTTAATTTCCACCTGAATGTGCTGTTTTATTAAATTTTCCCATTAGCTTAGCAGTAAGTATAAACCTTTTATTTTGTATTCAATCAATAAGCCCACTGATGCCAAAATTTCCCTTCCTATCAACATGACAACAGACCCCTAGGGCAACTGAAAATGAATGAAAGATGCAAAAATGGAAATGATCCTTAACATAGTGACTGGGCAGGTGACTTAAAAACAGCCTAATGAGAAAATGCTCTTAAAACTGTTGAAAGTAATTCCATGATTAAAGAATCAATAATTCCCATTCCAAATAATGATTGAAAATACAGAAAAGGAACTTAATGTAAGACTGAGTGGCATGAGAGAAACTGATATTGACAGAAATGAAAGAACAACCTTTGCCAACATAAAATATAAATGAAGTTCTAAGATGCCATTAACCTATGATAAAAAATTGAAGTCTCAACTTTCTATTCACATTTTTCTGAGTTTTTTTGTCTTTATAAACATTCAGCATTAGATACTACTTGCTACAGATTCAATCATTCAATGTTAATTTTAGGTATCAAGAACAATAAAAGATACAAAATCCCTTGGATTATAAAACCCAATCCTAGCAGATCAATGTCTTTTCTACCTACAAGAATCCATTTAATACTTCCTGAAGCTCGGTTATCAATGTCATTTATGTGAAAAGACAGATTTTCATTTCCTGTCGATAAGTAATGATGGCAAAGATAGTGTTGCAAGAATACCGTTCTCTTGAACATTATGATCAACACAAGAAATAAGAATAGTAATGAATTGATCATCATTTTATAAACAGTCAAACCTCGTAATATTGAATTTAGTGAGACCAAGAAAAGGATTCAAGATATCCAACAATTTGCAATATCCAGGGTAAAATACGTAGAAATGAAGGGTTAATACTTGAAAATCACTTTTGACATATCCATTGTATCTGAGATATCTGTGTTTGATATATTGAAGTTCAACTGTATTTTATTGTCTTCAAAATGAACAAGGCTGGTAATAGTTTCAATAAAAAATCACTATGTAACATTATGTATCTTAGTGTATACTCTACTTGTGTGTCATGTAACACTGAAATCAGACCATAACTGAAGGAAAAATAGCAATTAGAATAAATGTTTACAGACAGTCAGATGAACAAATTGACAGACACCTTACTATTACAATTCATGAATACCGAGTACTCATGAGCAGACAAACTGTTATCAAATACAGCTGATTTCAAAACTCCATTTGTGGTCTTTAATTATTAAAAACTGCAATAGTCTGGATTAATTGCATTGAAATCTTCCTTAAACACTTAACATAATTGGCATTCAGGTTAACCTCACTACCCCCTAAATCAATTGTATAAAATGTCGCATCCTCATCTTCAATAAAGTTTGTACTACATGTACTTCAAAATAATGAAGCCATAACTGAATAAATAACTACTATAAAGTCAGAAAAATTGAGGAAAAAATAAAAACCAAATTTCGGTGTTGTTGTTATCAACTGAAATATGATGGTTTATGTGGATAAATCCTTTATTAATTTTTTTTTTTACCTTTTTATTCAAAGGTATTCAGAGCCAAGCTGGTAATTATTTTTCATATTCCCTCAAAGAATCAGTCAGGTAATTTTATGTATACCCCATAAATCCACCCCCTCATTATTAACTGTCAGGAGATTAGTCTATAACCTTAACAAATTGACTTCATTTAATAGCTTTCCTGCATTTCTATTTTGCATAGCAAAGAGCCTTCACAGAAAAAAATATCACAGTATCACACATTAAATATTTTGTCCTTTTTTTCAAGACATGGTCAAAAAATAAGTTCATGATGCACAAGGATGTGGTTTTAAAAACATTTTGAACGTACGTGTTATAAATGCATAAAATATATGGAATACTTCTCACTAAAGTTATCCTATAATTTTTAGTATATATATCCATTAATAATCATACTAATTAATAAAGTACATGTATGTATTTAGGTAACTGTAGTTTACCAGCTATCATTCTTTTCCATAGTTTGTTTGGTTTTTTTGTTTACCTCTTTCTGGCGCTCCTTATTTGAGAAGAGGTTGAGTTCCTCTCCGTATATTTCTTGCTGATTCAGAACTTCTTGATAGTCTATTTCTTTCATCAAAGAAGGATCCTCAATTCCATTGGCTTTCAGGAATTCCATATAAGCCACCTGAAAGGCTTGTCCTATGGACTGGGCTATCAGCTGAGCCTGTAAATATGAGACTTCCATTCATACATCTAATATAGAAAAAAAATTAATTCATGTGAACTGAAATCGAATTCCATTACCTAGAATCACTTCATAATATCAAATTAAGTAGAAAAGTACTGAGGGACAGCTAAAAGTAGGACCAGTTACTTGAGCTCCTGGGTTAAAAAGAGAGCCACTCAACTGATATTAAGACAAATGCTATTTCCTTGTTTTTTGCAAAACATTTTGCTGTTCCTTTATAAACACAGCTCATAAACTTTTATCTCAAATCAAACATTATACATAACCTTTTTTAAATGTATTGTATTTATTTTAAATGTATTGTATTTATGATTACTGTTGTGGATTGATAAATGTAGACACCTAAAGCAAGAAGAATTTATACAAGGAAATGAAAAATACAACAACTGAACAAGAAAGATAATGAATTATTTAATATTATTAACAGAGTATTTACTCTACTTCTTAATTTATCACTCCTAGCTTTTTCAAGTTAAATTCAAGTTTTAATACATTTTAATCAGTAAATTTAACCTCAAATTGTTCAACAGATTAGAGTTCATTGTATATTCTATTTAGTACCTTTGGTGTAAAGGAGCTTGTGCTTAGTCCTGACAGAACTCTCATGCTACTTTTGATGGACAGTGGTCAGGGCCATAAAGATTGGGGGACTGGGGTCAGGGCCATGAAGATTGAGGGACAGGGGTCAGGGTCATAATGATTGAGGGACATGGGTCAGGGTTGTAAAGATTGAGGGAAAGGGCTCAAGGCCATAAAGACTGAATGTGGATCTGGGTAATAAAGATTGAGGGACAGGGGTCAGAGCCATAAAGATTGAGGGACAGGGTCAGGGCCATAAAGAAAGAGGGACAGGGATCAGGGCCATAAAGACTGAGGGACAGGGGTTAAGGTCAAATAGATTGAGGAACAGAGGTCAAGGCCATGAAGATTGAGGGACAGGGTCAGGGTCATGATGGTTGGGGGGGGGGGGGTGGGGTCAAGGTCATAAAGATTGGGGGACTGGGGTCAGGATCATAAAGATTGAGGATATGGGTCAAGGTCATAAAGATTGCGGGACAGGGGTCATGGTCGTAAAGGTTGGGGGATAGGGGTCAGGGCCACAAAGATTGAGGGACATGGGTCAGGGTTGTAGAAATTGAGTAATGGGTCAGAGTCATAAAGATTTGGGGAGAGGGTCAGGGTTGTAAAGATTGAGGGACAGGGGTTAGGGTCGTAAAGATTGATGGACAGGGGTCAGGTCATAAAGGTTTGGGGATAGGGGTCAGGGCCATAAAGATTATGGAACAGGGGTCAGGGTCATAAAGATTGAGTGACATGGGTCAGGGTCATAAAGATTGGGGGACAGTGGTCAGGGTCATGAAGATTGAGGGACAGGGGTTACCGTCATAAAGATCGAGGGACAGGGCTCAAGGCCATAAAGATTGATGGTCAGGGTCGTAAAGGTTGGGGGATAGGGGTCAGGGCCATAAATATTGAGGGACAGGGGTCAGAGTCATAAAAATTGAGTGACATGGGTCAGGGTCATAAAGATTGAGGGACAGGGGTCAGGGCCATTAAGATTGAGGGACATGGGTTAGGATCATAAAGATTTGGGGACAGGGGTCAAAGCCATAAAGATAATGTGTGGGACAGATATTTTTAATTCAGGGTATTTGGAACTCATTGGCTCATTTCTTAACAGGTAAACTCAGTACCTATGCTAACTTGCTAAACAAAAAGTTTATTTTTGAAAGGCTGAACTTTTATGAAACAATATTTAATTCCACAGGTCATTTAAGTACTTTGACAAACAACTTTGATTTTGAAATAATGCCTTGTCTACTTATAGCACCATCGAATCAGTTTCTTATTCGGAATTGGTCAAACAACTGTATTCTTTAATTTTTGAGAGAAATGGCTATTGGAAAAATTGACAAATTCAATATTGGGGGGAAAAAAGACTTCTTGTATCGGGAATGGGGCCCTTAAATGGCCTCAGTTAATAGACAATAGAGAGCCCTGCAAGATCATTGCTAAACATCTTGCACATATTTACCTGAACATGTACATTATGTGTTAAATCTTTAAATTCACTTTCTGCCAAATACAGTAAATGCTAAATACAAAACATTTACCATAATTTGCATGCATATCTTTAAAAAATACATAAGAAATCATTTCTCAAAAATACACTATTTTTCATGAAAATAGTGCGAGATTCAAGATTCCATATCATATGACATTTTTAGCTTTTGAAGGTTTCTTTCTCTTAAGTCTGATAAATGAATTTAATTTTGTTGCACATTTAAACAATACAGGCTCTATCAACTTCAATTATAAAAGATTCTGTACCTCTTGTTGAGCTTCATAAATAACATCCAAAGGTTCATATTTAGTGTTATTGTAAGTACCAAGTTTCACATTACCCCCAATAGCAAACATATTTGAAGATGCTGTCCCAGATTCAAACATGATGGAAACCTTATTGAATTCACTCTCCAACATCATAATATTTTAACAAAAAGCCAAGCTGTAAATATTTCCACCCTGTCCATGTTTATATCAGCTCAGAATCCTTCTCCATCATTTCACATGCCAATGCTTTCCATGTTAACGTTATCACAGCAAACTCCCAACTTTAAAGCCTCATTAAAGCATAGGTTTTTTTGTCTATTTGTTGCAACTTGGTAATTTACTTTCTATCAATATCCATTGCAAAGTGAATCAGTTAAGAAATAAATTACTACTCATTCTTAATGCATCTCTAAAATCAATATAATCAATGTTTATGGAGTCAAGTGAAAGTATACATTATATGATTTGTGAAATTCAGGAACAAAACAAGCCATGCCTCACTGAACAAAATAATCACCCTGCTGCATCTTCCCTCATTTGAATAGCCATTTGAAAACCTTTTTTTTCCAATAATATGCATTTATTGATTTCAGTAAAATCATACAGGATTCCTACAGATTCCTTTAAACCATAACTACCAATATGTAAGGCTTAGTACAGTGGCCATTCCTCAATATTTATTAAGAGAAAAAGACAGAAGTGATAATTGTTATAAACATACTTCTAACTTACATGTTATCCTGAAAATTGTTTCAAACATTAATTCCTCTAACTTAAACCCGACAATTGTAATGTACATCCCTCTTACTTAAAACTTCCCTTTTTTATATCAGCCAGTAAAAATTGCATGTACAAAGATTTCAATGTAATTTCATCAATTTTTATCTAACATAAAAAATGAAATTAGTTCTGTGTTCTACCAGGATACTAGCTAAGGAGTCACTAAATCATATGGAAAAAACCTTTTATCCTTTTGTAGGTTATATATGATCATATATAATATAGTTCAAAACAAAAGGTTTATTAGAAGATCTCTACGTAATAAATATTTCTCTCATCATTCTTAAATCCACTGATATCCTATGTCTTTTAATCTATGTAAAGGAACTTAAACATATTAGCTTCAAAATATGCCATGGATGCATTCATTATCACAAAAGGCTACACAGATCTTCACAAAGCTATGAACTTGGCTCATATGCAATCAAAGCTATCAATTCATACAGCTTGTTCTAGCTACATATCTAGCCTAACATCTAGACTTAGTCTACTCATACAATCTTGAATGGTGTCCAGATCTTTCTCATATAAGACATGAGATTTTATGATTAAATCTAGATCTTTGTTTTTTTTTCCTTACTGTCAATTTTCACAGATTAACTTATAATATGATTGAAAATTAAAACTCTAATATTGAATCCTTTAATTAATTGAGTTCAAATATACTGTATATCCAGTTTTTTTGAGTGTGATTCTTGAGAAACTAAGGCTTTAAGAAAGATGAAAGTGAAACTTATATGTTTAACTCCTTGTAATGTTCATTATATGCCTAACTGCTTGTAGTTCTCTATCCAAGAGAAATACATACTGAACTTTTCACCTTAGATTACATTAAAAAAAGATTGGTTGTTATGTCTGATTGTTCTTCTCCCTTGAGACCAACATAAACATTTTTTTTACTGCTCAGCTATGATGCTGGTATAATTACTATGCTCTCTAAAATACAGTGTTGTCTTTGACCAATATTCTGTAATATAAGAAATCAAAGTACTGAAAGTATTGTATGATGGAGGCATGAAAAATTTGGTCAATTAGAACTGATAACTCATAGCAATACCAATGTATACATTGTATCAGTTGAACAAACTTTTGCTTTTTACAAATATTCAGAAGTTTTGTAACTTTCTGTTGGTCCATCATAAACAAGATGCCTATTTGCAACATCGCTCACCTGAGCACTTTGGCTTATAGTTCAGTAATTTATGAGTGGTATCAACTAATCCCTAGGTGGGGTGGGGGTCTTGATTTGAACAAACTTGATTCTACACTAACTGAGGTTGCTACCATATTACCGTAATTTTGGGATTATAGGTCGATGGGGTATATAGGTCGAAAGGCTCATTTTCAGCCTCAATTTTTGAAAAATCCTAAGATAGGGCGAACTTACTATATAGGACGAGGCTTTCTTTCCCGTTTTCGAAAGATTCTAACGCAGATACAACGTATCAGAACAGGTAAAACCCTAAAATTACCGGGGTTATTCCGTGACATGAACGTATCAAGAAAATAAACAGATATTTTAATGAGTACAGCATTTAAATAAAGTTTTTTAAAAAATGTAGTTAAAACTTCTTTGAATTGTGTTACTACTTATATTTCTCCAACTTGCGTGTTCAATCAATCAATGCCTCCGTAGTTTCACACTGTAGTTAAATCAGAGGCATAAATAACACGTAAATACATTATTTTTTTACAGCTAAATTTTGGGAAATACCCGAGACCAAAGAATAGCAATTCCGATTTCAGAATAACTTGGACACATTCCTAATAAATTTTATTCAGACAGTATTTACCGGTGGACGACAATTACTTCGATGTCCGCCATTGTTATTTTTCTACTCCAGGGATTGGCTAAATGACGCAAATTACAATTGAATGTATATATCAAAGCAACAGTAAAGAATTGAAATCATACTTACACTCTATAAGTTTAATTTATAAATTTAATTGATAGTACATTCACAATTTGACTGTCAACATGAATTTCACGGCTTTGTTTGTTCAATGAAGTGTAACACTAATACCCTATAATGGCACGTGGGTTTCTTAATCATGCCCCGCAGGCAATTAATTAAATAACACAGGTGTTGTTTAACAGCTTTGCGTACACAGTGTAAATCCCTTTATCTGTCAGACAATTAAAATTCTGTTAGAAGCCAATCTTTGTATACCGGTAGTTCAATGTACTTCAAATAAAATACAAATATTTTTCCAAAAAAAAAAAAATGTACTTCTTGTGTACGAAGATTTTAATAATGGCAACAAATTATTTCACTCATTTTACATTTAAATAAACATAAGACAATGAAAAATATTTAATATACTATTTCAATTTATCGCTACTAATAAATGGTAAAAACACTATAGTTGTGATCGTGAAAATTTTCCGTATTTTAAATTTTGATACGGTTGCGGTTTTACTTTTAGTACACGATCGCGACTTCCTAGCTTCACAAGATGGATACCACATGATGTTAATGGATAATACGTTTAGGAATTATTTAATAGGTGAAGCAATGTTGTTTTCCTTTCTCATCAACGGATAATCAATGGAATTTATTTTGTAAGAAAGTTTTAGAATAAATATGTTATTGTTTACCGGGGCATTAATTTTCTTTGCGAAAAATAATCAAAAAAGTTACGAAAGGGGCACCGATTTGCTTTGAAATTGACGTAAATTTTACTGATTTGGAGGCATTTTTCGTAAATTTGAGCCTTAAATAGGTCGAATTCTGAATATTGGTCGACCCCAGCGGTTCTGAGGAAAAAAGTATCGACCTATATTCCGTAAATTACGGTACTTTGGCAAATCGTGGCTTTTGAAGTTTTTCAAAAGGTTTTTTTTCAAATGAGTTTTATCTTCTGTTGTGGTCCCACCCCTAGCCCCAGGGGGGTCATAATTTGAACAACCTTCAATCTTTACCACCTGAGGATGCTTTCACATTAATATGACTGATCATAGCTCTGCTGTTCTTGAGAAGAAGATTTTTCCTTTATATTCCTATGTAAAACTTGAATTGTTTATTGTGGCCCTGTCCTATCCCTGGGGATCATGATTTAAATAAATCTGAATCTACACTACCTGAGGATGTTTTCACAAAAGTTTCATTTTTTCTAGCATAGTGGTTCTTGAGAAGAAGATTTTTAAAAGATGGTGTTATTTTTTTACAAATGTTTAATTATCTCCCCTAAGCCCTTAATTTAAACAAACTTGAATTCCCTTCACCAAAGGATACTCTGTGCCAAGTTTCAGTGGTTCTGGGGAAGAAGATGAAAATGTGAAAAGTTTACAGATGCACAGATGGAAGCTGGACAAAATGTGATCAGAAAGCTCACATGTGCTTTCCACACAGGTGAGCTAGAAACATTTCAGTCATACTTGAAGGAAAACAGGTTATATGTATCATGAATTTGCTATATATATGACTTAAAGAATTTGTTATTAATAAATATTATAAATAATGGATAGAGTGAAGTAAATTTGCAGAATCCCAGGACTTCTCTATAACTGAGTATTACTGAAAAAAGAAAAAGAACATTTTTTTTTTTTGTCAAACAGGCCTATTGTAAAGGGAAAACTTTTCTTTAAAGAAATGTGCTTTCACTTATTCACACAAATCAGATGATCTTAGCCATAATTTATATTCATTTTTTGAACAGCAAGAAGTCCCTCCCATGGCTATAATTTGTTAATAAATGTACTAAAGACCCCATGTAGAAGTGACAATAATGGATGGGCACATTAACACAAAGTCTTCAAATACAGCATGGTTCTATCGGAGCACCATTACTCTTTATATGATCTCACAAATAAGGATGTAAAGGCTGAGGAACAGGTTCACTGTCTTCAGTAAAATTGGAACATGAATCATCCCCGTGACAGGTAGCTGATGAAAGAGCCTGATGACAAGACATTGTATGGATTTTCAATTACAGTAGTTTATAAATCAATACTGAACAGTAACATAATAATCTGGATTGTCTCGTCATTAACATATGTTAGACTTTACACCAGGTACATTGATTTATATTTTAATGAATAGAGAGGCTTGGGATTAACCTTTTTTTAACCTGCTGGCCAAGGGTCTTAACAGCCCCTATTAGAAGGAAAACTTTCTGAGCTACATATTCCCTTATTTTACCTACCCTTTCACAAAATTTGAGATCTTTTGGTTTCCCCGTTTGGTCCAAAGGAAAAATATAACAAGCTACATGGGGACACACCATATTCCTCAGTGTTAAATAGGATTTGAACAGTGACCACTTACGGTATATACTAGACCTCCATAATCAATCTTGTCAACATGAATACATAAAACTGTTACCCTCCAAAAGATGCACTTTACACATACACATAGCAAAAAGCATCCAACAATATCGAATTGCATGACACCTGTTTGCAATATTTCAAATAATTAAAAGATGTTTTTGTCATAATTTATCAAAAATCAAAATCCAAGTACCAAGGGCATCTTTAATATATATAAACATTTCATTTACAAAATAAAATCTATCTTGAAAACTGCACAAGTCACC
This sequence comes from Saccostrea cuccullata, assembly GCF_032062105.1. Taxonomy (NCBI): domain Eukaryota; kingdom Metazoa; phylum Mollusca; class Bivalvia; order Ostreida; family Ostreidae; genus Saccostrea; species Saccostrea cuccullata. Next base: position 233,424 of record NW_026929124.1, on the reverse strand, counting down.
CAGACAAATGATGAAGATACCCTATATGCAATGTTTTGCAAAAAAAAAAAAATGACCAAGTTCAACAACTGGCATTTTTACTCATAAAATACCAAAAATTAATATTCAAGCACTATCCACTTCATGCACCTTCTCTGCTATATGTATAATTAATATTCAAAATAAAAAAAGTTATATCTTGAAAGATGTATTAATTCAGACGAATAATGTACCCTTTTGACAGTGGTCCATCCTAATTGAATGCTGGCCTCCCAGTCATTTTCACCATTTCAATAACCAGATTTTTCAAACAGAAAACCAGGTTAATAAATAACAAATTACAGAAAATGAGGAGTCAAACATACCTCATCAGATTCAAATACATGGCACAAAATTTTGGCTTGTTTTTTCTTCAGCAGAGATTCATCTCCTGGGGAGGATAAGATTCTCCTTCTGGCCATGATGACCAGAATGTCCCCAATGTCAGCAATGTAGGATATAGTCCGCAGCGAGTGGTCCATCATAATCTCCTGTCAAGTGGTTACAGAGTACAGTCATTTAAAACAGAAAGTTAGTGTGCATACATATGATGCTTGATAAACTTGAAACATTAAAATTAATATTTATTGTTTGATGAAAATTTGTTCACTGACTTCAATGAATATATATTATATCTGGTACATAATATATTACTAAGGGAATTCTCAATAACATACAACTAAGAAGTCCCTGAAGGTTACAGTACAGTAAAATGTGTCTAATATGGACACTATTGGTTGGAAATTGGCCCAATTATAGCTAACATTCTGGATTAAACTACATTTTGAACAATTGAACTTACTGAAGGGACTATTTTTTAAATTATAGCATACCACTAGGTAATTTTAACAAGAGGCCCATGGGCCTTATAGGTCACCTGAGCATTATTCAACAACTTTCCAGTGATTGAATTAAATCCATGTTTTAAGCCAGATGCCATAGCATTTACAATTTGGTCATTATAACTATACACTTAGCAGTTCCTTAGTTTGGTTACTTAATACCCATAGGCAGAGTAGGGGAACAAAAAATGCATTTCATCAATTCAGTAATATTCAGCAATAATCAGTAGTGCTGCTACCACACATGAACCCTTGACTCTTAGGCCTAGATCCACACATTGCACAATTTTTGGAAAGGCATCCTTGCTTTTCAAAAATATATAATTAATACCAAGGAGCACATTTCAAACAATTCATTCACTTTCAGTATATAATATAAGGTACAACTGACCCTGGGGCCTTGAGATTTACAATTCTTGAAGATTAGGGCCCTTGCTCATAACAATGTAGGTAGTTCATCTGCTTAAAACCTAGGAGCAAAGAAGAAAATATTCAAAGATTTAATGTTTTTTTTCACTACACATGTATAATCAATACAGCCCCGCCCTAACACCAGAATCCCTGACCCTGGGGCCATAAAATTCACAATTTTGGTAGAGGCACTCTTGCTCATCATAACTATGTACTTAATTAATTTATTTAATACCTAGGAGCAGAGAAGAAGATTTTCAAAGAATTCATGTATTTTCAATATATAATCAAAAGAGCCCTGCCCTAACACCAGAACCCCTGATCCTGGGGTCATTAAATTCACAATTTTTGTAGAGGCATTCTTGCTCATCATAACTATGTACTTAGTTAGTTTATATAAAATCTAGGTGCAGAAAAGAAGATTTTCAAAGAATTCATGTATTTTCACTATATAATCAATAGAGCCCCACCCTAAAACCAGAACCCCTACCCTGGGGCCATAAAATTCACAATTTTGGTAGAGACACTCTTGCTCATCATAACTATGTACTTAGTTTATTTAATACCCAGGAGCAGAGAAGAAGATTTTCAAAGAATTCATGTATTTTCTCTATATAATCAATAGAGCCCCACCCTAACACCAGAACCCCTGACCCTGGGGCCATAAAATTCACAATTTTGGTAGAGGCACTCTTGCTCATCATAACTATGTACTTAGTTAGTTTATTTAATACCCAGGAGCAGAGAAGAAGATTTTCAAAGAAATAATGTTTTTTCACTATATACTTATTTAGCCCCGCCCTAGCACAAGAACCCCTGACCCCAAGGCCATGAATTTCACAATTTTGGTAAAGGACTCAATGCTGATTACAATCATGCAAACAGTTTGACTGCTTGATGTCCAGGAGTAAAGAAGAAGATTTTTAAAGATTGCATTAATTTTAGTGGTTTTGGCCCCACCCCCAGGCCCCAGGGGGGCAGGGATCATGAAATTCACAATTTTTGTTCCCCTTCACCCATAGATGCTTTGTGCCAAATTTGGTTGAAATTGGTTCACTGGTTGCAGAGAAGAAGCTGAAAATGTTCAAAAGTTTACGACCGATTGACGACGAACGACGTACGACGGACAAAAACAGATAGCAATAGGTCACCTGAGTGACTCAGGTGACCTAAAAATACAGAACATGCAGTTTAGGCAAATTTTGATCATGAATCCATGAGCCCCCATCTCCTCCTAATATACAGGTATTATAGATAGCCAAGCATAAGTTTTCAAGATATCCTGCAAATGGGATATACTTTACCTGAAGATCTGTATTTAGCACCATTATTTTTTCAGTGGAGACGAAGAGATCCACGGCTGTACTTGGTTGATTCTCCCCCTCTGGAGCCTACAAACAATTCAAGGCTTACATAAAAAACAGATCATTAGCTGATAGAGAAGTCATATTAAAATCATTTCAATTTCTATTTTCAAGACTACAAAAAGCAATGATTAATGTATCTTTTGAGCAATACAATAATATCAAAGCTGATGTGATTTGCATATGCATTTCTATGACCATTAAACTAAATTAAAAGAATAATAAAAATAAAAGACCTACTTTTAGTTCTTGCTGAGGTGACTTATGTACATGTATATACAGTCTTATTAAGAAATACTTATAATGTTTCTGTACAATAAATATCTATATATATCCAAGATATGGTGACTATCAAAAACACTCGTCAAATACCAATCTTAATTTAACTCTTAGACAGCAGCTTTTGTACAGGTCTTTATTCATCAATAAATTGTCCTTTCCAGTATCAAAAGAGTATTTTTGAAGAGGTACCATTATGAAATGTAGAGAAGAGACAAAATTGTTGTAATATTTTTTTTTCAAACTGACATCTTTATATCCCAAATCCTCTGTAGAAAAGGAAAAGGGATGGAACATACTGGAATCATTAGGTCTGTATTGTTGTTCAAAGATTTAGCACAGGCATACAGTATTAATCAATTTTTAAAAATAAATAATAAATCTGACTAGAGGAGCAAATTAATCCCTTTGAGTTGCAAAGATCATTTTCTTCTTTTTTTTTTTTTTGTGCACTTCAATTTGATTGGTCATTTAGGATTGTGTAGTTCAATACTGCAAACTGGAGCCTATGCATTGATATTTTTTAAATCCTAGTTTTTGCTACAAATCTTTTGTGGCTTCAGTTATTGAAAAAAATAGAGGGATAAACATGTTATACACTATTATAGAAGTACGCTTTGAACTCTAGCAACTGAAAAAGCAATCTGAATAAGATACATGAACAAGAAAACTGCTCTTACACAATGAAGTTTACCATGCTAAAACCATATTCAACAAAGCTCATTTATAATTATCACAATCTTGTTTGTGTAGCATGAACATTAGCATCTTATCTTAGAAATGGAAAGAAAATGGTCACATTAATAATAACAAAAGGAAACTTAAAAGGAACCAAATAAGAAGAGAATCAGCAAAATATTAATGATTTCCTACGGGGTAGAACAGAAAGCTAATGGTGGACAAAAGCAGACAGAGAGAAAACCTTAGGTTTATTATCCTCATCACTGGCAGGCTGTAGGCTCTTCTTAGCCGTCGAGTTCTTGTACAAAAGAGACATTCTACACTTAATATAATTATACATCACTTCAATAAGAGCTCAAAGCTTCCTTCATTTCATGACGTTCTATTATAAACCTCAGTATACATAACTATTTGTATATATATAAAAACAAAGAAGTATTTTACACTTTATCTCGCTCAAGAAAGACATTTAGAGTGCTCACTGATTCATAACCAAAATTTCAAGTTTCTATGTTTCAAATATTTAAACACTCAGTCTGATAGTATTAACAAAATAAGCACTCATAGAGAAGATAGCTGATATATTTTTAAGGACTCTTTACTGTTCAAAGTAAAAGTATATCATTAATGCTAAACTTTCTACCTTATGATATTTCTTTTACCCTCAGAGGAAATGTGCCATAGTATAAGCATTTGTAGTCAAAATATTGTTAAATCAGAAGTCTCTGTCGAGACCGAAGCTCTACTGGTTTGCACTTATAGCAAAGGAAGAGAAAAGTACTTAAGCAGTTGGGAACTGGAACTTTACAATAGCAATACATAGAATACTGATCCTTGATTAAGTCTCTTTATGTTCTTAGTGTAGTCTACTTGCATGCCACATTACATTATAATCAGACAAAAACTGTATTTGGAGTAGCATTTTGAGAGAATTTCACAGAAATTTCTATTTTCAGTAACCACTGCAATAATGTTCACTGAAGTCAAAAAACGATATATAGAATTGTGTATCTTAGTGTAGTCTACTTGTGTGCCAAGTTATTTTGAAATCAGACCAAAACTGTAGGAGGAGTAGCATTTTGAAAGAATTTCTCAGAAATTTCTATTTTTAGTAACCACAGCAACACCGTTCATTGAAATCAAAAACCGATAAATAAAATTATGTACCTTAGTATAGTCTACTTGTGTGCCAAGTTATATTGAAATCAGACCAAAACTGTAGGAGTAGCATTTTGAAAGAATTTCACAGAAATTCCTGTTTTTAGTAACCACGGCAACACCATCGGAATCAAAATCAAAAACCGATACACAGAATTATGTACATTAGTGTAGTCTAATTGTGTGCCAAGATATACTGAATTCAGACCAAAACTATAAGAGGAGTAGCATTTTGAAAGAATTTCACAAAAATTTCTATTTTTAATAACCACGGCAACACCGTTCATCAAAATCCAAAACTGATATACAGAATTATGTATCTTAGTATAGTCTACTTGTGTGCCAAGTTATATTGAAATCAGACCAAAACTGTAGGAGGAGTAGTATTTTGAAAAATTGTGTACAGACAGACAGACGGACGCCAGACGCATTACTATCGCATAAGCTCTTCTGGTCACTGACCAGTAGAGCTAAAAACCATAGGGATTAAAAATCAATTCGCTTTAACTAAGCACAAATTCATTATAAGCATGTTCCCTATAAAAAAAAAAGTCTGTCCTGTTGAATCAAATTAAGTTAGAGCAAAGTTGTTTGTTTCATGGTGTCATCTGGAATAGAGTTACAGAACATGAACTTTACAACACTGCAAGCCCAAGTAATAAATGGACGTCAAATAAAAGCAAATTACATGAACGTTAAAAAATGTCTAAGCTAGATATTTAAAAAAAAAAATAAAAACAAATAAATCCATGAAGTTATGAGACCATGAGAGTTGTTCTTGTGAAACGATACCTGAAATTTGTTACCAAAATGGAGTGTTCCCAGTGTCTGTAACAAATAAACAGTATTTGATAGGCACATCCTAGTATAGGTCAAACTTCCTCAAAAAATGTAATGCCGAATATAAAAATAACGTAGCCAAACTAAGAGGGAAAAGGGCTTGACAAAAAAAAATGTACATGCCTTATAGGCTTTAAAACATTAACAAGAGGCCCCTGGGCCTTATAGGTCACCTGAGCATTATTCAACAACTTCCCAGTGACTGAATTTGATCCATGTTTTAAGCCAGATGCTATTTACAATTTGGTCATTTATACAAGCAGTTCCTTAGTTTGGTTACTTTATACCCATAGGCAAGGTAAACAAAAAATGCATTTCAATTAATCAGTAATATTCAGCAATAATCAGTAGTGCCGCTACCACACATGAACCCTTGACTCTTAGGCCTAGATCCACACACTGCACTATTTTTGGAAAGGCATACTTGCTTTTCAAAAATATTTGATTAATACCAAGGAGCACATTCAAACAATTCATTCACTTTCAGTACATAAGTACAGCCTCCCCCCCCCCCCCCCCCCACTATGGTACAACTGACCCTGGGGCCTTGAAATTTACAATTCTTGAAGATTAGGGATTGCTCATAACTATATAGGTAATTCATCTGCTTAAAACCTAAAAAGATTTAATGTTTTTTCACTATACATGTATAATCAATACAGCCCCGCCCTAACACCAGAACCCCTGACCCTGGGGCCATAAAATTCACAATTTTGGCAGAGGTACTTTTGCTGATCATAACTATGTACTTAGTTAGTTTATTTAATACCCAGGAGTAAAGAAGAAGATTTTCAAAGAATTCATGTATTTCCTCTATATAATCAATAGAGCCCCACCCTGACACCAGAACCCCTGACCCTGGGGTCATAAAATTCACAATTTTGGTAGTGGCACTCTTGCTCATCATAACTATGTACTTAGTTAGTTTATATAAAACCTAGGAGCAGAGAAGAAAATTTTCAAAGAATTCATGTATTTTCACTATATAATCAATAGAGCCACGCCCTAAAACCAGAACCCCTGACCCTGGGGTCATAAAATTCACAATTTTAGTAGTGGCACTCTTGCTCATCATAACTATGTACTTAGTTAAATTATATAAAATCTAGGAGCAGAGAAGAAGATTTTCAAAGAATTCATGTATTTTCACTACATAATCAATAGAGCCCCGCCCTAACACCAGAACCCCTGACCCTGGGGCCATAAAATTCAAATTTTGGTAGAGGCACTCTTGCTCATCATAACTATGTATTAGTTAGTTTATTTAATACCCAGGAGTAAAGAAGAAGATTTCAAAGAATTCATCCTCTATATAATCAATAGTGCCCTGACACCAGAACCCCTGACCCTGGGGCCATAAAATTCACAATTTTGGTAGAGGCACTCTTGCTCATCATAACTATGTACTTAGTTAGTTTATTTAATACCCAGGAGCAGAGAAGAAGATTTTCAAAGAAATAATGCATTTTCACTATATACTTATTTAGCCCCGCCCTAGTACAAGAACCCCTGACCCCAGGGCCATGAATTTCACAATTTTGGTAAAGGACTCAATGCTGATTACAATCATGCAAACAGTTTGACTGCTTGATGTCCAAAAAGAAGAAGATTTTTGAAGATTGCATTAATTTTAGTGGTTTTTTGCCCCAAACAATTTTTGTTCCCCTTCACCCATAGATGCTTTGTGCAAAATTTGGTTGAAATTGGTTCATTTGCAAAAGAAGCTGAAAATGTTCAAAAGTTTACGATACGACGGACGACGACGGACAAAAACAGATAGCAATAGGTCACCTGAGTGACTCAGGTGACCTAAAAATAAGAATTATATAAGGTTTACAGTCACTTGAGAATGGACCTTAACCAAAAATTTAAGTCTAATGGAAAATGCATATTAGATCCAGCATTCAAAGCACTGAATGATGCATCACTAGTACAAGTTTGGTCAACTCATATCTTGGGAAAAAAATGTACGTATTCCAAATTTTTTTTCCTGCTCCCAAAACTTTAAACTTGCTCAAAAACTTAAAATTGATGTCCTCTTGTGTATATTTGAGCATTTTGTTACAACAATTGAATCATTTTAGAGCTGAATAACTCTCAACAAAATAAAAAAAACTTTTATCTTACTATTAAATACATATAGAGTTATTCAATGAAAGTGCATGGCTAAATTTGAACAAATTATTCATACATAAAGAAAAAAAGTCTTCAAAACATTTTCTACTTCATGCATTAAGTGTGTTTAATAGTATCTAACAAAAAGAATTGAATTTGTTTTGAATATAAAGATGAATGCCTACATGCTGTGATTAAAGACCATCTGTACACTAAAGCAAAATGTTAAATGGACACTGAGAAAATGTTACAATTGCATGTATAAAGATACAAATATCTAGGTAATATTTTCCATTTTCATGATAGAGTACTTTATTCCCTAGAAAAATGTTTCAGATGTTGAAGTATTGATGAACAGAAATAACTGTTGTTTACTTAATTATGGAAAATGCATGCAGTATAATTAACACAAGATGAATGTTCTGTAAATGAATGACAAAATCTGTTGCAGATGTTTACTTCATTTCTACTCCATGTATCAGTGGGACCAAAATGATTAGAAGCAAGGATCCAAAAGAACATTTTAATTGTATTCGTCAAATAGAAAAACCTGGTGAGCACCTGATTCCATGATGAAAAATAAGCTTGAGGTCTATATATCTTCATCTGAAGAATACAGGCCTTGATAAATACAGTGATCATGGCTCATTATAAAACTGGCCATTGGCAAGTTAAGATGGTATATTATTAACCACTTTTTGAGAAATAATGAATCATCATTTTACTATTAAACAGCTGCAATATTTTTTAACAGAAACTAATTTTCATGTGGCATGCAAATGCGAATTGAAGATTTGGCAGTGAAGTGATCTACAACAGAAAGATGATACAACAGAACAACTTACCGAAGCCTATAACCAGAGGCAGGAAGAAACAAGTACCCAAATTAGAGTATCATTAGGGAATGAAAAGGGATGATAAAGCATTTCCCTTCATCCAGGATTTAATGAAAAGAAAATTTCTAATTGCAAACATAAATGATCAGTTTTATAAAAAGATGAGCATTGCTACCAATGATATCCTTTTAAAACTGACAGTCAAAAAAGGAAAAAAATAACTTTTGTTAATGCATGAAATGTCTTGTTGTTAATCCCATAAAGTCTCAAGTCAGCTACATTTTTAACATAGCAAAGTTGATTTTAATGAATAGAATGCTAAAATGTACAATTTCTGGGTGCTGAAAAGTGAAAAAGCATTCTCTCAGACAGCAGTGGTTATCTATGTTTTTATATACAGATGAATGTTAAACAACATTTTTTTTATTTAAAAATCCATGTGTTTAATTGTCCATTATTTTGCAAGAATGGATAATTGCATACAGTTCACATGGAGATCACACAGTTACTATTGTATTGGGTACAGTGCAATTAAGTTCTATCTCCATACCTTTTTTTGGTGAATAATTATAATGTTCTGAAGTTAACCTAGATGTCAAACCCAACACCATAATACTGTAAACGTATTATATTTGGCTCTGTATTCTTTTTAGCGGCTTTGGCGGATCGCAACAACCGCTAAATCAAGTGCATAGCTAAATGTCTTGCACGTATACACATAAATAAGAATATAAAGAAATGCGCTAAATCAAATCCACGCTAACTTATTCAAAAGTCAATTTCCGCCAAATATTGTACACGCTAAATATAATTTTACAGTATGGTACATAAGGTGTGAAAAAAATATGGTTGTTATGTTGTAGAATAAACCTATATAGGACATAAGTACCCTCAATGAAACAGTGGGTATTCTGTGTATATGCATCTATGTGCAGTGTGGGCAATATTTTATCACAAACTTTCAAGAGGTCACTCAACTTTGAACCCAGAGGTCAAAGTGTTACATCAAACCATTACTGATGTTTTCAAGAAGACCAATTTAGAGATCATAATGAACTGATCTAACATCAGCTGGGGGTAATGGTAAGGGTTAATCTGAAAGTTTGGTGAGATGGACTGGGATTTCTATTAGCATTTTTCCAATTTACAAAGTCTTCTGTGTTGACCAATGGAGGCCTCCACAACTAATACAGAAGATGGCCACTTGCAGTTCTTGAATCAATAATGCCTAGCACCATATTTTTCTGCTGGATTAAATCTATGATTCAATTTGACACAGCTTTCATCCTTACTTTCATTAGTCTTTTATGTGTAAAAAATCAATGGTCATTTGGTGTATGATTGTAGTCATTTTTACACACATATACAACCAGGCAATTAATAAAGGTGAACCATGAATTCCTGGAAACTCTGCCTTGGAACAATCAACAGTGGTTCAGAGGGTTATCAAAAGATTGGATAGATCTACCTCTTATCAATGGCTAATTAACACAGGGTATTTTTAAATTATCAATTCACACTACTTAAAAACCATTGTTGCTGTGAAACTTCCTGCTTTTTACCTAGAACTGTCCTAACAAGACTGACTTCCTATCGAAATCTTATTATGGTAAAGTACAATAATTGTAGATATTAGAGCAAAGCATGAAAGTATAACATCTATATCAATAAAACCAAATGCAATTGTAGACTTGAGAGCAAAGCATAAGAGTATAACCTCTACCAAATATGACAACTACAAGAATTTCTGAAGACAGTGGAGCAGAGCATACGAGTATAACATCTACCATATGTTCCCACTACAATTTTAAATATGAGCAGAGCATACGAGTATCACATCTACCAATATGTCCTCTCTACAACTGTAGCATAAGAGCAGAGCATGAGAGTATATATATATAACATCTACCAGTATGTCCCATTACAACTGTAGCCATTAGATTAGAGCATGAGATAACCTCTACCAATATGCCCTCTCTTTGAGACCTTACCTTTATTCTCCCGACAGCCTCTTGGGCCTGCATCATCCTCATTGCTTTGGATGGTTGGCCCTCGGAGATCAGTTGTGTAGACCCCAGATAACGAGCACGGAACAGTACCCCTTCTATTAAGACTGAGGGATTTTCAGGATCATGTATGGAAGCTGAAAGTATCAGTAGTGATGCTAAGAATGTCTTATAAAAATTAAAGAGCGAAAGATACATTTTTTAAGTATAAGTACATGCAAAAACATATCCTAAAAAGTTAGTTGTATCTCACGGTAAAATACATTATGAAGACTTCCTTGGTCCTGTTCTACAAAGCACATACAAAAAACTGAAGCAAGACATACATTGTATGAGGAAATTTTAGCGAGAGGCAAATTTAGGGATTTGTCCTTAAAAATTGGTATTTTATTTTTATTTCTAAAAGCACAGTGTTATGCACAGTTTATACATAAAATACAGAAGATTTTTTTTTAGTCAATTGATTTTAAAGTTGCTATAAATTGTTAAACTTCCTTAGATGTAGCTTTTCAAGAAATGGTATCTAATACCATTTTGCCATGCACATGGCATTTTTTGTTCAATTTTGATTAAATATTTTATAAATTTTAAGCAGAAATTAAACAATTTTTTATGGTCATCAATTTAATAAGAATTGAACATAGCCTCCAGTCATACTTAATTCCCTGATCACCTTCTACACATAAAAAATTTTATTAATGAAAATAGTATCAATTAGTCATGTGAAAAACTAAAAAGAAAAAAAAAAATCTGGTTAAGAGTTACTTGTAAATTCAACTTTTTGATTTACTGACAGTAGTGAAAACTTAAATTTAGTTGATTTAAATTTAAAAACAGCCAAAAGTGAAAACTATTTTAATGTTTAAACCATTCTAATATGAATACAATTTCAACATTTATAAGTGAACATCAGTGAATGTAAACTTCAACAACTTTTAAGCAAAAACCACAACATGTAAGCTGAATAACTTAGAAAAAGAAAATACTTTTTAAAAAACACAATGCCTCTATAAGTCCCAATTTAATCTTTATCATGAAAAATGACTATAGAGTAAAACTCTAACCTTTACTTGTAAAATAGACACATATGGGTTTTTTTTAACAGGTTAACAAGCAATCTCCCATGCAGAGTTGTTGTTCGTTCCTCTCTCAGACACCTCTGCAATGGGCTCAAGTCAAGATTTTTGACATAACGTATAAAACATATTTGCAGGATTGTTTCAAATTAAATTAATAGTTTCGGATTGATTTAGTAAATATCTATCTCAAAACTCAGGCTTATAAGCATAAAAATTAAATTATAATGAATTAAAACAAACGCACCATTTCTGGTTTTTATCACTGTAATATACACAAGTCAACGACAGAGTTGAATGTATGAGCTGATGGTAGGGAGTGGTTAACAAGTTGTTATGAGTTAATAAGACATTCAAATCCGACATACAGTTCAAAAATAGATTAAAACATTATTCTGAGGCATATCTTGGCATTTTTTTTAATTTGTACATCAGATTAAATTTTTTTTCTTCTTTAAATTAGTACCTTGAAAAAATGTCAATAAGATATACAGAAGTAGAAACGTTTGTTTTAATGGGGTCCTTTTACAGATATCAAGAGTACACTTGTAAAAATAATGCATACTTAACACAAGGACCACAAGCGTGATGTGAAGTTCCTTATTCATGCAATTAAAGACCGTTCATTCAACAGTTATCTGTTGATATAGAGGCATATAAAGTCATGCCTTGACATTCTTGCCTAAGCAGAGACCAAGGTAGTCTATAGCAGAGACCTTGCTTCTGCATTTAATCACAGTCTAAACAGATGCACCATGTTTCATTCCGATAGAAATTTGTACCAAGAGCATACACCAAAATAACATGCACCATAACCAATCCTTTAAACTGGGGAATTCATGCTCTTTGTTCACCATCCAAAACAGGAACAAAACATACAAAGCCATAAAAATGTTAGTGGAAATGTGTTACTCAGTGTAAGAAACCTTTAACAGAAAAGCCCAACAAATGTTAGCTTTTTTTAAATGATGAGTGATAAAAGGACTATATGCAGTAAGACTAATATACCAAAATTTTAATAAAAGTTTTTCATAGTAAAGATATTTATTAGAAGTACAAATGTACTAAAAAACATTTTCTTTTTTAATTTTAAACCAAAAAAATATTTTTATTATTTTTCAAATTAACTGAAGTATCAAAGCTGTCCAAATTTGTCCTCAAATATTTTCAAGGTTGGCCAAAAAAACTGGTACAATCTAAAATCTCTTCAATAGCATAAATCACAAAAAAAGTTAATGTAGTTTTTCTACAGAATCTTATTTTTTTATACCTAGTTCCTACTGCCTTCAAATTTCTTATTAACTCTGACATGTTTGTGAAAAATCCTCTAACTGCATATAGTTCTTTTAAGTTAGTAGAATATGATGCTATATATATTGAGAAAGCTTCCAAGACAATGTAAAATTGTTATTGTGCTAGCACTTACCACAAAAGAGTAATTAGCTGATTATTAGTAATGAGCTCCATGATTCAGTGCATGAAAAACAATGGGAATATTGAGGTTACTTGGTGAAATTACAAACTTTTCTCTGACACATTGCACAATATGCAGATAAACATGATTCATGTAGTACATGTATATCTAAAGCATTGTTAAAATATGGGTGGTTTTAGAAACAGTATTAAAAACATCACTGCTGAACAGATAGATACATGGTGTTTATTTTTATACATTGGACGGCTTTCTATTTAAACAAATTTTAATATCACGTTACACATGACAAGAACAATAACTACTGCAATACTAGTAGTACAGATTGATTACAACATCATGTACCAAGAACAATAACTCCTACAATAGTTTGAATATCTCAATATAGATTGTTCACAACACATGTACCAAGAGAAGAAAACCAACTTGAGAACATCTATGAAAGATAACTTTGTAAGCATTAAGCTTTTAAGCAAAATACTGAGTTTAAAATGTAGTGCAAAATTTCACTGATACAAAGAGAACAATAAACTATAGTTTGTGCACAAGTTCTACTCTATCAAAAGTTTAGCTAAGAGGGACGGTAGTTAATGAAGGACATATTTCTAAGAAAATTAATCTCCCCTAAATATTTTTTTTTTTAATTTAATTTTTTAATGCTCTTCATAAATAAGAGAGAAAAAACAAGATCAATTTGAACCCCCACCCCCCCCCCCAAATCTTAAGTAGAGAAGTATATAAAGGCAGATAATCAAGTGTATACACTAATTAGAGAGAAACTCTAATGAACACGTGTTATATGACTTACCAGGAGTGTGGCTGCTTGTCACCATTGTCAATATTTGAGCTACCCAGAGCAAATATTAGCATCATTTATAATACTTTTAAGATTCAATTTCCTTAAAATTTTAATTATCCTCAGCTCTTATCTTTTCATATTCAAATGTTATGACCTAGATGTTAAAAATTTTAAAAAGTATGCCAATTCTTTTAAGGTCTGTCTGTGTCATGGGATCAATCTTAGTACATGTACATTTTAAAATGGTTGTTTCACACGTAATGTACATGTGAAATATGAATTCAAAAGTTAAGAGAAAGGTTGAAATTTTTGAGACGGATAAACTGTCAGACTTAGAGACATACGAGTTTTAATGATCCCCCTTAATCTAAAAGCAAAGGATAAATACTGTATGAAAATATAACAGACAGATACATGTAGATGGATGGATGCTGGACAACAGGTGATAAAAAAAACTATCTTCAGCTTTAAGCTCAGGTGAGCAAAAATTCAATGAGCAAAATTAATTCCGTTGACAGTTGTTATATATGGGCCTCATGTTTAATGTCACTGTGTCAGAGATATCATATATAGAAAACTGCTTTTCAACTTTTTTCTGAGAAACCCAAGACTTTCTTCATGTATAGCATTCTACTCATGAACAGCTATGAGAGATTCAGTTCTGCCTCTGCTTGAATTTGAACCCATCTTTCAATCAAGAACTAAAACATATCCTAAAGCTTAATTTTATTACCGTATAAGTAGAATTTTTAGCAAAGATTTAATTTTGGCATTATTAGCAAGGGTGCTGACATTGCAGTATTGAATATCGCTAATAATTAATTGTGCATTATTTGTAATAACTTCTTTTGTTAGCATTTTAAAATCACTAAAATTACTTCTTGCTAAAAATAAACTACCAGATTTTAAGTAGAAATCATTAAATTTGCGTCTCGCTAAAATTTCCACTTATACGGTACTTGATTTTAAAAACTCATTTTATGACAAAATCATTCAATTTTTAAAAAAAAATATCTTATGTTTTTAATTACTTTCTATTTAATTCATATGCCTTGAAGGTGAAAGTTTACTCTCTTAATTTCTCGTTTTAACTCCCTAGCAATACAGTTTGACAATGGAATGGAAAACATTAATTAAATCTAACAACAATGAAGCTCTACTGGCGTGTACTTGGTGTATGTTTTCCATTAGAAACTGATAAAAAGAATAATGTATCTTGTGTATTGAATCCTACTGAATTTAGACCAAAACTCTAGGAGGAATACAATGTATCATTGAAAGAATTCAAAGAATTTTCTATTTGATGTAATCACGACAACACTGTTTGTCATATCAAAAACTAATAAACAGATTAACATACTATTGTTTAGTGCACATTGTATATGCTGAAATTGAATCAGATCTGTAGGTCTGGGGGAGTAGTGCCATTTTGAAAAAAATGTTGACAGACTATAAGACTATCTTTACACCTATAAAGATATACGAGAGGTGATCAAAAAGTTCGCGAACTAATTGATTAACTTCTATAAAAGAAAAAATATTTGGTTTCAGTGTTGGATTATATTTTAAATTAGTCCTCTCCAATTTTAATGCACATCAACCACTGTTCTGCTCATGTGCGAATCACATTATATAGGCTGTCATGTGACCCCCTCCATAGCGTTATGTCACAAAAGCTAAAAGATTTTTCTGAGTTTTATATTTCTTTCCATGTAAATTAATTTTCATAATAAGAACAGTTCATTTGTCAGAAATGGTCAAATCTCGGCAACAGAATGTGTGGATAAGAATATTCTTTCCAAAAATAAGGATGGCGACCATTAAAACCCAAATCTTCTGTCTCGAGAGAGACCTTTATTCAAGGTGGATAAAGAATGGGTGCCTCCTTTTTATCATATCTAATATGTTTAAAATCTAAAGTAAACAATATCTTACGTATTTAATAGTTATATTATTATTCAAATATTCAACTATTTTTCAAAGTGTAAATTGGAGGTCTTTGATAGCAAATTGCTTCACTAAAAACACATCTCTTTTGAAACTTGCTTTCACTGGGCAACATAACAAGTATCATTTTTTATCATCTGCCTTCCTTCACTAAAACGAGCAATCCAATCATTGATTGAATTTATAGAAAGTCATCTGCCATAATAAACTGTGTACAAATTATCATATGCTAATGCAAATGGATTTCTAAGATATACAATAAAGTGTACAGTCGTTTGTTAAAGGAGTACGACTGAGACAACCATGTTTCGTCAAAAGCGACCTACATAGTAACGTCATTTTCACACAGTGACATCACAGACAAGAAGCAAAACTTTATTCAGCATATGCTACTTATAGAACTTGTGTATGGCTATGTATGTACCAAATTTTATTCTAATCTGAATCGTGGTTTTGTAGCATATAGAGATAGTTTGCGAACTTTTTGATCACCCCTCGTATAGACATACAACTGTAAAGACAGACAACTGACACCTTACTTTACCTAAACTCTTCTGGTCTTTGACATGTAGAGCTTAAAAGACTAATCGCAGCATCAGATTGTGGAAAGAGTTATTGCCCTTTCAGTAAATCTCTTACCTGAGGAGGCAATAAAATAGCAGCTACTACATAGATACACTGCCTGCCTGTGCTAACACTGCTAGCTTTAGAAAAACACCACTCAATTAATCTGAAATTGATAGCTTACATGACTCACTCTCACCTTCTTTAGCCTTAGTTCTTCTTTCTTCCTGCTGAAATAAATTAGCTTGACTAACACCCATTCATTTTAGATTCAGTATTAGCAACAAAATACAGATATTTAGCTGAATTTATAATTACACTTGATATCAAACATGTGATCATATTCAATTATTCAAAATACCCCTCCCCCCCTTTTTTTTGGAAAATACCGAGTAATGGATTTTTTGTAAATTCTCTATGTGAATCTCATCATCATTTTGGATATTCTTTGTATTGTAACAATAGAATGTTCCAAGATTTTAAATATTTGATCCCTACTACCCATAGTTGCTAAGACTATTTAAATCCTCTAACTCTCTGAAGCTTTAAGAAATAACTTAATGTCTTACCTATGTAAAGTTTTCATTAACTCACCTGAGCACTTCTATTAACTGGTGGATGAGTTAACTCTGGAATGTCTACCTGACTGTCTTTCTGATATTGTTTTTGTAACAAAACATCTGTCTCCTCATCTGTATCAAAGTCTACAAGAAATGTCCAATGCTGAGTTACAAGTAAAAAATTATTCAAGACATTTCAATACACTGTATGTTTTTTTTCTTCTTTAGACTTCATGCATGTTCATTTCATATGTCATGGCATGATTTATTTCATTACATCAGATGCACGGACATGCATGAAAGTAATCATCATTTTTTTTAACAACATTTATCATGTCAGTTAAATAGCAGGCCATTCCAAGTTCAAGCTTTCTTTTTATATGAAAAAATTATTACATGTGAATACATAACCAAAGAAGAAAGTAAGCATCCAATTAAATACGAAAGAAAATATCCAAGTACACAACATATATATAATTGTTTTGAACTTGAGAAACTTTCGGAATACCTCCAGGCTTTTGCTTGACATAAGATGTTTTAGAGGGCGCCTCAACATCACTGCCATAGTCATCAGTGTCAGACTCTGAATTAAGTCGATTGCGCTTTGAGTAGTTATATTCATTTGAATCTGAGCTATAGTCACTTTGCATTTGATTATGGCTAGAGCCATTAACAGCCACCTGTCTAGAGCGTCCGTGATCAAATGAATCATCGCGGGGGAGAGACGCATATTTTTTGCCTTGTATGTTGCGTGTATATTGTACTCCTTCCTCATCATCATCTGAATCATAACCTAGAACAAAAGAGTTGAAAGCATGCACTAGAATGAACTCATACAACATGCGTTTATATAGTTAAAATTACATGAAACACAAGGTAACATAAACAGAATGCATGTCTACATGTAATACATGTATGAACATCCTCATTGGAAGCTTGATATCAGTAGAATTGTAAAGTACCATGGCCTATGTTATTCCAAATTTCCAATCTGTAATTTATATATGAATTTTAAGATAAATTTTAAGGGGGCTGAAAGGAGCATCAAAGTGAAACTGAATTCATTTTTAGCTTTATAAATTATTACCAGTATACAAAATGAAGTTATATGATGATTCAATTCCAAGTCTTACTGTGCACAAAGTTTTATTGCCTGCCATAAGGCACCTGGGTTAGCTATATGATATGAAAGTTTGAAGAAGTGCATTTGTGCGGAGTTAAAAATTAAATATTTTTTGAATTCATAAGAATACAAAAGAGTGTCGGTGTTTTTAAGAAAAAAAAGACACCCACGGGCCTTGAATGCTCTTTTCATACATTGTACATTCTATCACTTCTATTTGAAGTCTCTAAAAGTACCTCAGGTATTTTAATAGAACCATAATTTTTATAAGTAGGTCACTTTGAACTACTTTTTGGTAAACATTCACCAAAGACCCAAGATGCATCAACTGACAAAGTTTGAATGATAAATCTCCACATCAGTAAATAGTGTTCAGATCACATCTTGCACAGAATGAAATGATTAATCATCAGACCTTGTAAAATGATGTATCTTTCCAAAATGTCTTAATTGGTCTAATTCAAGTCACAGTGACATCATTTTAGCATTTTATGATTATGCTTTGCCAAAATATTTTACCCTGAATATCTTTCTTTTGCTCAGGTGAGCTAAAACATTCACTAGAGGGCTTTAGAGCAGGCATTTGAGTCTTATTCAGTAAAAAAAGCTGACCCCTGTTTAAAACTTGCTTTTATTGATGATTCTGGACTCAGCATTGCCATACAACTTTACTTAATGTACATTGAACATAATTGTTTTCAGTTTCATTCATGCAAAGAGGTACAATAAAGTACATATAAAATCTTACTTCTACACTGATGTTATTTTTGCTATATTTCAATAATTTCAGATCATGCTAAGTTAGTGTTAGGATAAAAATTTGCGCATCTGCGCATCGCAAACAGACATAATTTACAAAACTGAATTTTCTATGATCAAAACTACTATGTCATTTAGTATTATTCTCAATATTTTGTTAGTATTACTATACACTATTTATTGCTACAATGAAATCTATAATTGCTAATCTTTATTTATACTATCTATCAGAATACAACAACTGCATTTCAATGAAATGAGACTGACATGCTACATTTTTCGAATGTTTGTAAAACTATAATGTGCAGCTAAAGTATGAATATGACTGAAATATTACCGATATACAAACAAAATTTCTGCATAAAAATTCATTAGGCTTGTTTAAAACCCTTTACATATCTATTTAAAAATTTGAGATAAAATTTGTAAATTTGATTTTTTTTCTTATTGAAATGTACTAAAGAAAGGCATATACATAACATGTCTGAACTTGGCAATTTTTCTGTACCATATATACTCGCTTATAAGTCGGTCTGCCTATAAGCCGGATGTATTTCTTAAGCTTATATTAGAGGGATTAACCATCTAAAATATCAGCCTTTCTATAACTTGCATATAATAAGTCGGACCTAGAGTTTTGGACCAAAGTTTAACTCCCAAAAATCTGACTTATACGCAAGTATATACAGTACTAAGAATGGCATATCATGAAACTTGATCTATTCAACTGTAATTCATATAAAGTTATCAAACTTTGTCTTACAACAAGCTTCTAAGTTTCTATTTTCCTAGATTCAGAAATTATGTCCAGGAAAAACTTGACATATCCAGATCCTGTAAACTTATCGATATTAATAACTTGTGAAGTGACTGACTCTATCAATATGGACTGGAATAAAAGGCCTCTTTTGTTATAGCACAAAGTGGGCCTTCATCATATACTGGTACTTTTCTCCAATTATAAAAAAAATCTGATCACTGATCTTTTCCTTTGAATGCAATGTATCTTTCACAGAAGCTTTTTTTAATTTTACATTTCTTTAAATGTATCAGTAAGAGCTACATGGGTGTTAAAACCCATTTACCGTGGTAAGAGTAAATGTCTGTGACGTTTATCTGCCCTACCTCTGGGAACCTGGTATTTCTTCCCATCGTTCTTACTGAACTGGTTCTCCAACAGTTTGTCTTTCTCATTCTCCATCTGATAAACTGTTCAAAACAAACAATGTGATTTCATCAAAAAATGAGAAGATGAATATTTTCAATACCATTTTTTTTTTAGATAGGTATACCCTTCAAAATCAGGAAAATCCGAAAATCAATCAATATCAGTGTTCAGCACATGTAAAATCCTTACATCTTGAGACATTTATATTACCCTTTTCCTCCTCTCTGAGTTTTGTGTCTTCATGCTGGAGCCTAGTAAGCTTTTCCTGCACACTTTCTAAGTTTTGCTTTTTATCAGGATTAGACTCCTCTCTGCAAAAGAAAAGAGAAATAGATTAACATTCAGATGTAACACATTGTTCTAAATCTTTCGAAATAAACCTCAGTTACACATTAACCCCCCATTCCTCAGACGCTTACATCAATGAATTCATTATTGTATGGGTTCTGCCTTACCGTTTGACCCACACAGGTTCATCTTCATCCGTATCATCTTTGTAAGGCTGTGTGGTAGTCTTGCTCTGTTGGATGGCTGTCTTAATATCAGCGATGGCAGTGTCTAATGCTTCTCTCTTGGACTTCAGATCTTCCATGATGGCTTTTGTGTCCATTTCCTTTGGCTTACTCTTTTCCTTGATACCATACTCTCTGTCCAGGTTTTCTAGTTCCTGGTCCAGGTCAGCTTTCTGCTTGGAGCGTAGCCTGGCTGTTGGTGATTTGTAGACATTGTTTGATGAGGGACCTTCCTCTGTATCACTGGTCTGACTGCTGGATAACCCATCCTCCACCATTGGCATTCCTATGCTGTTCTTCTCACCCTCAGAAATGATACTCTCTACTTCCACACTGTCACATTCAGTATTTTCTGGGGACAAGGAGAAGGCCTGCTTCTCATTTAGGGGACTATCGGCTGTGTCAAGGGGAATCTCAGTTAATGTGTCATCATTTACATTCTGTATTGCATTTGGGTAATCCATTTTTTGTAGACATAGAGTTTTCTCAGGTGAATTTTCTCTTGAAAAATCATCCACATTTGAAAATCCACTGAGTGTCATACCATTTTTCTTTGCTTCTTCTGCACTTGAATATGCTAATCTCATTCCTACATAAGAGTCCCCATCTTGAACTCTGGCATATTTCACATAGTCATACTCATTTTCCACTTCATTTCCGGGGGATGATAACTTGTTCACAGCATTTTCCTGCTTTTCAACTTGTTTCACATCTTTGTCTTCAATTACTAAATCTTCCTCATTCCCTTGCACATGTGGTTGTATAAAACAATGGGGTCTAACATTGGTCATTTTCACCAACTGAACAACTTCCTCCTCTTCTATTGTGTCCTCAGTTCGATTTCCATCACTTGTGTTACTTAAATTGTCAGCAACTTTGGTCAGCCTATTGTGAACAGACTTGTCCAGGTCTCTCTCAGCACTTGATGCCTCTCTTCCACTCCCAACAGATCCTTCCCTATCACTTCCACTTCCAGTGGATCCCTCCCCTATCCTACATGCCAAACCTGGAGACTGTTTCCCTGACCTAATCTTAGGCTTTGCCCCCTGAACATTATAGATTACACTATCAATATCTTTTTCATAACTTTTGACTTCCCCCATCACTGGAATATTATTTCGAATTTCTAAACTATTTCTTTTGATAACTAATGGATCTTTAGAAAGACATTCCTTTGCCTTCTCAGATTGCACAAAACTACTTTCACTTCCTACAACAGGTTGGTTACTGATTTGATCTGAATCATTTTTTGTCACCATTATATCAAGCCTCTCATTCATCACAAACTCCTCACAGGCGTCCAGCTTACTTTTGGATGATATTGCACTTGGTAAGTCCTTAATATCACAGTCTAGAGTAATATCTCTTGGGAATTCTACAAAATCGGAAGGTGTGGAATCTGTGCTTTCCTCACTCTCTTGGCGAGATAACACTACACCACACCCCTCGCCCTCCTCCAGCAGATTCTGGTAAGACAGGGTACTGATTTCACTGGGGTGCCTCGTACTCTCCTCCTCAAACTGCACCTCCAGGCTAAAATTGTCACTGCGGGGAGAGAATGGCCTCCCTGGGGGGTCCCCTCCACACGCTCCCTCAGCTAAATATGGTTCTGATGGCTCAGGCTTTACATCATCCAAGTTGATCTCATCCTCAATATCAGACATAATGCTGAATCACACCTTCAAGAAAGAAATCAATGTGAATCAGAAATGGTCTACCAGTGCAATTGCTGGTCTACTGGTCTCTTGTACTCGGTTTCTGTTATCATTTCATGTCAATCAATAATTTTGCAACATTTCACTCTTTACAACAGCACTTGAAGGGTACACTGAGTTATTACTTCAGCTGCATTATTAGTATACTTACACTGTTCTCCATCAATAGCTTTAATAATTGATTTTCTTATGCACAAGAATGTAATACAGGTTGTTTTTCTATTAATTAACCTTTTACACAACCACACTTACTGTACAAATGGTTTAAACTATTAATAATATCATGGACTATTATATGGTTTAACATAAACCATGTAAAAGTTTATGGTCTGAAAAACTGGCGGTAGGTACATAGATACATGATCTTTACCAAACCAGAAGTCTCTATTGAGACTGAAGCTCTACTGGTTTGTACTTATAACAAAGGAAAAGTTGCAGTTGGAACTTGAATCTTTACAACACTGAATTGAACAGCAATAAATAAAATAGTGATCCTTGATTAAGACTTTTCAGTGGCAAGATTGCAATAAGACTATCGAAATCAAATACCAATAAAAAGAATTATGTATCTTAGTGTAATCTACTTGTGTGCCAAGTGCTACTGAAATCAGTCTAAAACTAGAACTGTCCAAACGGGACAAAATACCCCCCGCTGGGTTTTTCAGAAGTAAGTTTTTCCATAATAAAGATATGTATCAAACACGAATTATGAAATTTTTATTTCAGTGACCTTGAACTTCCCCAAATAACCTTGGGTCAAGGTCATGACACACCCTTGGGTCATGGGCAATCTTTCAGTGAAATGAGAACCTACCAAGTTTATCCATAAGAAAGATATGGACCGGACTTGAATTATGAAATTTTTATTTCAGTGACCTTGAACTTCCCCAAATAACCTTGGGTCAAGGTCATGACACACCCTTGGGTCATGGGCAATCTTTCAGTGAAATGAGAACCTACCAAGTTTATCCATAAGAAAGACATGGACCAGACTTGAATTATAAAATTTTTCTTCCAGTGACCATGAACTTCCCCAGATGACCTTGGGTCAAGGTCACGACACACCCTTAGGTCATGGGCAATCTTTGTGTGAAATGAGAACCTACCAAGTTTATCTGTAAAAGATATGTATCAAACATGATTTATGAAAATTTTCTTCCAGTGACCTTGAACTTTCCCAAATGACCTTGGGTCAAGGTCAGGACACACCCTTGGGTCATGGGCAATCTTTGTGTGAAATGAGAACCTACCAAGTTTATCCATAAGAAAGATATGGACCGGACACGAATTATGAAATTTTTCTTCCAGTGACCTTGAACTTCCCCAAATGACCTTGGGTCAAGGTCATGACACACCCTTAGGTCATGAGCAATCTT
This sequence comes from Saccostrea cuccullata, assembly GCF_032062105.1. Classification (NCBI taxonomy): domain Eukaryota; kingdom Metazoa; phylum Mollusca; class Bivalvia; order Ostreida; family Ostreidae; genus Saccostrea; species Saccostrea cuccullata. The sequence goes on along the minus strand of NW_026929124.1, from coordinate 209,843 downwards.
AGTGTGGAGTAGTAGATTAATGTCCCTCTGAAAAAGATTTTGCACAGACAGACGGACGGACAGACAGACGGACAAGGTGATTCCTATATACCCCCCAAACTTCGTTTACGGGGGGTATAACTATGGGAGGTATACCATTTTGAATGTATTTTACAGAAATTTCTATTTTTAGTAATCACATCAACAACGTTCAATGAATCTAAAACCGATATATAGAATTTAGGGATGTCAACGAATATTCGAGTACTCGACTATTGTTCGATCATAACGACTATCGACTAAAATTTCTTTAGTCGGTTATTCATTAAAAATGTGTTTCATCAAAGTAATATTGAATTCAAGGCAATAAACTTATATTTGCCCATTTCATTTATTTACAGATCAATACTTTCGTAATATGTAAAAATTAAGGGTACGGTATAACTGTTCAAAGGAAATTATTTGTACGTCGATGTATTTTCGGCAAACATATCTTCAAAATACATGTAAATTGGGGTCAGTTATGAGAGTACTGAGTAATTAAACCATGTTTTCTTTTTCTGATATTAATTTCATGCAGTCGTTGATTGTTTGCACAAAATTTCATAATTAAAATTTATCCCAAGCTATCTCTCTCTCTCTTTGTTTTTATAAGAGACACTTTAATTGTTTACCTAGCTGTCAAAGGTCATTGACGGACACGTAGAAATTGGCTTCAGTTATGGGGTACATGTACTACCGTTATGTAAAGAAATGACAAATCAAGCTTTTGATATCCTGCATTTAGATAAAATGTGCGGCTAATATATTAATTTTTAAATTAAATATTGATGTAGTTTTTATTGTACTAGGTACATGTTTACAAATCAGAAATTCGTTGTATAATGGTGATAGCGTAGGTTAAATATTGTAAACTAGTCTGTAAAAGACAAACAGTGGAGATGATATGAAAAAATAATTAAAATTAAACGAATATTCGACTATCGTTCGACTAAAGCATCCGACTATTCGACTAAGCTGCCCGAGTAAAATTGACATCCCTAATAGAATTGTTAGTGTGGTCTACTAACTTGTGTGCCGTTATACTGAAATTAGACAAATATTGTAGGAGTAGTAGCATTTTTGAAGTATTTCAAAGAAATTTATATTTTTAGTAACCACAGCAACACCGTTCATGAAAATCAAAAACAGATAAACAGAATTGTGTATCTTGGTGTAGTCTTCTTGTGTGCCAAGTTATATTGAAATCAAACAAAAACTGTAGGAGGAGTAGCATTTTGAAAAATTGATTACAGACAGAGAGACGGACTGACACCGGACGCACTACTATCGCATAAGCTCTTCTGGTCTCTGACCAGGAGAGCTACAAACATACATTTTCATCAAGCCTTATTTTTCTGAACATCTATAGACTATATTAACATTAATGCATATATATGTAATACTAGCATTCAAATAAATAACAAATTTCTTATCAAAAATTGTACTTAAGGAAACAGTCTAATTCTCTTCGCTTTACTGTAGCTCTCTACTTCTTTGAAACATATAAAGTTAGTATTTCAAAATGAATTATAGCAAATATCATAGAGGCTCTATGAGAACTTCAGTAGGTTATAATTACCTGATAAATGCATCAAAGATATGATATACATACCAGAAAAAAGATGCTGAACCCACTGTTCATCTGTACAACACCCAGACCATAATCACTGGAGAGAGAGAAAAAATCTGTATCATCTATAAAATTATATTTTAATTAAGAGGAGCAGCTTTTACTAAATGAACTATGATTGTATGATCAAAGGCAAGCATCACTTTGGTTTTATTGTATCAGCACCTTGAAATAAAAATTATGGTATGTACATGCACTTTTAGCTTTGTTCTTCAGTATTAATTAATCAAGCTAAGACAATTATGTAATATATAACTGAAATATAGATTTGCACTAAATATGCAGTCTGTCCAAGGTCAGAGCTCAAAAATGGAAGTTGTTTTGTCACTCTTTAATTAAGGTCAAGATCTAGTAAATGAAAGGTGCCTACAGATTTATCAAACTTGAGAAATAAATTCCTTTATTGATGCTTTACAACTTTAGCTTGGTCAAATAAGGTGTTTCGGGGCATAATTTGTGGGTAAAAAAGATGAAAAACTGTATTTTAGACTGTCATTTTCAATGAAAAATTAAGAAAACCAGTCATGAATTTTGGAGTTTTTTTAATATTCGACAAAGGAAATTTATCCAGATTGCCTACAGTCTCTCAGAAAACGGTAATTAGTATGTACATGGCCTCTTCTTTACATCAATATCAAATTTAATATAGGTATCCGGTTTACTTTTTATATGATTTAAAATTGAATGACATTAAAATACCCTATTTTCTACATAATTCTGCTAAAGCCGTAAAGTACAGGAAAAAGAAAGTTGAACTAGTCTAAAGTTATTTACTAGTTTGACATAAATTATAACTTCATTCAAATATTTTTTATGTTCATCATTTTGCTATAATTGGCTAACTTTTGATTAAAAAAAATGTTTTAGTACCAAATTATAGTGCTGACTTTTGTTGAAAACTAGACAAATACATGTCACTGGCCATTAACTACAGGCCTAACATGATCTTTTGAAACAAAGTACTCAGAAGCTAGCTTCAATCTGTCCCCATAGCCATCCATGTCAATCAAGCCTTGTGTCCACTTTCCCAACTTGTTTATTGATTTCTATAGCAAATTATAAGCTGGCTACATTTTCTAGAATTATCATGATTAGCGTGCTATTAAATTACAGAACGTGGCCAGGACAAACTCCATCAATAACTTCTGAAGACACAAGCACTGCTGACAAATAAAAAGTGATTTATCAGTAATTCTAATGTTTCCATTAGTTGTCAAACACAACAAATGATGACAAAGTGTAATCTAAATTCCTGAAACATTTTTGTTGACACCCTTTTACTTTCGTTATGAATAAATTGAATTTCCAGTTTCAACAACTCTGACACACAGAAAACACACACATACAGAATATGTTTAAGGTTTTCAAAAAATTTCTCTGACACATATCTTGCAAATCCACTCTGCAGCCAAGAAGGAAATCTCTTTAAATTAAGATTCAATTATATGAAGTCTAAGAATTATGCTTAAAATTCAATATTAATCAGGGTTCTTTAATACATGTACCAATATTTATCAACAAAATATTTAAAGTAATGTAGACGAAATTTACATATACCAATGTTTTCACTTCATATTATGTTACTGTTGTCGTTGTCAGAAGAACTAAAATACCATATATGTACACATAGGTAATCAGAGATTACAGAGCTCACCTCAACGAATGTTGTCTTTAAGTAAGGCAAATTAAGTCACACAATTAACCAACAAAATGTGTACATCTGCAAAATTTATGCAATTTTGATTTTATATTTTGGAATAGACCTATATATAAACTTCAATGGACTACCCATCATGAAAACAATACCAAAAATACTTTACTTATGAAATTTTTGTAGAGGAGGTAGGAATCGGTAGATGTGCTACACATAAATGCAAGATCGGTCATTGTAGCATTTATTAGAGATGGATAAGTAAAAAATCCTGGTGGAATACCTCACTAACATCGCTGAACCAGCCTTATATATTTATGGTCAATCCTAATTGTCACATTTTTAACCATATTTTTAATTAAGCTTTTAAATTTTCAAAAAATCAATTTTTAGTACCAAAATATAGTGCTGACTTTTGTATTTGACAATCTACCATTTGGAGTTCAATATCATGTCAAAACATGGAAATTAACATTAAATTGCCTAACATTATCTTTACTGAGACAATGTACTTGCCCCCAGAAATTTAGCTAGCTTCAATCCCCCACAAAAGAGCGGTAGTATCCACGTCAATCAAGCCTTGTGTCCACTTTCCCAACTTGTTTATTGATTTCTATAGCAAATTTGTGCAAGTTTGGCTTATATAAGCCTTATTTTCTAGAATTGCATCATAACTTTTAGTGTGCTTATTAAAATGTATGTCAAATTCAGCATCTGGCAAGTCCATTAGTGTGCATCAAACTCCATGCAATTTGGTCAACTTCTTGAAATGACACAAAAACTTTACTGTTCCTGACAGAGAAAATGTAGGTCAGGTTATCACAATCTGGTAGTATGCATCCTTAGATGTATCTCCATGCATTATCACTAATGCTCATAATTCTTTAAATGAATTCACCAAAAACATTTTGTTCACCCTGTTTACATCCGACTTCCATAGTTGCATCCATGACACTGAATTTGGTCAATGGTATCCAGTTTGGAAATGAAACCTGCACACAAAACTTTAACACACACATACCAGAAAATGTTTAAGGTTTTCAAAAAAAAATTCATCCATGCAAGTTTGGTCACACATAGTGCTCATAGTTACTTGGAAATCCACTCTGCACCAAAAACATAAACCTTTCACTTAAAATGTCAATTATATAAAGCATCCGAAGCAAGCCTTGTAGTGTGCATCCTAAGATGTACCATCCATGCAAGTTTGGTCAACATAGGGCTTATTGTTACTCAGAAATGAGACTTCCACCAAAAACTGCACCAAAATTGTTAACCTGCTCCAAAAACATTAACCTGGTTTTTCCTTTGCTGAAATTGCAAGTCTGAAACTTTGATGTCTTACAATGATAGCACAAGCATTTTACACTTTGTATTACATTACAATTAAGAAAGCAGAAGAACTAAAGTACCATACACGTATAAAAAAAAAAAAACGATGCAATTTTCTCTAAATGCTTGGATACCTATAATTTTTTCATCCTAAAATATATTTGTTGACCAATTTTCAACTACAAAATGAATAGTGGGTGCTTCATTCACTTTTCCTGAAACTATATTTGAGATCTGATAAAAAAAAAATTTATAGGTAACTCTATAAAAACTACAGGAACTCAACCTTACCATGAAATGGTATGTGCTAATCTCAGGCAAAGAGCAAAACTAAATAAATCAGTGATTTTAAAAATTCATTTCCAGATTTAATTTATTGCATTAAATAGATAAAATTTGATTACGTCTCATTTTTCATAAAAACACTGCGACTACCACATAACATTTAGTGGTTGAGTTCCACTTTCCACTCGGTGGGCAGAGTTTTGACGCTGTTAACGGAGATAAATGAAAACAAAGACATACATGCCGTATATGGTTGTGTAGATAAATTATCTTAGAAGACAATGGTAATAAGTTTGTCAGTGCATTTCATCTGAAAGTGTAGATGAGAGCGTTTCTGAGGGTAATTCGGAGTTTAAAAAATTATTTTTGAAACAAGTGCCTGTGGTGACATACCATTTCATGGAGTGATTGGTTGTGTAGATAAATTATCATAGAAGACAATGGTATTAAATTATAGTATATGTCCGTGCATTTCCACTGAATGTGTAAATGATTATGATTTATAGGTACTAGGTAGAGGATACCCTGTTTAATTCAGAGTTGGATACTTTGTGTTATTTTATACTATGGATTAGAAGATTTATTACAGAATCAAAACCCTGTGACTCATATTAATGAAATCTGCGGAGCACATATCAGCATGGAACAGCAGCTGTCATACTCACAGGCAAATCAAGAATTGTTCTACATTGCATGCTCATTTAGAGATAAGTCTTGTTTAACAATTGCAAATAATTATCAAATTAGATGAAGATGTAAAAATTAAGCTGCATTTATTCTCTTCCTCATCAATATTCTTGCGTGTAACATAACCACATAAAAATCAATATTGAAAATATTTTCACTATCGACATGACATCATCAATATTTACCGTTTATTTCAGCTGGTCCTCCCAAATATCCAAATAATGCTTGAGAAAAATGATTGGATTAAAGACGTGTCAAATCTAACAGTATATGAGAGTGAATTTCTAGTAAAAACATTGCAGTTGCCGCATCATTCTACTGGATTACATAGTGCTGCCCTCTAACAGACGAATTAATTTACAGGAAGTGCAGAATATCCGATATCTATGCAACATACTTCAACGTATATTATGATAATGATTTGTTTATACATTTTTGACCTTATTTTACGTAATATTAATTATTATAGAAACTAAATAATGGTATTAATGTGCTTATTTTGCAACACCAAATTTTGATAATTTCTCTTCGACCGTTTTTAGCCGGATATTTTTTTTTATCTCTACAAGAAAGTAAAAAAAGTTTTGTAAAGAAAATTAAATATTACTATGGAATGTTCTTTATAATGCTTTATGTATGATTAAAAAATATTCATATTATGAAATTATAAAAGTTTTGCTTTGTGTTTACCCTTGCTAGGCGCATAGTTTATTCGACCCCATTTAACTTTGCCTACAGATGTTTTGTTCCCTTTAGAAAACCTTCCATCTCTATTCCAAATGAACTTTTTAAAGTTGTTTCATTCTAAGATATTTTTAACAAATATCTGTAAATTACACCTTCAATTCTATATCAATCATTTATTATTGTTGGGAGTTTTTTAAAATCAAAATTTTGATATTTCTGTTGTCTTAATGTGTGTTATGATCTTGTCAGCAAATAAACAAATAATAATTAAGTCTAATGTTGAGTGATTTTTTTTATACAAATTGTAAGACCAATATATTCAAACAGCGCAGAGTTCCGTTTGCAAGATCGTGACAAGAATAACCCGACGGGTGTGATAGGTCGACAGGGGATGCTTACTCTGCTATTACACGGGATCCCATCTCTGGTGTTTTAGAGGACCGTATTTGTTCTAATCCCAACTGTATTGTGAGCAATGTTTTTTTTTTATCTTAATGTTTCATTGTACTAAAGTGTTAAAGAAGTCAAGCATTTCGAAACTGATTTTTTTTAACAATATAATTTTGCTTCACAAAAGTTTTGCTCATTGCAAATTTGAAGATTAAATGAACAGTTATTAAACACTTTGATTAAAATTTTGATTTAAGGTTTCTTGATCCTTTGACCTGTTTTGTAAATTTGTAACAAATTTTATTCAATTAAAGGATAGAGAGGAGTAACATCTATCATTATTATATCGTGGGAGCTAATACAATATTTAGAACATGTTCTCAGTTACTCTTTCTTTTAAAAAAAAATTGAGAACATGACAATCAATTGAAATAAATTTTTTTTTAAATTAAATTAAAATATGTTCATTTTTCAAACCAAAGTTGGAGGCGTTATCGTTTAGTGCTTTCAAAGATGTAATGTATCTCAATAGTTTAAATCTAAAGTTAAACTTTTCAATATTAGAGGTTAGATTTTAGGTTTAAACACATATAAATGTTTTTTTTTTTAACATCTGTGGATTTTGACAGCCGTAACTGGTCTCAATAAAATCAGTACACAGGTTTTTATCTACGGTGGTATATTTAGGACACGCAATTATTTTTTTTTAAATACCAGAAAAAAATTATCTTGTGAAAACGACTTATTATCTCGTGAAAACGACATATTATCTTGTGAAAACGAGATATCATCTTGTGAAAACGACATAATATCTTGTGAAAACGACATAATATCTTGTGAAAACGAGATATTATCTTGTGAAAACGACATATTATCTTGTGAAAACGAGAAATTATCTTGTGAAAACGAGAAACTATCTTGTGAAAACGACTTATTATATTATGTCGTTTTCACAAGATAATTTCTCGTTTTCACAAGATAATAACTCGTTTTCACAATATATTATCTCGTTTTCACAAGATAATATCTCGTTCTCACAAGTTAATATCTCGTTTTCACAAGATAATACATGTATCTCGTTTTCACAAGGTAATATCTCGTTTTCACAAGTTAATATCTCGTTTTCACAAGAAAATTTCTCGTTTTCACAAGAATTTATCTCGTTTTCACAAGATAATATCTCGTTTTTACAAGATAATTTCTCGCTTTCACAAGATAATAAGTCGTTTTCACAAGATAATATCTCGTTTTCACAAGATAATAAGTCGTTTTCACAAGATAATTATATATGTCGTTTTCACAAGATAATTTTTTTTCTGGTATTTAAAAAAAAGTAATTGCGTGTTCTAAATATACCACCGTATTTATCATCATGTTGTATAAATTTTAAATTTACTAGGGGGAGGTAAATGCAAAATTTACAACATAGTATCATGTTGTAAATTTCGCATTTACCTCGCTCTAGTAAATTCAAATTTTACAACATGACAATATTTTAATTTTGTACCGAATAACTGCCGGGTACTTGACGGGAAAATCGCCCGAGTAACCGATTATCAAACATTCCAGATCGAGCTGTCATGAAATGTGGAGATTACTAGCTATGGTCAGCTCTAGATATCATTAGGCAGCTCATATAGTACAGTACCATGAAATTGCGAGCAGAGTAAGTACGGAAATCTAAATACATCAAAGACGAGATCAAGTTTTACGGAGGTGTAAACAACCATACACCCAGTGTGCTCGCTATGACAATCCGAAGATAATTCAATAACCATTTAAATGAAAAATGCGGCCATTCAGCATTCGACTCGATGAGAGACTGTACGTGCTAACAAGATGATTTTGTCGATCATGTAGAACTTGCTAAACCGTGAAAATGTTGACATTAACGAGTCTGTCTTGTTTCGTCAATTTGTTTGTCAATAGTTTATCGTCTTAGAAATTGTTTTTACTTATGATGATGCCCATACGTATCAAACCAACTGGGAGACTCCTTTTGGAACTAGCAATGGTGTAACATGGATGCTTTTGGATCTAAGCATTAAAATTTCTTTGAAATAAATAAAGATATTAAAATATCACATATATTAAGTACTTTTAAAATAAACTTTTTTCCTGAACACCTAGCTGGATCAGTTTTATTTCGATCTAGTACCCGTTTGTGGTACTCGATAAAAGGGGAATTACAATTAAGTCTGTGACATATATATATCGATATCTGTTAAAACCAAATGTATTAAATAGATTATATATTTAACGAAAATATATGTATACTTCTTTGCCTCGTTTTCTATTGATGCCGAGAGGTCAATTAATTCGTGTATAAAAACAACAACGTACACAAAATAAAAAACAACAACAAAAAAACAAGAACATAAACCCCCCAAAAAAAGAAAGAAAAGAAATCAAAGATACGCTCTTCAGTCCCCGAAAAAAAGGCAGTTTTCGAATGTTTGCTACTTCATACTTATTTTTATTTATACACTAAATGCATAAATATTTATAATTTTTGAAACTTCAATTGAAAAAAAGGCAGCTAGTCTGCTAGTGTCAATAAACGTGTGGGCTACATAACATAATAATATTGTCAATTAGGGACTATTATTTGGAGATCATTAATTCAAAATATGGAGAAAAAAAATGGTTTCGAAACATTTTTAGACATTGGAGACGAAACAACCCACCACCGCATTACGCGTGGCATTTCACAACATTCGACAACACGTGATCAGAGTACGGTCTTTTCCGTCGAGTCAACGAAAGAGGACAGCTGAGTTTATCATAGTGGTTGTCCATCTAAGACTCGATCCAAGATGGTAAGCTCCATCGCCACAATTTAAAGACATTTAATGATAAATTAGTCTATGAAGTGTTTGATGTTTAAGTATAAATTTCAAATTTTGAGAAATTACGAAGATATAGCGTGTAATAAATTGTGTTACTTATCTGACATACGCCGGCCATAATGGACGCATATGAATCGGAAAGTTTTCAAAAAAAGCTTGTGATATACTTTTCAATGTCGTTTAACGTTAAGATTAGCAATATGTATTCAAATTTCATGTCAATAAATGAACAGTTTCTCACATATGTTGGTTGAAAAATCAATAGCAAGGATTGTTTGTTGTGTAAACGACGTAGTTTCATCAACGTAGAACACAGAATCTCAATCAGTGTCTCTATTTTCTATCAGCACGAAAAGCCTTTGATAGTTTTATAAAGCATAATCGCTGAGTTGATTGTACTTTCTAATCAGTTATGAAAATAAGGGGAATGTTTCAAATACTATAGTGATCCATAACTTAGACTAAATCTGTCAGCAAGAGATGCTGGTATTACCGTAAATAACCTAATGAGTATAACTGTCATTATTTCAGGTGAACTTTACCGTAGAGCAGATCCGTGAGATCATGGATCGTAAACACAACATTCGTAACATGTCTGTGATTGCCCACGTCGATCACGGCAAGTCTACGCTGACTGATTCGTTGGTCAGCAAGGCTGGTATCATTGCATCAGCAAAAGCAGGAGAAACAAGATTTACAGACACTAGAAAGGATGAACAGGAGAGATGCATTACCATCAAATCAACGTAAGAGACGTAAATTTTTTGACATGTTTACATTTCATCTTGATTTTTGTATCTCTTTAACTTGAAAATGGTATTTGATATTTTCTTTGTAGATTTTACAGAAAAATGAATGAAAAAAAATCCTATTATAAAAATTATGTATGAAATATGAGATACTCCAAGTTTTCAATGTAGTTTCTTTGTAGTGATGTAATTGCATCCACATTTAGTCATTGTATTTCTTAAATATTTCTTTAGTGCTATTTCGCTGTACTATGAATTGAAGAAGGAGGATTGCCAATACATTGTTGGAGAGAAAGACAAAGATGGAAGCAACGCTTTCTTGATCAACTTGATCGATTCCCCCGGCCACGTCGACTTCTCTTCAGAAGTAACAGCTGCTCTGCGTGTCACCGATGGTGCCCTTGTTGTTGTTGACTGTGTTTCAGGTATTGGTCTAATTGTTGTTACCATTAAAACATACAATAATTAATGATGCTTTTCAGTTGATTAGCATTTAAAAAAGGACAGTGTTCAAAAAATGGCAAGAAACTGGCAAGAAACAATACTTTTGAAGTGGTAGAGAACAAATTGTCAAGGCTATTAACTTTATTAGTATATTAATAAAAAGAAACAACAAATATCATAAATTTAAAAATTCATTATATAAAATATTAATTATTTTATCCCCTTACTCGTAATGCTGAACCAAAACCCCCAAAATGTTGAATTAAAATAAAGATTGCTGATTCCGTTACACCAGTTTGATGTAATATTATTTTACAGGTGTCTGTGTACAAACTGAAACTGTACTGAGACAGGCCATTGGAGAGAGAATCAAGCCCGTTCTCTTCATGAACAAGATGGACTTGGCTTTGTTGACACTTCAGCTTGAGGCAGAACCTCTTTACCAGGTCTTCCAGAGAATTATCGAGAATGTCAACGTCATCATTGCTACCTATGGCATCGAAAACAACCCCATGGGAGAAATTGCTGTATGTCTTTGTCTTATGTACAAGTTTAATTAACTCAAGACTCCAAGAGGTATTAATTACTAGGTCGCTATTAAGTATGATTATATTTATTAAATAGGTTGATCCCAAGAAGGGAACTGTTGGATTTGGAGCCGGTCTTCACGGATGGGCTTTCACCTTGAAAGACTTTGGTGCCATGTACAGCAAGAAATTTGGCATTGGAGAGGACAAATTGATGAAGAAACTCTGGGGAGATAACTTTTACAATGAGAAAGAGAAGAAATGGTCCACTGACTCCAATGCTGGAGATCGTGGCTTTGTAAAGTACATCTTGACCCCTATTTACCATGTCTTCAACACTTGCATGAAGAGTCCCAAGGAAAAGGCTCTGGCCCTCGCTGAGAAAATGGGTGTTAAACTGACCTCCGAAGATAAAGAACTGGAGGAGAAACAACTGCTGAAGGTAGTGATGAGAAAATGGCTGCCAGCTGGTGATGCTATGTTACAGATGATAGTCATCCATCTTCCATCTCCTGTCACTGCCCAGCGCTACCGTATGGAGACTTTGTATGAAGGGCCTCAAGATGATGATGCCGCAATTGGTAAGAAGAAAATATTGTCCTCAAAGGTTTTCAACTAGATTTAAATAAATATCACTATTCAAACAACATGTGTATAAATTTTTGCAACTAACCAATTTGTTTAATGTGGGTCTTATGAAACATAAACAGTAACAAAATCTATTGAAGTGGGGGAAATTTTGATAATACTTTTGGTTGCTGATGCTGCCCATGTGTATATATGTACTTATGTTTAAAAACAAAGAAAATACTTTTTATTTCAGCTGTAAAGAACTGCGATCCTGATGGAGTTCTTATGATGTACATCTCCAAGATGGTACCTACCAGTGACAAAGGTAGATTCTATGCCTTTGGCCGAGTCTTCTCTGGAAGAGTAGCCACTGGACAGAAAGCCCGTATCATGGGACCCAACTACACCCCAGGAAAGAAAGAGGACTTGTATGAAAAGTCCATCCAAAGGTGAGGGTTTTATCCTCAAATTGGAATTTTCTGTTCAGTTGGGAAACTAATTTAGATAAAATAAGATCACATTATTAAAATTGTCTCCTTTTAAATGTATGAAAATATGCAATAAAACAGCTTTATTATACATGTACAAAAATTTTATGTTTGCAGAACCATTTTGATGATGGGACGTTATATTGAGCCTATTGAGGATGTCCCATGTGGTAACATCTGTGGTTTGGTCGGAGTTGATCAGTACCTTGTTAAGACTGGAACTATCACCACATACAAAGACGCCCACAACATGAGGGTGATGAAATTCAGTGTCAGCCCTGTTGTCAGAGTTGCTGTGGAGTGCAAAAACCCCTCCGAATTACCCAAGCTTGTGGAGGGTCTTAAACGTCTAGCCAAATCAGATCCTATGGTCCAGGTAACTACATGATCAAGAATCCCATCAAAGAACTATATGCGGTTTATTGCATATGTTTGCCCCCACAAAAGTCAAATTTTGAAAACTTCCTGAAATGTGCTGAATTCAATAAATTGTACGAGAAATATAAGTTAACAGAAAATATTATAGTTCCAGAGCAGTGTATTCACAATTTCTGTTTTTATGACGTCACAAACTAGTCCGATTTTATATCCTTTTTCAGAAAGAGGACAAAATGGACAAAATTTCAACAATTTAAGCTTTAAAATTTATAGAGCGCATGTGTGTTCAGGAACAATATTGACATATTTCATTGATATTATCATTCTACACATTATATCAAAATATTTATCCTGAACACACATGCGCTCGGTGACTTTTATTTAAAATATCGACGAAATATGTACATTTTTCTGCAAAATTCATAAAAAACTGAAATTTACGTCATATTTGTGACGTCATTACGTACATATGACGTCATTACTTATGAAATTATTCAGTGCTTTGAAGTCAGCATATACTCCCCTGTTTAAGGACTTAATTAAATATTACTCCATCAAAGTTTGATTTTGGGGGGCAAATGTTGGTTAATACCGCATATAGTTCTTTGTGGGCATTTTCCAGTAATTTTTGGAATTTACTGATGAATGAATTTAAGATTTCAAAAATATTAAGATCTAATTCTGAACTGAAAGTTTAAAAGGTTTTTAAGCTATAACTGTCCATCTATAAGGTTAACCATGGTTTATAGTTTAATGATAAAAAAATACATTAGAATATTTATGGAGTTAAAGTAAAAAAAAAAATACTACGTATTTCCTTTCAGTATTCACATGAAAGCTTTAATATGTCTACACTGTGAGAATATAATTATCTGGAGCATAAAGTAGTTGCAAGTTCCTTCTGTTGTAGTAATTTGTTACATGTTTTGACAGTGTACAATTGAAGAATCTGGTGAGCACATTATTGCTGGAGCTGGTGAGTTGCATTTAGAAATCTGTCTGAAGGATCTGGAGGAAGACCATGCCTGTATCCCCATCAAGAAATCTGACCCAGTTGTATCCTACAGAGAAACTGTGTCTGAAGAATCTAGTATAATGTGTCTATCTAAGTCTCCAAACAAACACAACAGATTGTTCATGAAAGCCTTACCGCTGCCTGAAGGTCTTGCTGAGGCTATTGATGATGTAAGTAGTTATGTAAATGATCATTAATTATTTTGATCATAAAACATTGATTTAAAAATAATGCAATTGTAGTTGTCGTAAATATTGATGGAAATAATTTGTTCTGCATTATAAAGGAACTGTCACATTCTTCAGATCAGAGAACGATCATAATTTGTTGGAAAATTTTATGTTTTAGGGGGACATTACACCCAGACAGGAATTGAAAGAGAGAGCCAGAACCTTGGCAGATAAATTTGGTATGGATGTTGGAGAGGCCAGGAAGATCTGGTGCTTTGGACCTGAAGGATCAGGCCCCAACCTTCTGATGGATGTTGCCAAGGGAGTGCAGTATTTGAATGAAATTAAAGAAAGTGTTGTCGCTGGATTCCAGTGGGCCACAAAGGAGGTATAAAGCAATGTTACACTTTGGGAAGATGGGCTTCTTCACTGTAAATTTTTGATTATTGATTAATGTGTTCTTTCCCTCTGATTAATGTCATTTGTGCATTGACAGGGTGTTCTATGTGAAGAAAACGTCCGAGGTGCCAGATTTAACATCCATGACGTGACACTGCACGCTGATGCCATCCACAGAGGAGGTGGACAGATCATCCCCACTACCAGAAGAGTTCTGTACGCTTGTATGCTGACAGCCCAGCCCAGAATCATGGAGCCAGTCTACCTTGTTGAAATTCAGGTCAGTCATTATGGGCAGAAATTTTTATTACTTGTAAAGTTTGATTTATTGTAGATTAACCTCCACACATTTGTCAAGTTTTTTCTTAAATATTGTAAAGACATGACCATATATATAAGTTTATATAAATTACATGAAAATTGGCAAAACTAGTTCACATTGGAGAGTTGAAAATTAAGATTGTGTTAAGTAGAATTCATGTTATGCTCAAGGAAATCCTGATAATTTGTTAAGTTGTTTTTGGATGTGCAACATGTTTTGATAATATTTTCCAGTGTAAATATAAGTGTGCTTTGAATTATTTTGAGTTTTCTGTGATATTCAGATGAATAAAAAAAAATGTATTAGTTAGGCTATCTAAATTTAATTCCCTGGTTCTCAGGCCAATTTTCTCCAAAACAGATGCGGGAGGGCGGCATTTTATTTTTCATTTTATTGGCAATAAAGAAGATGAGGGAGGTATTTTTTTTAATTTTAATTTAGGAATTTTTTTTTAACATAAAGATAATTTTTTTAATCACAGATATAATTTCCATTTCTGGTCAAAATTTCTGCTTTATCCATTGCTTAACAGCACTTAAACATCGTAGGTAATGTCCTCGAATGTATTTTCAAACGAAGTAGCCAAAATCTCATTGTAAATGGCTACCGGAAGTGATATTTGAATACTAAACTACGAAACAAATGAGGTCGGAATTTTTTTTCCCGGATTGGTCTCCGCAATACCAACTTTTTATTTTATTAAAAATACAATAAAATCGATAATGCAGCTACCTCAAAACGGATGCGCGCGGGCCTGAGAACCAAGATTTCAATTTTATATGGCCTTAAGTTGTTTTTAGCTCTACTGGTAAGAGACCAGAAGAGCTAATGCGATAGTAATGCGTCCGGCGTCCGTCCGTCTGTCTGTCTGTAAACAATTTTTCAAAATGCTACTCCTCCTACAGTTTTAGTCTAATTTCAATATAACTTGGCACACAAGTAGACTACACTATGATACATAATTCTGTGTATCGGTTTTTGATTTCGATGAACGGTGTTGCCGTGGTTACTAAAAATAGAAATTTCTGTGAAATTCTTTCAAAATGCTACTCCTCCTACAGTTTTGGTCTGATTTCAGTATAACTTGGCACACAAGTAGACTACACTAAGATACATGATTCTGTGTATCAGTTTTTGATTTCGATGAACGGTGTTGCCGTGGTTACTAAAAATAGAAATTTCTGTGAAATTCTTTCAAAATGCTACTCCTCCTACAGTTTTGGTCTGATTTCAATATAACTTGGCACACAAGTAGACTACACTAAGATACATGATTCTGTCCATCGGTTTTTGATTTCGATGAACGGTGTTGCCGTGGTTACTAAAAATAGAAATTTCTGTGAAATTGTTTCAAAATGCTACTCCTCCTACAGTTTTGATCTGATTACAGTATAAGTTGGCAAACAAGAAGAATTCACTAAGATACATAATTCTGTGTATCGGTTTTTGATTTCGATGAACGGTGTTGCCGTGGTTACTAAAAATAGAAATTTCTGTGAAATTCTTTCAAAATGCTACTCCTCCTACAGTTTTGGTCTGATTTCAGTATTACTTGGCACCCAAGTAGAATACACTAAGTTACATAATTCTGTGTATTGGTTTTTGATTTCGATGAATGGTGTTGCCGTGGTTACTAAAAATAGAAATGTCTGTAAAATTGTTTCAAAATGCTACTCCTCCTACAGTTTTAGTCTAATTTCAATATAACTTGGCACACAAGTAGACTACACTATGATACATAATTCTGTGTATCGGTTTTTGATTTCGATGAACGGTGTTGCCGTGGTTACTAAAAATAGAAATTTGAAATTCTTTCAAAATGCTACTCCTCCTTCAGTTTTGGTCTGATTTCAGTATAACTTAGCAAACAAGAAGAATACACTAAGATACATAATTCTGCATATTGAATTTTAATTTTGATGAACGGTGTTGCCATGGTTACTAAAAATAGAAATGTCTGTAAAATTGTTTCAAAATGCTACTCCTCCTACAGTTTTGGTCTGATTTCAGTATAACTTAGCAAACAAGAAGAATACACTAAGATACATAATTCTGCATATTGAATTTTAATTTTGATGAACGGTGTTGCCATGGTTACTAAAAATAGAAATGTCTGTAAAATTGTTTCAAAATGCTACTCCTCCTACAGTTTTGGTCTGATTTCAGTATAACTTGGCACACAAGTAGACTACACTAAGAACATAAAGAGACTTTATCAACGATCATTATTCTATTTAATGCTGTTTATAAAGTTTCAAATCCCAGCTGCTTAAGTACTTTCTCTTCCTTTGCTATAAGTTCAAACCAGTAGAGCTTCAGTCTCGACAGAGACTTCTGGTTTGGATGTGCAACATGTTTTGATAATATTTTTCAGTGTAAATATAAGTGTGCTTTGAATTATTTTGAGTTTTCAATGATATTCAGATGAATAAAAAAAAGATGTATTAAATTGCAGCTTAATCAAATAATATTTTTTTGTAGTGCCCTGAGCAAGCTGTAGGAGGAATCTTCCAGTGCTTGAACAAGAGGAGAGGTGTGGTGTTTGATAACGGACAGATTGGATCCACCCCACAATGGATGGTCAAGGCCCACTTGCCTGTAAATGAATCATTTGGTAAGTTTTCAATAGCTTTATAATGTAATAAATAGAACAATACTTCCTATAAGGCATTCATTGCTTTTAGAAGAACTAGGGATGAAATTTAGTTGTATATGATGAAGAATACTTTTAAATCTGTCAATCCTATGAAAAAGGATGATTAAACACAGTTTCTGATACAACTGAATAAAAAAAATGTTACTGAGATATCCTGTAAAATTAATACTATAATTTTTGGTAATTAAATTTTTTGTTCTCTGATTTTCAGGTTTCACTGGAGATCTGAGATCATGTACGGGAGGCCAAGCTTTCCCACAGTGTGTGTTTGATCACTGGGATATCTTACCAGGAGATCCGTTGGACTCTAACACTAAACCTTTCCAGGTCGTTACTGATACCAGGAAACGCAAGGGATTAAAGGAAGGTGTACCAGCTCTGGACAATTTCCTTGACAAATTATGAACATCGGCCCTATAATATGCAACAAACTGGAAAAAGGGACAATTTTATCTGTGTTGGCATTTGTAAATTATTTATTGTTTCAACAACTTGTCATAAATAGTGCTTCTTGTCCTAAATTTAAGTGCTTCAAGTCTGGTTTCTCCTGTTGTGAACCTCAATTCACCAAACTTCAAAATGACATTCGGATTTATTGACGTGGAAAAATTCAAGTTAAAGGAAAGAAAGAAAGTTGTTAGAGAAAAAAAAAATACTTGTAAATAAAAAATGGAAAAAGTATTGTGTTCATTTAGTCTTATTCAAGGATTTTTTGTCCAAGAATTATCATGAATGGTCATTTGTGCAGCTACTGTACTTGGTTTGTAAAGCTGAAGGTGGCAACTGGATTTTATCAAAAAAAAACGGGAGACAAAGGTTCAGGTGAACTTGTTTTATTAGATCACCGGAATAAACTTGAGTGACCTGCTGCTATGTTTTCGTCTGTCGTGTGTTAACATTTGAACATTTTCAGCTTCTTCGCAACCGCTGCATTTAGGGCATCAACGCAGATGGGGACGTGGGATAATTTGCGTAACTGCCGAAGCCCACTGATGTCAAACACAAAGACAGACGCACAAGATTTACATGTATATTTGGCCTCCTTAGATTCAGACACAAAGACGGACGCACACAAGATTTACATGCATATTTGGCCTCATTAGCTTCAGAAACAAAGACAGACACGCATGAGATTCACATGCGTATTTGGCTTCATTAGCTTCAGAGACGGACAGACGAGCACGAGATTTACTGATGATTTGGACAATCTACACGACACCGGGATGCTTACTTTCCAAGTTTGATCTTGTCTGGCTCAGTGGCTCTTGACAATTTTAAATCTACACTTCCCCAGGATGTTTCCATATTGTATGTTTTCTGGCCCAGTTTTTCTTGAGAAGAAATTTTTTAATGACCCATCCTATTTTCTTCTTTCTATACCCCCACTCCAAAGGAGAGGGGGTAAACAGTTTTATCCTTGTCTGTCTGTCTGTGTAGCTGTCCATAACAAATTTTTGGTTACAGTTCTCTTAGCAACTACTCATTGCAGATGCTTGAAAATTTAGCACACTCTTTACCGAGACATGCCATAGGTAGGATTCATTTTTGTTCAAAATCAGATAACTTCCTCTATCTGTGCCTCTGTAAGTACCATACATGACAAATATTCTTCAAAGTTTTCTCGGCAATTACTCATTGCAGATGCTTGAAATTTTAGCACATACTTTATTGAGGCATGCCATATGGTGGGATTTATTGTTAACTTCTTGTTAATCTAATTCTTGTTAATCTGTGCATCTGCCTGTAACTGAACTTGTGTATATTAATATGATAGTGTATATTTACATTACAGCAGGGGTATTACTAGTGAGCATTGTCTCAAAGACTTCTTGTCTTGATTATCTTCCATTGACAGAGGAATTGGCCCTTCATTTTGACAATTTAAATTCTCATTCACCCAGGGATGCTTTGTACCAAGTTTGGTTAAAATTGGCAAAGTGGTTTTGAAAAGAAGTTGAAAATGTGAAAAGTTTACAGACAGACGCACAATGGGTGATCAGAAAATCTAACCTGAGCTTTCAGCCCAGGTGACCTAAAAACAGAAACTGTTTCACAGACAATGCACAATAGAAAAAAAATCCACCCTAAAAAATACAAAATGAACACATGTATTTTTCCTTTATTTTTTACAGATTGGTGAACAATACGTATTAAATCAGTATCCAAATTTTTCATTTAGAAATGTCTTTCCATCTCCTGATTGATCTGTAAAAAACAAAAGTCAGAGTGTGTAAACTAACATTTTTAGAAAGAAAACACATAAAATTATACTATTAAATCATGTATAAAATTAGAGTCAATAATGTAAATCTCAACAGATTACTCAATATAGCATTGAAATGACATAGGCCTAATTCCTCCGAATCACTTCAATGAATGGGACTTACTTTCTGGAGGGACCCACACAGCGTAGTCTGGATCCTCAGAGGAGTAGGAAGGTCCCAGTTTCACATCTTGTTTCTTTACCTGTAGGAATTTTTTAAAATGTTTTATCGTTTATGACCACTACAAAACTGGGCATAACTACATGTATCAAAATATGAATACCAAGGGGTATATTGAAGCACTGAGTAATAAAGGCAAGACCGTAACTAGGCTTAAAGAACTTTATTCGGTAATAACCAATATTTGCCTCCCAAATCAAACTTTGATGGAGATATATTTAATTAAGTTCTTAAACAGGGGAGTATATGCTGACTTCAAAGCACTGAATATTTTCATAAGTAATGACGCCATATGTACATAATGACGTCACAAACATGACGTAAATTTCAGTTTTTTATGAATTTTACAGAAAAATATATATATCTTGTCGATATTTTGAGTAAAAGTCACCGAGCGCATGTGTGTTCAGGATCAATATTTTGATATAATGTGTAGAATGATAATATCAATGAAATATGTCAATATTGTTCCTGAACAAACTTGCGCTCTATAAATTTTAAAGCTAAAATTGTTGAAATTTTGTCCATTTTGTCCTCTTTCTGAAAAAGGATATAAAATCGGACTAGTTTGTGACGTCATAAAAAAAATTGTGAATACACTGCTTTGACACTATAATATTTTCTGTTAATTTATATTTCTCATACAATTTATTGAATTCAGCACATTTTAGGAAGTTTTCAAAATTTGACTTTTGTTGGGGCAAATATATGCAATATACCACATATAGTTCTTTTTAGTGAGGCAGGGGATCTGGGGGTAACAAGGGTGATTCTCTGAGGGGGAGGCTGGGTTTTTAGGCATCTAAAGACCAAGTCAAAGTTTTTACATTTTGAATCATTTTTACATGCTTTCTAGACGATAATGAAGCACCTGGCGAGATCCATTTATAGAAAATGAAACAAAAGTTGAAAGTCTTAATTTTTGTACAGACAAACAATATTAATTAAAGTTCATAGAAATCTCTAAAATTTTAGTACGGCATTTGCCTCCATGGTAGTTATGGCCTTGAAAGGGTACAGTACCTTTTATCTCTGTGACAAAAATTTTACCTAGGGCTTACAAAAAGTTTTGAAATTTTAAAGTTGTTAAGGATCTATTTATTTTGATTATAGTGAACTGCACAGCATTTTACATGTAAACATATATTTTATGGAAAGAACATCATTAAAAGTATGCAGATCATGAACTCGGTTTAGCTGCTTCCTGCAAATGCATAAATGTTTGATTTTCCCTAAAAGAATATTTTGAAACTTGAAGAGTACGTACATTTATGTATTACAACTAAGGCTCTCTAATTAATGTAAGGATTTTGAGAGTAGGGGTATCCATCTGGAAAACTAGTTCATGCTTGTCAACTCACC
The DNA here is from genome assembly GCF_032062105.1 of Saccostrea cuccullata. NCBI lineage: Eukaryota > Metazoa > Mollusca > Bivalvia > Ostreida > Ostreidae > Saccostrea > Saccostrea cuccullata. The sequence goes on along the minus strand of NW_026929124.1, from coordinate 188,787 downwards.
TGGCTACATGCTCAAGTACATGTACATGATATCATACCTTAGGAAGGGGCTTGATTTTCTTTTGTTTCTCTGACTTTCTGTTTTCTTCCACTGAAATACTTTCTTCCATGCTTTCCTGCTCTCTCAACTCAGGAGGAGGCATGGTGGGACCCTTGATTATGGGTGCTGCAGGAGGCTCAGCAGAATCTTTTATTAAAGTCACAGTTTTCTCTGCTTCAGAGGTCTCATGAATGCTTTCACCATTTTTTACAGTTTTAGTCACTGATTCAGCCTCCCCGGTCACATTTAATCTGTTCTGCCCTTCCGTCCCTGGAGTCTTGGTTGAGGTATCTACCGAGGAGGTGTTTGTTTCAGTGGTCTCCATGGAGACAGCCTCATCTTCCTCCTCTTCCTCCACAATGTTTTCCTCATTCTCAGTCGGGATCTTTGGAAGGGACTGCAAAATGTTCAGATCCTTTAATCATCTGATTGTATGTTAGAATTTTAAATGGTACCATGATGAGATTTAATTTTTCATCCACTTTGACAAGTTGAGATGAGCTTAAGCCATGCCCCTTATATATATTTCATAAAGTAAAAAAGACACTGTGGAAACAATCTTGAAATGAATGACATTAGACAATACATATACCTGTAAGTTTAACCAATGTTAAACATGACCATAACTTTGATAAAAAGTAAGTACAGTAAGTATAGAACTCTCTAACTGTACCTTAGGCTTAGGATTTCCAAATGGCTTCTTCAGTCTACCAAATGTATAATGGGCTTTGTCTGTCCTTGCCTTTACTGCAGCATTGTTACTGAATAGTTGATACAGAAGAATTATTTTATATAAAGCTCACAATCAAAATTCACAATTAATCCATTCAGGTAGTTTATGCTTGTTAAAAAATCATCTCAAAAGTTGGAAAATTTATTGGTATGAATGTCTAATATTCAGCAAAACAGCCTTTTTTACACTGGATACCTTGTGAGTTGTGGCAGGGCTGCAGGTTTAGCTACGTTGATGAGCTTCTGCAGTTTCTGTGCTTCCTTCCTCAGCTCCAGGAGTTGTCTCTTCAGTTTCATCTTTGTCTTGGTATCCATGGCTCCTGATTTGATGGCTGACATGTAGGCATCCAGGGCATCTATTCCTTCCTCCTGCATTGCCTCAGTCTCTGTATGGACAACAAAAATGATGATCAAATTTAGGCAATTCAATTATACATAAAAACTCTAAAAAGCATATAGAAAAAATATCATGTGACATTTTAGGTGTAAATTCTCATTTTATAAAATAAGTAAAGTGCTTCTGGAAAAGTTAGACCATGTGAAACAAGAGGCCCAGGGGCCACAGCGCTCACCTGAGCACATCAGGCTTGAATTTACTCCCCCCACCCCCACCCCCCACCCCCTCCAGGCGTTCATCATTTGAACAAACTAGAATCTACACTACCTGAGGATGATTCCATATAAATATCACTAATCCCAGCTTTGAAGTACTTGTAAAGAAGATTTTAAAAGGTTTCCCTATATATCCCTATGTAAAACTTGGGTCGGCCATTTTGGGCCCCACCCTAGCCCCTGGGGTCATGCTTTGAACAAATTTAAATCTGCTCTACCTGAGGATGATTCCACATGAGTTTTATCTTTCCTGGCCCAGTGGTTCTGGAGAAGAAGATTTTTAAAGATTTTTCCTATATATTCCTATGTAAAACTTGGGTCGACCATTTTGGCCCCACCCTAGCCCCGGGGGTCATGATTCGAACAAACTTGAATCTGCACTACCTGAGGATGATTCCACATGAGTTTTATCTTTCCTGGTCCAGTGGTTCTGGAGAAGAAGATTTTTGAAGATTTTTCCTAATATATATTCCTATGTTAAACTTCGGTCGGCCTTTTTGGCCCCACCCTTGCCCCAGGGGTCATGATTTGAACAAATTAGAACCTACACTACCTGAGGATGATTCCACATGAGTTTCAGCTTTCCTGTCCTAGTGGTTCTGGAGAAGAAGATTTTTAAAGATTTTTCCTATATATTCCTATGTAAAACTTGGGTCGGCCATTTTGGCCCCACCCTAGCCCCGGGGGTCATGATTTGAACAAACTTGAATCTGCACTACATGAGGATGATTCCACATGAGTTTCATCTTTCCTGTCCTAGTAGTTCTGGAGAAGAAGATTTTTAAAGATTTTTCCTATATATTTCTATGTAAAACTAGGGTCGGCCATTTTGGCCCCACCCTTGCCCCGATGGTCATGATTTGAACAAACTTGAATCTACACTACCTGAGGATGATTCCACATGAGTTTCATCTTTCCTGGCCCAGTGGTTCTGGAGAAGAAGATTTTTAAAGATTTTTCCTATATATTCCTATGTAAAACTTGGGTCGGCCATTTTGGCCCCACCTTTGCCCCAGGGGTCATGATTTGAACAAACTTAAATCTCCTCTACTTGAGGATGATTCCACATGAGTTTCATCTTTCCTGGCCCAAGAAGAAGATTTTTAAAGATTTTTCCTATATATTTCTATGTAAAACTAGGGTCGGCCAACCCTTGCCCCGGGGGTCATGATTTGAACAAACTTGAATCTACACTACCTGAGGTTGCTTCCATATGAGTTTCATCTTTCCTGGCCCAGCGGTTCTGGAGAAGAAGATTTTTTAAAAATGCCATTAATTTTTAACAAATTCATGATTATCTCCCCTTGGAAAAGGGCGTGGCCCTTCATTTGAACAAACTTGAATCCCCTTCACCCAAGGATACTTTGTGCCAAGTTTGGTTGAAATTGGCCCAAGAAGAAGATGAAAATGTGAAAAGTTTACGACGACAACGACAACAACGACAACGACAACGACAGACAACGGACAAATTTTGATCAGAAAAGCTCACTTGAGCCTTCGGCTCAGGTGAGCTAAAAAGGATTCGGAACAGGCAATGGATGGATGATTACTTGGGGAGTCGATCAAGTTCAAATAAAAATTTCTGTTTTGGGGAGAGCTTGTTTAGGCAATGTGCCTGTTGTTCAATCCTATTAAGTATTAATATGACATATAATAAAAAACAGTTTAAATAAAAATATATACATTGTACATATCACATGAACAATTATACCCAGAAATTCAAACTATGTAAAAATAAAATTAACAATAAGTCTCCAAGAAACTAGTTGTTACATTTACTTTTAATCAACTTGCATGCAATTACATGTAAATACCTTTCTTTGCTTTGGCCAAATTTTCTTCAATGTCTTTTATTTCCCTCTGTATGTTGTCAAGTTTTTCTGTCTGCAAAATTTTTGTACTTAAGGTTATTGATGTGTATATACATTATAGGGTGATTTCATACTAAGTACATGTGCACTATCTTCATCCATCAAACTGAAATGATAAATTTTAGTAGTAATAATGTTACACAGGTAAATGATGTATGAAATAGAGCAATATCTCATACAACACTTTAAAAGTGTTGCTGTATGCATCAAAACTAAGATATCCATGCTCTAACAAGTTTTTGAATTTTTTCCCCATTGTTCTTCAGTCGCTTGTTATGAAGAGAGACATTGTCACATTTTAAAAGTTGATATTCAAAGTAAAATGTCTCTACCAATGACTCGTAAGTTTCCACTTGGTCGTTCATTTTGCCTGCTTTCTGCATTCTCTGTTTGCGTTTTTTCTCTATGTCTCCCGTTCGGTCCAGAAACGTGTCGTCATCACTGTCATAGAAATCGTCGTCCTCCCAGTTCTTCTTCTTCCTCTTACGACTCTCTGTAAGGATTAAATGTTAAAGTCATTCACTGCGTTACAAAAATGAGCACAGCAAGAGTAGATAATGCATCCTTAAGGCGGTGTGGCTGAAACGAAGTGTTCATCCCTTGATGCCTCAGCCTTGCAAGTTTGGTCCAAGTAGGATTTTCAGTTACTTGGGGATGAACCTGCCCAAAAAACCTGGTCACTCATCCAAATAATGAAGGTCAGATCCAGCATTTGAAGCTTGCCTGACTATGTGCATCCTTGTAAGTTTGGCCAATATAGGACTTATATTTACTTGGAAATGCACTTGCTTCTTGAACTTTAATTTGGATGCCAACACTGACGCCAAGGGTATAGTATAACCCCAAATTGAGTTTGCCAAGGTGAGCTAAAAAAAAGTTATTAAAGCATGTTACATGTTGTATTAAACTGTTGAGGTTTTACCATGAGTTGCTGCCCTTAGTAGACCCATTCTGTCCAGCATGCGACAGGCCTCCAAAGCACATTGTATAACAGACTCCTTCTTCTTCCCAGAAACAATGGCTTCAGCCACCATTGGCTCTCCTGTTGGGGTGTCCACTGGTAATCTTAAAAAACACAAGATACAATGTAGATGAGATGAAAGCTGTGAATAAGAAACATTTCTCTTTTTAAAAAAAGAGAACTCTGGCTTCAGGTAAATGTGTCTGAATACTTACTCTACTGTACATCTAAATTTCCCAGTTCCATTTTCTTGGACATTGTATTCTGGTTCTTCATATCCTATAAACAACACAAAATGTGTGTGAAAGTTCAAACTACTGTAATATACACTCGGAGCAATTACCGGTATGCTTATGATGAAAAGATGCTTAAAGTGAAGTGCTTTTTATTCCCTCTGGCTTAAAAACAGTATACTATGAACTTATTGGATATAAAAAAATATGTTTACCCGGTATAATGAAACAAAATTGCCCATCCCTGGCCCTTTGCTATGTGTAATTTACTGGCATTTTGTTTTTTCTTTGGAGGTTTTTTTTCTCTCTATTTCCTTTATTTATTTATTTTTTTTTTTGTTTCTTTTTCATTATTATTTTGTGTTATTATTTAAAGGAACTCTGATTATTTGATGAAACAAAATTTAAATTTTTTTGACAATTGTATAACATACCTTCTCTTTCAAAATATCCTTTGAGTGCCTTTTTGGGATCATCTATGTAGAGTTGCTCATTCTCTGAGTTAATGAGACTGGCAAATGGGTTGTCTGCCTCATCTTCTTCTGCATCCTCACCTGCAGATAATACAATATCTTCAATGTTTATGTTTTATCTGAGTCAATCTACATGATTTGTATAGAAAAGCTTCTTAGCTCCTTAGATACATGTATATGGTACAGTTAAAATGATCTGCATTGGTAGTTTCTCTTCATTTAAAACAGTTTTTATTCCTTTCTTAGTTCTCCTGATGTTTTTTGTTTCAAAAAATAACAACATATATAAATCTTATTGTTATAAAATTATTTGTCTTACTAAATTACTAATTACTAATAGTATGTATAGTAAGGAATCACTCATTTTTGGAGAAACTCGGAAGAGCTTCTTTAACACTACTGTAAATGTATTATATTTAGCGTGTACGATATTTGGCGGAAATTGATTTTTGAACAAGCTAGCGTAGATTTGACTTAGCACATTTCTCAATGTTCTTATTTATGTATATATGTGCAAGACATTTAGCATTGTACTTGAATTAGCAGAAGTTCCTTTCCGCCAAAAGCGCTAAAAAGAATACACAGCCAAATGTAATACGTTTACAGTATCTTTCAAATAAGAATACAAGTACTTTTAATATTCACTTTGTAATAATTAATGTTCTACAAAATTCAAAAGTTTCCATAGCCAGCCACTTTCTAAATATTATAAATACTGTACATGTACCAATGTGAAGTATATTTAACATTACTGAATAACTTTGACTTTAGAACAGGCATAACCAGATTAAGAATATCTTCTCACAGACTTAAAATTGAAACTGGTAGATATATTGGACTTGAAATAGATAAAAGAATATGTGAAAAATGTAATTTGAATGTAGTGGAAAACGAAATACATTTTACCATAGATTGTCCTTTTTACAAAAAAAAAAGAAGAACAAAACTTCTAAATGAAGCACAGAAATATAATAAAAATTTTAATAGCTTAGACAGGTCTCAAAAATATTTTGGGGTCATTACATGTTACATGTGAAAATATGAATGTCTTACTTCAACTTGGAGACTAACTTTCTAATCATTTAATTACCGGTAATATGACATTATAAAGTGCAACAACTTGATTTGTAGGTATTTTACAATTTTACTTTTACACAGTTTGCTTTGGTTTTTTTTCATCTCCTTATTGATAATGTACTGCTTTTGTCTACTAATGTGTTTTTCATGCCTCTCTGGGGGCCCTTGATTGGAAATAAAACACTGTCTATTGTCTATTGTACTTTTTAAAATTGTTTTTATAAATTTTCTAAAAATGTTTAATATTGTAAATATTCACTAATGAGTTTTCATCTGCTATTTTTATCATCTTTATAAAACCAAGATGAAAAAATATTTTTCCTACCCATTCCCCATGAGCATCCTCTTGCCTCTTCTTTAGCCTTCAATTCCTGTATTTTTCGCTCTTCTTCAGCCAGTTCTGCCTGCCTGAGGAACTCTGCCTCCCTCTTTTGCTTCTCCCTCTGTTGCTTCATCTCTTCTACACTCAGATCTGACTCTTCTTCTCTGTCTTCTTCAGGCCCCTGAAATGAAACTTAAAAATTAAAATATACACATATGCAACAAGGAGGGGGTTGTTTTGGGTTATGGTGATTTGATATGCTATATGTTTATTACATTTTTTTTTAATCATCAGATTATAAACAAGAGATGTTTGTGAAACAACTGTAAGAAAACAGGTGGCTTGACCGGGAATTGAACCCTGGGCCCCTGTATTACTATTCCGGTGCTCTAACAACTGAGCTATCCAGGCCGATATCCACGGTCTGTAAAGCCCAAACTATTAAACATATATATATTCAAAAATTAAATAAATATAAAGATAATTGACTATTTGTGTACTTGTATTTCTCACCTGCAGTATATGTAACCTTGTACTCCCACCAAACTTCAGAACATGCCCAACTCTAATTCTGTAATATTTCTTTGGATACACTTTGTTTTTGTTAATCCAGGTTCCATGTGTACTGTCTAGGTCATAAAGGTACCAGCCCTTTTCCTGCTGTTCGGTACTTGTTTTGCAGAACTGCACCACAGCATGGTGTCTCGACAACGAAGGATGCTCCATCGGCACATCACAACTTGGCAGTCTCCCAAACACAATATAATTCTTATCCAATTTAATATTGTCAATAATGGCTCCATTTTTTAAAACTTCAAATTTGTAATCTTCTTCACATATTCCACCCCAGGAGGGTTCTTTGTAAGGAATGGCAATCCGGGACTGTTGTAACTGCTCCGCTGGGGATAACTTGCTGACTTGTTTTGCTTGGAGACTGAGTGGAGGTTTTCTAGTCTCTTTTATCAGTTCTTTCTTAACTTCTTCAGTTGCACGTGACTCCAAATTACTTGTGTCTGTTTTCGTGGTGCTGACGTTTTCTCTCTCGATTCGTTTAGATTTTATTGGTAGAGTTGGAGTTTTGAAATCTATTTCAGAAATATTTCCCTTTTTATTACCATCATTTACAATGCCTTTCCCACCTACTGGTTCCATATTCTCTATCTTTTCTGAGATTATCGTATTGTCAGTATCCACTTCTCCCTCTTTCGACTCCATGTTGAAAATTTAACTTCCGTTCTGTCGCTTACAACATTAATATTCTTATTCGAAATTCAGTTCCTTTTTATTTTGTAGATTTAGAACTATTTCATATCTAATGAAAAAGATAGAAAGAACATTTAGAAAACCAAGTTACATATGAAGTAACCTTCAATTAATTAAGATTAAATGGCGTTATTGTTAATGATATGTGCGATGGAGGAAAGGTTTGGCTAAATACTGTATAACGCATAGAATGCCACACGCTTAAATTTACATGAATAGAAAATGTCTCAACGGTGTGGTATACTGTCAAAAAGTCAGTTTATAGGAAAATAAACCTTAGTCAATCTTATTACAACTTTGATTTTTGAATTAAAAATAAATATTTTGGAGCATTGTAATATTCTTTACCATCTGGTATACCGTTTAGTAAATAAATCAGGCGCAACTGAAATTTTATTTTGCATATACTGATTCGTCTTTATCTGGTGAAATAAAGTACATGTATTGTATTTCCACACTGAATATTATGTAGTGGGATCCGCACCTCCATAAAGAAAGATAACTCTTCACATGCGCTAGTTTTGTCGTCACTTCCTGTTTGTCTCAGAAAAATTGACGATCATCATCTCAAAAGAATCAATGACAACGGATTTTCAGGATGGTTTCATGACAAAGAAATGTTATTGGATGCAATTTTGATAATGAAATAGGTAAAATATACCCGTAAGCATTTCTGACATCCCATCAAGCCTGTATTTTCATTCTTACGCATAATGTAGCCCCAGAGGTCCCTTGGCTCAATTTTGCATTTAGCTAAAGCATGTTAAAATGAAAACTATATATTTTGTAATATAAGGTCAAAAAGGAATAGCTTAATATAAGATTAAAGGGCAAAAATATATTTTAGGCGCTTAAATCAGTATTACGTCAACGCCGAAAATAGCATATTAATGAATCACTTTATACCTATAGTCATTATGGCCATTCTAATACATGTATATTGAATATATTTATCATGAATAAATCTAATGACCTTTGGTCGAGAATGAAAATAGTATAGTTCACATATCCCGCTTGCAAAATACATATACACTCTTAGAATTATTATTTAAATTGGTGCCTCAGACTTATTTGGAACGTTGAAAATTGGATATAAATAATTTTCAATAGGCCAGAATTTAGCATGAGTTATTTCCCGTTGGCAGGCATACTGGAGGTCCAAATGTTTCATATTCCTTCATTGTTCAACCAATTTAAAAAAATTTTTTAATTTGCTATTTTGAATTAGAAATCATTATTTTTCTGAAGTACATAAATTTTTGGAAGCCTCCTTTATTTAAAAAAATTATTTATTAAAGATTTTCCACCAAATATTTCTGCTACAACCTCTTAAAGTTGGTAAGACAAAGAGGGAAAAGCACCGAGTCAACCTCCAATATGGCGACCAACAGGAGATAACTTTCGCGAAATTCAGGCCTATCAAAAACTCTATTTGTAAGTTACACTGAACTTACAACGAATAGCCAATATTTTTTCTATGCTCAATGTTTTATTATTTGATAGCATATATCGATGATAGTGACTGAATTAAATTAAGAGAAAATAGTTAACATTTGTAAATAAAATTCCTGCACAATGGAACTAGCGATATATTGAGAATAGAGTATACATGTGTAATGGCTTGTTCTGCAAGTGTCTACTTGGGTAGTTCAGTAACTAGAGCACATGATAACTTGATAAGTAATATAGGGACCAATAGTTTGACTCGGTCTAGTAATCATGGTGATACATTTTCTCCTCCTGTTTCATCCTGAACTTGTGGGTGATAGTGAACATGGTGAATATCCTTTATGTCTTTGATGACAAAACTATTAAAGGAGGGAGAAATATAAAGTCTTGGGTCATGGATCTTGGTCTGGTTAGCTGGACTATCGAAACTAGCAAAATTTAAAGCTTGAAAAGCTAATATAGATACAAGTTTTTTTAAAAGCACTGTTGAACGTTCAAAGAATAAGGTGGCATGACAATGTGCAATCAACATTTTATATGGGAAAAAATCATTTAAAACCTTCTTTTTAGGAACATCAAATCTATTAGTCATATATATCTTCAAATAAGAGATAAAACTTGTGCACATTTTGACCTGTCACCACACCGGTATATGTTGGAACCTACAGCAGATAGACAATTAATCTTAAACTAAGTAATGTATTTAAAAAAATAAAACAAATCTTTCTCAAAAACAGCAAAGCTGTAAAATGCTTTGTTTATATGGAGACATCCTCATATTGTGAAGTAGATTTGATTTGTTCAATTTATGACACCACAATAGGAAATCAAAGCTTGTCAGATCAGGGACCTCTGGAATAGGATGAGATTACAATTAATTATCAGTGTATCCCAATTTTATGTTGATTAAACTTTGATTAAATCATAGCTTCCTTAGAGCTAGATTTTGATACACAATATGGAGGCAAAATTTTTATGAAACTAACTTACTTAGATACACATTTTTTATTTTTCTTTTTTAGAGTTTAATGTAATATGACTACCAAAAAAAATACAAGAAAAAATATACCACAGGGAATGGGTAAAATCTCCACTAATAACTGCACAGATTTGTTTTGCAATGCAACATATTAATTTGGATCTGCCTTAAAAGTATATGGTCTACACATATCCATTAGTAGACTGCCATTTTTAGATCACCTGAGCCAAAGGCTCAAATAATCTTTTCTGATCAACTAGTTTCCAGCATCAGTCTTTCATATGTTGTCTGTAAACTTTTCACATTTGTGACCTTTTCTCAAGAACCAGTGGGCCATTTCAACCAAACTTGCCACAAAGCATCTTAGGATAAAGGGGATTAAAGTTTGCTCACAGAAAGTGTCACACCCTCTTTTAAGGAGAGATAATTAACTGCATGAATGTTTTGGCAATATAAATATTTATTCAAGAAAGGAAAAAATCATATTTTCCCTGGCTATGCAATAAATGTATAATACCAGTATTACATATTAAGCAGAAGCAAAAGCAATATAACATTTTGTACTTTTAGATGTGCAGGAATCAGAAAGTTGGAGGTAATGGCCAATGCCTGTAAGTCAGACCCAGCATTCCAATGCTAAGAGGCTAAGGTTGGAGAAGAGGATGGCTGAGGAGGGCCAGGAGAGCCCCGCCTGTGAGGTGTACCGGGTCGAGGAGCGGCCCGAACATGGCATGAAGATTCTACAGGGGCTCAACAAGCTCAAAAATGACAAAATCCTTTGTGACGTCACCCTTATTGCTGAAGGTGAGAGAAAAACTCGAATAAGTTTTAAAGTTAAATAGAGTATGAGAGTTGTTCCCTAAAATAGTAGAATATCACAATTAGGGAGGGTGTCCTTTCTTTTGTTTTTAGCTCACCGGAGCCGAAGGCTCAAGTGAGCTTTTCTGATCACATTTTGTCCGTCGTCCGTCCGTCTGTCTGTCTGTCTGTCTAGCTGTCCGTCCGTCTGTAAACTTTTCACATTTTCGACTTCTTCTCAAGAACCAATTGGCCAATTTTAACCAAACTTGGTACAAAGCATCCTTGGGTGAAGGGGAATTTAAATTCTTAAAATGAAGGGCCAAATTCCTTTACAAGGGGAGATAATCAAGAAAAGATAAAAATAGGGTGGGGTCACTAAAAAATCTTCTTCTCAAGAACCACTGGGCCAGGAAAGCTGAAACTTATGTGGAAGCATCCTTGGGTAGTGTAGATATTAAGTTGTTAAAATCATGACCCCCGGGGGTAGGGCGGGGCCACAATAGGGAATCCAAGTTTTACATAGAAATATATAGAACAAATCTTTAAAAGTCTTCTTCTCAAGAACCACTGGGCCAGGAAAGCTAAAACTTATGTGGAAGCATCCTTGGGTAGTGTAGATATTAAATTGTTAAAATGATGACCCCCTGGGGTAGGGCGGGGCCACAATAGGGAATCCAAGTTTTACATAGAAATATATAGAACAAATCTTTAAAAATCTTCTTCTCAAGAACCACTGGGCCAGGAAAGCTAAAACTTATGTGGAAGCATTTTTGGGTAGTGTAGATATAAAATTGTTAAAATCATGACCCCCTGGGGTAGGCGGGGCCACAATAGGGAATCCAAGTTTTACATAGAAATATATAGAACAAATCTTTAAAAATCTTCTTCTCAAGAACCACTAGGCCAGGAAAGCTGAAACTTATGTGGAAGCATCCTTGGGTAGTGTAGATATTAAATTGTTAAAATGATGACCCCCGGGGGTAGGGCGGGGCCACAATAGGGAATCCAAGTTTTACATAGAAATATATAGAACAAATCTTTAAAAATCTTCTTCTCAAGATTCACTGGGCCAGTAAAGCTGAAACTTATATGGAAGTATCCTTGGGTAGTGTAGATATAAAATTGTTAAAAGCATGACCCCCGGGGGTAGGGCGGGGCCACAATAGGGAATCCAAGTTTTACATAGAAATATATAAAACAAATCTTTAAAAATCTTCTTCTCAAGAACAACTGGGCCAGTAAAGCTGAAACTTATGTGGAAGCATCCTTGGGTAGTGTAGATATAAAATTGTTAAAATCATGACCCCCGGGAGTAGGGTGGGGCCACAATAGGGAATCCAAGTTTGACATAGAAATATATGGTACAAATCTTTAAAAAAAATCTTCTTCTCAAGAACCACTGAGCCAGTAAAGCTGAAACTTATATGGAAGCATCCTTGGGTAGTGTATATATTAAATTGTTAATATCATGACCCCCGGGGTAGGGCATGGCTACAATAGGGAATCCAAGTTTTACATAGAAATATATAGAACAAATCTTTAAAAATCTTCTTCTCAAGAACCACTGGGCCTCAAAAGCTGAAACTTATATGGAAGCATCCTGGGGTAGTGTAGATTCTAAAGTTTTAAAATCATAAAAGGGAAGGGGTAGTGGGGCATGATAGGTATAGCAAGAGGGGGAATCTGGTAAATAACTGCATCACCCAAGTTACTCAGGTGAGCGATGTGGCCCATGGGCCTCTTGTTTTGAAAATATACATGTCGTAAAAACTTAATATTGAAATTAATGACTTGTATACACATGGGGCTAACAAATTGAATACACTTTTAAAAAAATAAACTAATACCACGTTCATTATATAAATGGCATCATTTATAAAAGTTAAATTTTCTGGCTAAAAGAAGCATCCATTACATATTAATGACCTCTAAATACTATACGTACCAACACGAAAATGGCAAGTTTTTCCTTCAAATACTTTTTATGTTCTTAATATATAGTTGAAAAACTAAAGTTACTGATTATTCCAGGCTTTAAGTGTCAATATAGCAGTTAAATTTACAGCACATTGATAATTTGTTGGATTATTATAGGTCATCGCTTTGAGGCTCATCGGGTTATCCTTGTTTCGTGCTCGGATTACTTCCGATCTATGTTTACCAGTGGTATGAGGGAAAGCAATCAGCGAGAGATTGAACTGAAAGGCATAACCTGCAAAGGTCTGGAGAAAACTCTGGAGATAATCTACACCTCTACCACCACACTGGAGGGGGACGACATCTTTGACGTTATTGCTGCCGCTACTCATCTGCAAGTGACGCCCGTAATAGAGTTCTGTGAGAGAAATTTCTTGAGTGGAATGAATGTAAATAACTTTTATGACTTCATCAATACTGCTAAATTGTACAGTATGACAAATGCACTGAAGCAGATTGATGTGTTTATCGCTAGAAACCTGCGTGAGATCTCAAAAGAAGGTACCTTGCATCTGTTAACCTATGATCAAATGGTAAACTGCCTCCACAGTGATAGACTTTGCTTAAAGGAGATAGAAATTTTCCATATAACATGGGAATGGTATAGACTGAATAGTAATCAAGATGAACAGGCAAATCGTTTAATGAGTCTCATAAGATTTCCCTTAATTAACCCCACCGATCTTGTACAGCATGTGCAAGCCGTCGATAAGATGATGGAGAAACCAGAGTTACGACAAATGGTGCTTGCTGCTCTCAATTACCATGTTGTACCCCATTCCCAACCACTAGACAACTCGGTAAATACACAACTTAGGTGCTTTATGGAGAGGCTAGCCAGTGTTGGGGGACGAGAAATTCATCCAAACCCCTGCCTACATGATGAAATATTTGTTTTTGATTCCAAAATAACATCAAACAGTCTTTTAAACCGTTCAGAAATAGCTTCCTTGCCCAGTGCATTGAGCCACATGCAGGTTGTTGTGTACAATAACTTTTTATATGTACTTGGTGGGTGCACAACCCAGTGTGCTCATGGGGAGTCAGCTGTAAACTCTGTTATGCGTTATGATCCAAGATTTGATAGCTGGTTTCAGGTGAGCCCTATGTTACACAAAAGGGCATACTTCTTTGCAGGTGCATTGAATAACCGAATCTATGCTGTGGGAGGAAAATTTAAAGATGGCAGTTTGGCAACCGCTGAAGCTTACAATCCAGCAGATAACACGTGGGAGCTTATAGCCTCCATGCCTATGTCCTATCATGCTCATGCTGGTGCAGTGTATGGTGAACATATATACGTGTCTGGAGGATACAGTGGCAATCACTTCACTCCAGACATGCAACGGTATGATCCATCTAACAACCAATGGGAGGACATGGCTGCCATGTTGACTCCGCGGGGCTGGCACGTCATGTGTGCTGCTCATGATAAACTCTATGTTTTTGGAGGCTGCAATCTGAATGTGAACCAGCAAGCACAACCTGTCATGCAGTCAGAGTGTTACGATCCAAACACCGACCAGTGGACTATAATTAACCCTTTATCCATTTCCCACAAAGAAGCCTCATGTGTTGTGTACAATGACCAGATCTATGTGTTAGGAGGATATAATGTTCAGACTAAAACAGGACAAAAATTGGTATCTCGCTATGATATTTACACTGGTATTTGGGAAACAGTTGGAGCCCTTCCAAGAAGTCTGACAGGGGTTGGGTATTGCACCTTGAAATTGCCTGATTACATGGGCAGTGACAAAGATTAGTGATTTTTCATTAAGTACTTTTTAACTCATAGGATGTGTGATGGTGTTGTTTAAGGAAAAGTTAAGCTTGTTGTCATGATTTTACTACAGAGTTATGAAATGAATATTGCTGTTGAAAAGATGTCTAAATGGTCTGTAGTATTGATGATGGTTCGTATTTTGTAAGAAACTCTAACATTGCTCATACTTACATATACACAGAAATGTTTGAATGTAGGTGAAAGTTTTTACATGTATTGAATGCCTCAATGTCATTTATCAAATTCCTGATAGCTTTCTTACTGCACATTACATACTGTAGGTGAAAAGTAATTGTTTACTTAATAACATCTTTTTCCATTTTTAGTCAAACATTTTTGATCAAGGTGTTTATTTTTATAAGCACAGTTTGCATGATATAATCATATGCCAAACTCTATAGTCATTCTCAATGACATTAGCATACTGAGGTAAATCTGATTTTAAGTCATTTGATTTAGTGAATATAATCATGGGTCAAAATTATGGGAATGATCTTACATTCAAACCATGTTACATGTATTAAAATTTGACCTATTGAAATTTCCCAGATGTTGACTTTTTGTGTCTTTTTTTTAATTGTTTAGAGTGTTTTATACACAGATATACTTGCAGTTTTCTTGTCATATGATAAATATTGCAGGACCTGTTTTGTATGTATTTTTATCATAAAAATGTGCTTAATAAGATAGTGAACTAAAATCATATTGTCAGTGGCTTATGACAGTCAGAGGACAAGCCAAGTCTATTTGTTATTGAGAGATTTTGTTGACATTTGTAAATCCTGTCACTTTTCAATAAACTTAAAAATGAGTTCTCTTGCATTTTGATTAGGGTACCTGTGGATCATTATATAGCACAACTGGTATTCATTAGGGGGTTAAAGTAGAAATTGTAATATTGTACAAATTGATTTATTCATCTATTACCGTAGCTCAACTGAGCTGAAGGCTTAAGTGAGCTTTTTTGATCAAAATTTGTCCATTGTTGTCGTAAACTTTTTGCATTTTCATCTTTTTCTCAAGAACCACTGGCTGGGCCAATTTCAACCAAACTTGGCACAGATTATCCTTGGGTAGAAGGGACTCAAGTTTGTTTGAATGCCACAAGCCCTTTCATGGGGAAATAACTAAAAGCAGAGTCTCTGTCGAGACTGTAGCTCTACTGGTTTGTACTTATAACAAAGGAAAAATAGCAGTTGGGACTTTAAACTTTACAACAGCAATGAATAAAATAATTATCCTTGATTAAGTCTCTTTTTGGCAAGACTGCAACTGTAGGAGTAGCTTTTAATAAATATTTTACAGAATTTAAAATTCAAATTACCATATGGGAACAATATTCATCAAAATGAAAAAAAAAAAACAAGATGTGTTTGTGAAACACTTTGTGCCCAGCTGTAACAAAGTTGGAAAAAGCTATTTTTAGCATACAGGTCAAGCTCACAAGGTCATTGACCTTGGCATCATTTAAAGGAACTTGATTAGTGGAGTATGCATAGCAAATATGAAGTCTCTATCTCTCATAGTTCAAAAGTTATGGTTAAGGTTCAAAAAAGCTATTTTTAGCATATAGGTCACAGTCAAGGTCACAAGGTCATTGACCTTGGTGTCGTTTGAAAGAGCTTTATGAGTGAAGCTTATCAAATATAAAGTTTCTATTTTTCATGGTTCAAAAGTTATGGCAAAGATTAAAGTTTGCAGGAAAAAGCTATTTTTAGCATATATAGGTCACATTCAAGGTCACAAAGCCATTGACCTTAGTGTCATTTGAAAGAGCTTAATTAGTGGAGTTTACATACCAAATATGAAGTCTATCTTTCATGGTTCAAAAGTTATGGCAAAGGTTAAATTTGCAGACAAACAAACAGACAGACAGACAAGACAAAAACAATAAACGCCCCGGATCTATCAATCCGGGCGCATAAAAAAATTCTCAAGAACAGCAAAGCCACGATTGGTGATATTTATTACATGTATAAGATTGCTTAAATTATAATTCGGGGTAGGGTTGGGTCTCAATGTACTATCAATATTTTACTGTTAAGAATATATAGGAAAATACATTTATGTTATAAACAATTCAAATCGTCTTAAATATACGCCCCGGCTTAAAAGTGGGAGGGTGCATTACTTGTATATTGATCGAGATGTCCTTCGTCTGTATGTCCATCTGTTACTGTTTGGAGGTACCCATTTCTTATCTGCAATTCCTTTTACACCAATGAATAAAACGACAAGGAGACATTCACAGATTATTCATTATTTTTTACTTTAATTAAGTTACTTTAATTACTTCATTAATTTTTACACACATGTATGTATTTTAAACTGTATTCCGTGATGTAACCTCAGATTCGTCACTGTTAAACACCAACGAATGAAAATGAGATTAAGAACCCTCTCTACACTGCACACTAAAGAGATCTGCCCCTAGATCTAAATTGAAAAAAAAAGAAATTTACAATATAATACTCAATTTGTAATTAATTCAAGTATTCTTAGGCCAAGATAAATTAACTAAACATGTTATTTACATGTATTTTCTCTGTTGAAGTAATTAATAGTGAATTTTTTTCACTGATACTGTGTTGTCTTTGAACATTTTTCCCGGGGATAAATGCCACGCACCATAAAGTGAAAACTTTTTTTTTAAAGGTATAACAATACATATTGTTATACCTTTGAAAATTTGCTCCTGTACAAATCTATACGAAAAAAGTCTAACATTTCTAATGTTTCGCTGAGCGGGCATAAAAAAATCTATGTTGGACCGGTCGATAAGATGTTGGACCGCTTACGTCACAGAATTGGCGGAGCTTCATCTCATTTGCATTCGTTGATGTTCAAAAGTGGCGGTCCCGCGGTTACATCACGGAAGACAGTAAGGCTGGGCAATAATATCGATATTTCAATATATTGCAATACAATGACAAAAAATATTGTATCGCAATACGATTTTGTAATATCGATATATTGGCAATATGCCTAGATTAAGGAATGTTGTCATTAAATATAAAAATGGACTGATAAAAGTTTTTTACTAAGCCAAACAGTAAGTCAGAAGCTGTTTTGTTTTGTTTTGTTCAGAGCATAACTTAAATGAAATCAACAATTTTTTTTCCAAGTTGGTTATTTATCATAGTTATGTACATTCTGCATGTAAATTAAAGTAAATATAGTAAGAAAATGCCATTTACATTACATTGAAAATATTGCAATACATATCGCAATACATATTGCAATACAGTTAAAAATATCGCAATACGAAATCTCGGGCCAATACCCAGCCCTAGAAGACAGTAAAAAAATACATGTTGATAAAAAATAAAATGAAAGGTATAAGAAAACATTTATTGGCTGAGTTCTGGGGCAAAATGCGTTTTGTCGACCCTCGAACCAAACTGTCTGCCTGAGGCCGTTGGTTTTTGGGTCCGACAAAACGCATGTTGCCCTCGAACTCACAGGCCTTTAAATCGCTCAGAAAAAAAAATTACACACAATTTTTTTAGCGACCCAAAGGCCTGTGCTCGAACTTAGTCAATAAATGTATACTAGTAATGCTACTATGCACTTCTTATTTTACTATTTGAGCTGACACTTATTTTGGCTCCCCCAGAGTAAAACATGGACTTTGCCTTTATAGCAATATGGGTAAGGTGGTATCACTTAGAATTAATGAGCTTAGTGTTCACAGTACCTCTAGTTTAGATCTATGGTGAAAGTTGATGATTTGTATGATTCTAAATTAGTTACATATGTACATATTCCATGTACATATAATATATATTTCATCTCTGTAAGAGGGAAACACCTGGTGCATCAAAATTGTTATGGTTTACGATCATAACAATCCCTCAGCTGTTCATGTATATGTGTACATGAACAGCTGAGGGATTGCTGTATGTGTACATATCTAAATTAAAACTTTAAAAAACATTCAAACAAGAGGTCCATGGGCCACATCGCTCTATTTAGCACATCAGTTCAGTAATGAAAAGTCAAAGGGGGGGGGGGATGTTATGTAATAGGATGTTTCCACAGGCCTATACATCGCTCAGAAAAAAATTGAGGTGTTGAAAAAAAAACGATCCAAGGGCCTGTGGATGTTTCCATATGAGATAGGCATACAATGAAGCGCATTGAAGTGGTAAAATTTTCCGTTTGGATGAAACGTTCTGAGTCATGTTTTGAACGTCAATTATAACAAAATGACACGCCCATATTTTTAGAAATGAGAAAGAAATATTCGTCGTTATGTTTTAAGACACCCCACTCTTCGCGACGAGCAACATGAGTTACACTGAAATGGAGCTTTAAAAAGATAAGAAGGGAGAGTTAGAGACTCCCCGCTTCTGTAAAACAGAAATTGCTACGAATATTTGCATATTTCTGAATTTATCATGTCTGTTGAAGTTACCAGAACACATGTTTCGGTCGAACACGTGTTTACTCGGTGTTTATTTAGACTGTTAATTTGATTGGCTATTATATTTATGGAAAACCTGTTCTACAGGTATTCGAATAAACAAATTGACCGTTTTATATATTCCTAAAGAAATGGGCGTGTCATCCTATGACAAACAACGTTCTAAAGATAGCTCAAAACGTTCCATTCGAACGGAAAATTTTACCACTTCAATGCGCTTCATTGTATTACGAAAGCCCATTGAGCTCATTTTGGTATGTTACAGAAATTAATCTTTCGTGTTATAACACGAAACTTTCTCGAAGAAGCACTTAACATTCGCGTTATAATGCGAATCTTTCGCCAATGAACGCGTACGTTTCGCGTTATGACGCGAAAATACGTGAAACTTACGCTTTATAACGCGAATAAACTCGAAAATTATGCGAAATTACGCGAAAATAACGCGTTATAGCGAGAAACCTTCGCGTTGTACATAACGCGAGACTTTCGCGTTTAAATACGGAAGCGTATTAGTGCCACGCAATATTTTTTTTAAAGTTGGTAATTCCAACTTTAAAGTTGGAAATTCCAACTTTAAAGTTGGAAATTCCAACTTTAATCTTGGCTTTTCCAACTTTAAAGTTGGTAATTCCAACTTTAATCTTGGCTTTTCCAACTTTAAAGTTGGTAATTCCAACTTTAATCTTGGCTTTTCCAACTTTAATCTTGGCTTTTCCAACTTTAAATAACGCGAAAATTACGCGTTATAGCGAGAAACCTTCGCGTTGTACATAGCGCAAAACTTTTGTGTTTAAATACGGAAGCGTATTAGTGCCACGCAATATTTTTTTTTAAGTTGGTAATTCCAACTTTAAAGTTGGAAATTCTAACTTTAATCTTGGCTTTCCCAACTTTAAAGTTGGTAATTCCAACTTTAATCTTGGCTTTTCCAACTTTAAAGTTGGAAATTCCAACTTTAATCTTGGCTTTTCCAACTTAAAGTTGGTAATTCCAACTTTAATCTTGGCTTTTCCAACTTTAAAAGTTTGCTTTTCCAACTTTAATCTTGGCTTTTCCAACTTTGACTTTTAACGTTTAAAGAAGGATTTTATTATTTATTTACTTATTAATTTTTTGCTTGTCAACATACTGAGTATTTCTGGCTGGGGTGCCCCCCACCCCCCTGAAAAAAAATCCTGGATCCGCGCCAGTACGGAATTGATACATTTAGTTATGTTGTATATAATTTAGCAGAAAATGTTTCATTTGATTAAATAAAATTTGATTACATTGAGTATTTAATTGTTGTCTAATTCTTTCATGCAATACATATTAAATGACTAATATCTGTAATTGGTTAAGTTGAAATCCTGTCATGTACGGAATACTGTGTACATAATTTATATGAAGTTATTATCAATAGAAATACACAAGAGAACTTAAAGGAATATAAAGATTTCTAAGTTAAAGTTGGAAGTTTTATATAAGGTCATAAGGAAGGTCAAGGTAAAAAAAATAAAACAAACACAGATAAAAAGAGTTCAACAATTTATTTTAATGTGCTTATATCTATTTCCTATTGTAAAAGTGCCATAATATAACTCCACATAATCCCGTCCGCTCTTCTTACCTCCCCCCCCCCATTTCGAACCCCTACCCCCTCATTTCGAACCCCTACCCCTACATTGCAATAATAAATTGCTAAGAAATCTATTTCAGTGTGTTATTTTCACTTTAATTAAGTTTGTGATACTTTAAAAAAAATAAGAAACTAAGAAAAGCAGGTAGAAAAGTCAAGATTAAAGTTGGTAATTCCAACTTTAATATTGGCTTTTTCAACATAAAGTTGGTAATTTCAACTTTAATCTTGGTTTTTCCAACTTTAAAGTTGGAATTACCAACTGTAAAGTTGGAAAAGCCAAGATTAAAGTTGGAATTACCAACTTTAAAGTTGGAATTACCAACTTTAAAGTTGGAATTACCAACTTTAAAGTTGGAAAAGCCAAGATTAAAAAAAATAAGAAACTAAGAAAAGCAGGTAGAAAAGTCAAGATTAAAGTTGGTAATTCCAACTTTAATGTTGGAAATTCCAACTTTAATCTTGGCTTTTCCAACTTTAAAGTTGGTTTTTCCAACTTTAATCTTGGCTTTTCCAACTTTAAAGTTGGTAATTCCAACTTTAAAGTTGGAATTTCCAACATTAAAGTTGGAATTACCAACTTTAAAGTTGGAATTACCAACTGTAAAGTTGGAATTACCAACTTTAAAGTTGGAAAAGCCAAGATTAAAGTTGGAAAAACCAACTTTAAAGTTGAAAAAGCCAAGATTAAAGTTGGAATTTCCAACATTAAAGTTGGAATTACCAACTTTAAAGTTGGAAAAGCCAAGATTAAAGTTGGAATTACCAACTTTAAAGTTGGAAAAGCCAAGATTAAAGTTGGAATTACCAACTTTAAAGTTGGAATTACCAACTTTAAAGTTGGAATTACCAACTTTAAAAAAAATTTTGCGTGGCACTAATACGCTTCCGTATTTAAAAGAGAAACTTTCGCGTAATTTCGAGAAATATTATGCATGTATATAGTAATGATGCTTAGGAAACTTGATTATGGCTGAAGATGAACACAGACAGAAACTTTCATGGACTTATTATAAATTATCCTTTCATCAGAAGATGTACTGGAGAAATGATGCGAGAATACAACTAAACCATCCATTAGTAAATTAAGCAATCAATCATTTTGGACTAAGAATTATACCCTGTAGGAACATAACTTAAAAGTTAAAAACAAGATGTGTTTGTGAAACACTATGCGCCTGATGGCAACAAAGTTCGAAAAAGCTATTTTTAGCATATAGGTCACAGTCAAGGTCACAAGGTCATTGACCTTGGTGTCATTTCAAACAACTTGACAACTTGCCAAAAACTTTGACAGTTGCAAATTATTTTCAGGAATCCGACTCCTACAAAGATTTTTGATTTGATCTGGCTTTCGTAGATCTGCATACATTTCAAATTTTGTCAAAAATAGTAATTTGTTTTATCAAATTCCTAATTTGTTATAACAAATTATTAATCTGTTATAACAAATTAGTAATCTGATATAACAAATTAGTAATTTGTAATAACAAATTATTAATCTGTTATATCAAATGATTAATCTGTTATATCAAATAAGTAATTTGTTATAACAAATTATTAGTCTGTTATAACAAATTAGAAATCTTTGTTATCAAATTATTAGTTTGTTATAACAAATTATTAGTTTGTTATAAAAAATTATTAATTTGTTATAACAAATTACTAATTTGTTTAAACAAATTACTAATTTGTTTTAACAAATTAAAAAAAGATACTGCTGCGGCCCTAATACGCTTCCGTAATTTTCTGAGATATTGATCTTTATAAAATATTTTTTTTCATATCTTCTAGAGAGGGTATAAAAAGGACGCCGAAAAGGGTTGATTTTTCCAAAAATTCATAATCTTGAAATTTAACCTTTGGAAGACTTGCATAAACTTTGAATTGATTGAACAGCGCTGAGGAAGAAAAAAAAATGTGACGGTAAAATGGATTCGATAGCAGAAAATTTAAGATTGTACCATATGAAAGTCCAAGATCAAAATAGCATTTTGCTTATCATTGTAATGAATAAACTTGATCACAAAATCAAAAGAGAGTTGAGACTTAAGCAAGCAGTTTCGCGATATTTTGTTTCTGGCTTTCGTAGATCTGTATACATTTCAAATTTTGTCCAAAATAGTTATTTGTTTTATCAAATTCCTAATTTGTTTTAACAAATTAGTAATCTGTTTATATCAAATTATTAATCTGTTATATCAAATTAGTAATTTGTTATAACAAATTATCAATCTGTTATAACAGATTATTAATCTGTTATAACAAATTAGTAATCCTTTGTATCAAATTATTAGTTTGTTATAACAAATTGATAATTTGTTATAACAAATTACTAATTTGTTTAAACAAATTACTAATTTGTTTAAGCAAATTGATAATTTCTTAAAACAAATTAAAAAAAGATACTGCTGCGGCCCTAATACGCTTCCGTAATTTTCTGGGATATTGATCTTCATAATTTTTTTTTTCAAATCGTCTAGAGAGGGTATAAAGAAGACGCCGAAAAGGGTTAATTTTTCCAAAATTCATAATCTTGAAATTTAATCTTTGGAAGACTTGCATAAACTTTGAATTGATTGAATAGCGCTGAGGAAGAAAAAAAATGTGACGGTAAAATGGATTCGATAGCAGAAAATTGAAGATTGTACCATATGATAGTCCAAGATCAAAATAGCCTTTAGCTTATCATTGTAACGAATAAACTTGATCACAAAATCAAAAGAGAGTTATGACTTAAGCAAACAGTTTCGCGATATTTTGTTTCGAGTAATAACTTGAAAGTTACGCGTTTATTCGCGAAAGTTACGCGTTATATCGCGAAAGCTATGCGTTAATTTGCAAAACTTTCGCGTTATAACACGTAAATTTTATATACCCGTTATGGCCCACCCAACCCCCAAGAGCTGATTTGGACAATTTAAGCTTGAATCTGCACTACCTGTGAATGAGTCTATGTAAATTTGACCAGTCATAGCTTTACTGTTTTTGAGAAGAACATATAATCCTATGTAAAACTTTGATTGGACACTTTGGCCCCACCCTACCCCAATGGGGTCATGGTTTGAACAATCTTGAATCTACACTACTTGATTCCACATGAGTTTCATCTTTCCAGTGGTTCTTGAGAAGAGGATTTTTAAAAGATGCTTTGAAACTTATTTTTACTAAAGCCCTCACATGGGGGGTATGACTGTTGTCAAAAAAAATCATTTTTAATGTTTACAATTGTAGGAAGTTCAGGTATGAAATAATTTAAGAACAGTTTTACGAAACTTATCTAAACATATTAGTTCATTTATATCAGAACTATTCATCAAATCACAATAAAACAACATCATGCCACTATTAATTTTCACTAATTATGCCCCCCCCCCCCTCTTCGAAGAAGGACGGGCATATTACTTTGTTGCTGTCTGTCGGTCCACAATCAGTTTCTGTTTTTTTTAATTTTGCAGAGGTTGCATTGCACGTATTGAAATGCTTGGTATACAGATTTATCTTAAGAATATCTAAGTTAAAATTATATTGGGTACGATCGGACCATTTTGGACAGACTATTATAATGCCCTTTGGAGACGATCGGGCCATTTTGGACAGAGTTATGCCCCTTGGATTTTTATGTCTAAATATTTGGAGGAGGGGGCATAAGTGTTTTACAAACATCTCTTGTTCATAATTATCTCACCTTAGAAGATGGTGTTGGCCTTGACTTCCCCTTTGCCAAAAGATACTTTGTGGCAAGTTTGGTTGAAATTGGTCCACTGGTTCTTGAGAAGACTTAAAGTGGACCAATTTTGATCAGAGAAGCTCAGTTGAGCCTTTGGCTCAGGTGAGCTAAAATGCAGATCATGGATTTTTTTTTTTATTTCAGAATACGTGTATTGTGTCCTGTATTTCTTATAATTAGCGAACAACGGGGAAGTTCTCTAATCTTTTAATTGCAATTGTTTAGTTAACATCGCAATGGAGCTTTCATTAACAATTATCCTAGTACTGTACAGTTTGGTAGTATTTGCTGGTTATGCACCCACCTGGGATTATTGTAGGTGTCGGTGGTGGGATTGGGAAGCCTGGCGTTCGTGTAGTGTGAGTTGTGGGGGAGGATTCAGGCTTCGAATACGATATGTATCAATGTACACCTACTGTCAAAAATTTGAGATGTGTGCTTCCCCTGATATGTATAGAGACGTAGAGAAATGTAATCAGAATTGCTATAATGGAGGGACGTATACAAATAAATGTTTATGTGCAAATGGTTGGAATGGAAAATGTTGTTCGAATGGTAAGTTGCCAAATATAGAAATCTCTAAATATAATTTATTTTAGCTTTTCCTTATTGAATGTTTAAAGACGTTCATACTTTTTTAAACATTGAAACAGAAATAAGATGTGGAGATCCAGGTTCCCTTGATAATGGAGTAGTTCTGGGATCAGAATACACTTACGGGAAAACAGTGAACTATTCTTGTAACAAACATTACAATCTCATAGGCGGATCCCAAATCCGGACTTGTCAGTTGTCCTCGGACTGGAGTGGAATAAAGCCAAGATGTGAATATGAAGAACAGACAACGAAAGGTTTATTTTTTAGATACTGTAAACGTTCTTTTTTTCCACGGGGTCATAATTCCGCGAAATCTCAATTTCTGTTTAATTTACGAGTAGAAAATTACGCGGATTTCCTAGATTGTCACTATATGACTTACATTTATATTTAGTACGCTTGGACAAATTTCGGCGGAAAATTTGTGACCGCGTACATAGCGTAAATTAATACCACGCGGAAAAAGTTCTTCTACAGTAAATTGAAAGATGTACTCTTTTAAAACAAGTCATTTCACATAATGATAATTAATAAAATTAATTCAACATTTAGAAATCACAAGTTAAATAAGTTTATGCTTTTTTTACGCTCTAAAGGACAGATGATACAAACAAACTTTTGTCAAAGAATTTGAAAATAACAACTTAGATCATGTTTAAATGAATAAAATGAATTACTTTCACCGCGCAGTTTTTATTTTTTTATTCAAATTTGCACAGAAATGGAATTTAGAGTGAAAAATATTTGTACAGATTAACAAGGATGGTTTCATAAGGGTAGACTTCTGAACATCACAGAAGGTTTACAATTTCTTTATATTCTAGAAATTTATTATTTGCATCATTTGCAATGAAATTAGGCCAAAAAATATATATCAATCCAGGCATCCATTTTTTTTTTTTTGTATCATCTGTCCTTAAAATGATGCCAGTTAATTAATCATATACATTTACTCGTATTTTACTCCAATTATCGATACTTTACTGACAGTCCGAAACAGTCCTCTATGGATTTGGAATGTCGGTTTAAAAGATTCCAATTTTACGCCCTTCCACAAACGGCCCTTCTTGAACCCTTGAAAGGTAAATAAATAGTTAGGAATAAGAATTAAATGTATGGTTAATTATCGAATATCACTTATAAAGCTGGGAAAAACATCAATCAATAATACCTTAAGTGAGCGACAAAAAAAATCGGCTTTTTTTAGGTTTGTTCAATGCATTTGTAGCTCTCTCTTTTATCTGTCATAATTTTCTTAAGGACGTTCGATCCTGAACTTTTGAGTGGATTTTTGTCATGTCATTTATTTATTAAATTCTGCATCATTTTTAAGTTCTAACATTAAATCTGAATTCTACAATGCAAATTGAACTATATTCAATGAAAAAAAAAGAACGCGATTAAATTCCATTCAAGTAGAATTAAACTAGGGACTATATTTTGTGACGGAAGTTTTTTTTAGACGAAAATGATCAGTTTTTCACTGTTGAAATATAACAGTACTGTTTATTTTGGATTCCTATTTTTCCATACTGGTTGCACACAAAGCTGTTTTTGCAGTGAAATGTGTTATGATGGTTCTGAAATATCTATTGAATTATTTCTTATGAATTTTATCAACAAAGTGGGACAAATATAGTAAATATATTCTGAAAATCCGTGAAAAAATTGAGCCAATTTTAACGTAAAATTGACAATTTTTTAGTAATATCCGAAAATTAACATAATATATTTCCACTTTTGATGTTCTTATCTAGATATTCAAGATAACTTTGACCTATTTGCTTAAATTCAGAAAAAGTTTAAGACTTTAAAATAATTTTCTTGCTTATTTAATTTTCAATGCCAGAAAAATCACATTTTATTAGTGCAGAAAGGTCAAATAATTATGTTCCCCAAACGAAGTTGGGGAACATATTGTTTTTACTCTGTTTCTTCTTCTTATTATTATTATTATTTTTCTTCTTCCTGGGAAAATCTTTTCCGCGAATGATCTTGTAAACTACACATCCGACTAAGGTGAAACCTTTTTAGGGTCAGTAGGCATGTTATGTAGATTTGCGGAACAAAGGTCATTTTGCGCGCACGTGCTTGCAAGAGCGTGCACGTGCAACACGTGAAATGACCAATGTAATAAATATTGCCGTAATTTTTTTAATTTTAGATGAAATGTTTTAAAACTCATAATATAAGGATATATTAGTAGCATAGACAAGATGACGTGGTCAAAATAGCAAGATCTCACCCGCATGCACGTGCGTTTCGCTCTGATTGGCTGAAACTAAAGTCTCAATATCTTTCTTGTTTTTTGATAAAATCCTTTGAAATTTTGAATATAGTCATACATTAGGGAGATCTACAGCCTGATATAAAAGAATTATCATGAAAGAATGTGCATGCACGTGTGCTTGCAAGAGCGCGCACGTGCAACACCAGAAATGTCCAATATAATTGATATAGATGTAACTATTTAATTTTTTAATGAAATAATTTGAAACTTATAATATAAGGATATATTAGAAGCATAGACTAGATGACTTGGTCAAAATAGCAAGATCTCACGCGCATGCACTTGCGCTTTGCTCTGATTGGCTGAAACTAAAGTCTCAATATCTTTCTTGTTTTCCGACAAAATTCTTTGAAATTTTTAACACGGTTATACATTATAAAGATCTACAGCATGGTATATGAGAATTGTCATGAAAAGCATGCGCATGTACTTGTGCTGTAATCTGATTGGCTGAAAATTTAGATGCCTATAACTTTCTTAGTTTTCAACCAAACCGGATAAAATTTAGAATATAAATAGGTATAATGGATTCCTACATAATGGTACTATCAAACTTGAATGCACGAACATTCATTCATGCACCTGCACGCGTGAAATACGCAAAATGGCCAATATTTAAAAAAAAATTGTAAAGAATTTTTTTTTATTTATTCTCACGATATATAGATATGTTAATTGTTTAGGCAACATGCTATGATCATCTTGCATGTACATGCACGTTCGTGCGCGTACAATGCGTTAAATGACATATAGTTGATATCATTGTACCTTTTATAATTCTTTGATGAAATCCTCCGATACTGATAATATTTTTAAAAATGTCTTACAGGAATTAGGCACAAAAAGGGAACTGGGGAGCGTTTGGGGAACATCTGTAACGGTCCCCGTTACAATTAGCACTAGTTGATTATGCGAAGCAATTTGAAACTGTTTCTTAGTTACAATTTTAAAGTATCTTTTTTAAAACAGACTTAGAATTCATTTTGTTTCGTGCTTTAATTGGATAGAAATATTGCTGGGAAATTGTCGAAGATTTATTTTTTAATGTAGACACAAATTTCAGTGCAAAAAGGTCATATTAAATGTACTGTATAGCCAAAAGAAGCATATTGACCCCCATTTTTTGATTTGAATTTTAATTAAGCTATGTATGTAGAAACTAGAAATATACTTGGCAAAAAAAGTTTAAGACTTTAAATATCAGGATCGAACGTCTTTAAGGAGAAAGAAGCTACAGTTCCGCAGCTAGTTGCTACCCAAACTAAGGCCTTCTCACAAGAAATACAATTGTGAAATATGAAAGCACTAGCACGAAGGATAAGTTTTTGAAAGGTAGGTCAAAAAAAGGTCAAGGGGTCAACATTATTGTTGGTTTCTGAAAGAAAGGTCTTGTCACAAGGACTAAATATGCGAAGTATGAGAGCAATAGCCCTAACCGTTCAAAGGTTATGACTAAGTTAAAAGTTTTAAAAATGTAGGTAAAACTCAAAAGTCAAAAGATCAAAGTTCTTGGTTCCAGTGAAATGTGTTATCACAGGGTTTAAATATTTGAAGCTAGACATCCCCATAACCCTTCAAAAGTTATGATCAAGGTTTTTTTTTTTTTTTTAAAGTAGGTAAAATTCCAAGATCAAATGTCTTATGAAAGGTGGGGAGATAGGGCCTTCATACTCCACATATGTTAACCTTGTTACCATACATTTATTTGGAAACCAACAAAATTTTGGCCCCTTGACCTTGACCCTGGAGTTTGACCTACCTTCCGAAAACTTATTCTTGGTCATTACTTATGACGAGGTGATACAGGGCTTTCATATTTCACAATTGTATTTCTTGTAATATGACCTTACTTTGTGTACCAACATACATCTATTTAATTTGCGTTCATGAAAAGTTTAATCTTTGCTATGTTGCCATATGGGGGCATCAGTATTCCAGATATATTACGCCTTTCGTAAAGGCGTTATAACGCCTTTCCATTCAAAAAGGCGTTATTAAACCTTTCTAAAAGGCATTATTACGTCCTTTTAAAAGGCGTTAAGGTAGGATTCTTCTCATATTTCTAATATTTAAAAATTAATGAAATTTTCACAGAATCAAGAAGACAATACCAGTAAGTGATAGTATCAGTGAAATTAAATTTGACCGTTTTATATTAGAGGCAAGGTCAGGTCAAGGTCATTATCTTTTTCCTTGACATTAAGAATAAAAAATAACTGTTGCCAATCATGTGATACCTACTTCTATTTCAAAAGTTTAATGATTGTTCTTTTTGCATAAAAACATATTACTATATCGGGTCTATAGCAAGATATTACCAAATTTACACAAAAATTAATAATTTAACTTAACTGGATATTGGCTAATCCGAATTTTCTCTGTTTTTCTTAATTTTTTAGGATATATTAGTTATTTTCATATGCTTCCTATATTTAACTTTTTCTTATTTTCACATATAATAAAGTAGTCTTATAAATGTACAAAATGATACAAAAACAAAAAGTTTTTATCGTTTACTAAGAAAAAAAAAATACTTTTTATTGATTTTTGGCTCAAATCTGCACTTTGTTAGGAAGCGTTTAAAAGCTAATAAATTTCTAGTTTGTTTGAAAAATCATATTTATTTGATATATTTTGGAACTTTAGTACCTCATTATTAATCTAACTTACATTTGAAAATTTCTCGAAGACTTCGATTGTGTAAAATTTATAACTAAATTCATTGTTCTATTATAATTTTGAGAGACAGAAAAGAAGATATTTTCATACGCCACCATTCCGCCAAAAATATAGTCCCTGATAGTTTTCAAACGCAGTTTACCATTTCTATTTAAAGTTGTACAATTGTGATGAGGAAAGAAAAATATGATCTTTTAAATTCCTTACACCTCAATATATAAGACACATAAGCAAATCTACTTTGAGTGTTTCATCTAGACAGAAACCAGAGAAGAATCCTACCTTAATTCGCCTTTCTATTCCAAAAGGCGTTATAACACCTTTTAGAAAGGCCTTAATTCAGTTAGTAATGGTAATGGAAATAAAAGGTGTAATAACGCCTTTTGGAAAGGCATAATAACGTCTTTTAGAAAGGCGAAATAACACCTTTTGGAAAGGCGATATATGGCCTTTTAGAATGGAAAGGCTTAATAACGCCCTTTGAAAAGGCGTAATAATGCCTTTTTGAATGGAAAGGCGTTATAATGCCTAAAATGTAATAACGCCCTTTGAAAAGGCGTAATAATGCCTTTTTAAATGGAAAGGCGTTATAACGCCTAAAATGTAATAACGCCCTTTAGAAAGGCGTAAAAACGCCTTTTGGAAAGGCGTAATAACGCCTTTTAAATTTTTTTTCTCTCTTTTGATTGATCTTAAATAGGCTTTCTTATTGAATACTAGTCCTTTTCACACAATTATTTCACCCGGCTCCCATAATTTTTAATCCATTAATTTCATCTTTACGAATACCTTAAAATAATTTTACTTTCCTCTTCGTATATCCCCCCCAGCGTTGGATGACCGTCCGTCTGTTACATTTTGGTGTTTTCTATAGTTTATCAGCATTTATATACAACCATTTTGCATGGCATATATTGTACTCAAACATTTGTAACCTTCTAAATTTCTCAGTTTATATTTCTTAATGCTCTAGACTTTTCACATCGCCGCAAAACCAGCGGTCGCTCAACATGAAAAGTAATGAAACCTAATGTTGAAATCTAAAAGTGTAATTGAATTTAGAACCATTCCCAAGTAAGCTTGGACTTTCGGTAAGGCGTGGCATTCTCGGCGCTTCGTAATTAGCATTTGTCAAATGGCGAATAGGTTCTCATTGGTTAAGAAATTAATAACATCGGGAACTTTAAATTGTTGTTGACAACGATGAAACAACTTAAGCTCCACCTCTTTGCCGGACGAGCCAGTGTTATCGGTTATGCGGTACACTAATTGGCATGTGCCCGAATTTCTACCCCATGTATATTTCAACAGTGAAGGAAAGCTGTGTAATTTTCAGAATATGTAATTGAGAATGCCACGCCTTACTAAAAGTCCAAGCTTAACTGGTAATTGTCCTATCTAACCTTTTTTTTTAGCAGACCTAAGTAAAAATAGACAACGGAGAGTACTTAAAGGTATGCCTTCTTTCTTAAAAAATGCGACAAAATCAAGGACTGTAATGTTTAAATTATATGTCGAAACAAAATAAGATGCACATACATGTATATTTAAAATGTCATTGATTTACATGTACACAGTAAATATCAACTTCAAGAAAATAATCGATATTGATCACATAAACGTAAATTCACCTCATGCAGTTGTTTTACTGACAGTTTAATGAATTCAGTGGGTTTCTTTCTCTCAAAATGGGAGAAACTTAAGAGAGAGAGGGGGGGATTTTGTTGAAACTTTAACGCCTGCTGGCTTTGGGTCACAAGGTTTCGTGTTTTTTTTGGGAGGGGGGGATTTTTTTGTTGTTTTGGTGTGTGTTTTTGTTTTTGCATTTATGCCTACTTCAACTCGGAGTGGAACTAAGTAAGTTGTAAAGAACTTGTTTCCAATTCTTTTGCTTAAATCAATGATATATGTTAAAAACAACTCAGATACGTTTAAATCTGTAAAAGATAGCGAAAAATCTACAAGAATTTCGTTTACCTGGAGATAAGTTAAAATATCAAGTGAGCACGTTGAAGTACAAAATTTGATTAATGATGTGACAGAGATACATGTATCTTGCACCTATATCTTCAAGACTGCAAATCTGAACGAAAGTGTGATATACTCAAAAAGAAGATTAAGGTGAGACATTTTTATTTTCTGTGAGACAAAGAAAGTTTTATCTCAGAATAATTAATATAAGAAACACAAAATATATTTAGAAAATATAAATTGTATTTTAATCTACTTCGTCCAATGGAATTTCATATATACTTATGCAGATGACTTCGGGCATTTAAAATATATCTCTTTGTCGTGATTTGTTGATTGTACTTTGAAAATAATTATTATAAATTATGATTGAATATTTCCAATCTTTCTGATTAGCGGAGATCATGCCATGTAAGTCTACGATATATTCACCTGCACTTAACATTCCAGGTGAATATTATACAATTATTGTTGTTTCTTGAGGTCAATACAATGATTTAGCCATCTGAGGAGTACAATATTCACCAAGCCCGAAGGGCGAGGTGAATATTGTACTTTGAAGATGGCTTAATCATTGTATTGATCGAAAAAACAGCAATAGTTGTTTTATTACATGATTCACTGATAAAATTATACAGCTCATTACTTGTTTGCACTAAATTAATTAAGTCCTAGCCAAATACAAGAGAGAAGCAGAATTAAAATGTGCATAAAACTTACCAGTCATATCAATTTGAAATGTTTTTTTAATCAATTTTAGTTGACATGAAAAAATATAATGTCAGTCTTTTTTTTATAGGATAGATTTTGAAAGGAAGGAGTATTATCAGGGAAAATTAAACTGACTTCCAAAAAGTAAAAAAAAATTGTTGTTCAGTAAAAGTGTTGGAGGGGGTCCTGCATCCCCACTTACCACCCTCACCCGAAAATATATATTCGCTTGTGTTTTGTTCACATGAAAAAAAAAATCATAGTCGTTTAAATAGCTTTCCAAAACAATTTGTATCAATTTGGAATTTCCCAATCTACCTTTTTGTCAGCTGTCAGTTTTCACTGATAAACCTCCATCTTTCAAAATATATATACTGAGTATCCTATAAAAGAGCCTCACATATATATTTTTTTCAAATTAATACGACTGGTAATGTGTATTTATATTGTAACTTTGCTTCTCTCTCAGTTATTGGCTAGAACTTCAATAAATGCAAACAAGAAATGAGATCATTTTATCATTGAATCATATATAATTCCATTCAATTCACTTTATTGACAATTACCATGTCGGCATACAGTCATGAACATGAATAACATAACATAAATTAACACAATTAATACAAGCATATACAAAGTGAGAAATATGAGGTGAACAAAATTGTGTACTTCTCAATATTAATATTCATTTTTGACTTTCTTTTCTTGAGTCAAAGCACTTTTTCAAGAAACAACATATCCTTGTAGCAGATGAAATATTTGTAGGATTGACAATTTTTTTAATGGGGTTATCACTAGTATATGTGTTTACATTAAATATATCATTATATATATATATATATATATATATATATATATATATATATATATATAAAAAAGAATAATTTCTAGGAGGGGGGGGGGGTCGGTCAATACAATGATTTAGCCACATTCGAAGTACAATATTCACCTCGCCTTTAATTTCCAGCTCGGTGAATATCATGCTCCTCAGGTACAACAGCAATAATTGTATATTATGTCACTTTTCATTTTGAAATATTACTTGAATCCTCAAAGGAAGGAAATACTTATTTACCAGATTGTTGTTTCAATGTCTTATATTTGTTTGTTGTATTTTTATAAGTCAAATGGGATATCTGGACGAGGCATATGATATATCAAAACCTATCAACCACATCTCCAGAGATCCTACATACTACGTGAATCGTACAAGCTATCAAGGTATTCAGTGCGACTGTTTTATGCCCCTGTAATCGAAGATTTGGGGGTATATAATTTTTACCATGTCTGCATCTGTCTAGGTGTCTGTTTGTTTGCAAAACTTTCATCTTTCCCATAACTTTTGATTAGTGGAGCTATGACTTTCATATTTCACAAGTATATTCCTTGTGTCAAGACCTTTCTTTGGGTTACCAAAAAATTGACCTCTTGACTTTGACCTTGGAGTTTGGTGCACTTTTGCAAAAATAAAATTACCAAAATTTAACCTTGGTCCTAACATTTTAACAGTTGGTGCTTGGGCTTTCAGGCTTTAGATGTATATTCATTGTGACAATGCCTTTTTATGGATATAAATTATTACATGTATAAATATTTTTTGCCTTTTGACCCTGACCTTAGAGTTTGACTGAAGTATTTTTTTTTTAAATCTTCAATCTTGGATGTATTTTTAAACAATTTGTACCAGGGCTTTCATATTGCACAGGTATATTCCTTGTGGCAGGACCTTCTTTTGGATACCAAGGAATTACCTTTGAAAAAACTTTAACCTTAACTTGACTATAACTTTTGTACAGTCTGTGCTAGGGCTTTAATATTTCACAATAGTGTTTCTTATGACAAGGCCTTCCCCATTGTATATTTAATTCGAACCTTTGACATTGACCTTTGACCAAATTTAAGATGCTTTAACCTTGGCCCTAACTTTTGAATGGTTGGTACTTGGACTTTAATATTTCAAAGACCAGTATATTCTTTGAGAAAAGTCCTCTTTTTGGTAACATTTTTATCCCTTGCAATTTGAGTTTGACTTTCATTTGAGAAACTTTTAACCTTCCCAAGACAGCTGCAATATGGAGGCCTTGTAATTGAAGATTTAGGGGTATATATTTTTTGCCCTGTCCGTTTGTTTGTCTGTTTGTCTGCCAAACCCTTTAAACGTATCCATAACTTGTGAATGGGTGGGGCTATGCTTTCATATTTCACAGGAGTATTCCTTGTGACAAGACCTTTCTTTTGGTACCACCAAATTTGACCTTGACTTTAGAGTTTTACCCTCTTTACCAAAAAATTTCTAAACATTAACTATAGTCATAACTTTTGAATAGTAGGTACTATAAAGGCGTTCATACTTCACATGTGTATTCTCTTGACAAGACCTTTCAATGGGTATAATGATATTTAAGCTTAGAGTTTGACATATTTTTTTAAAACTTTAACCTTGATCATATTTTTTTAACCTTTAGTGATAGGGCTTTCATATTTCACAGGTATATTTCTTGTGACAAGACCTTACTTTGGATACCAACAATTTTGACCAGAGTTTGACCCACTTAAACAAAGGGCCCATGGGCCATGGGCCACATCACTCACCTGAGAAGCTTTGACCATTTTGTTCTTCACCAGATTTCCCCCTTGTAATACATATTGTGACCCCACCCTACCCCACTTATCATAATTTAGACAATTTGAAATCTACATTAACCCAGAAAAGTTTCAGCTTTTCTGGTCCAGTGGTTCTTGAGGAGAGGATTTTTAAAGATTTTTCCTATATACTGTATTTCTATGTAAAAATTTGATTCCCCATTGTGGCCCAACCCTACCCCCGAGTTTGATGATTTGAACAATTTAAAATCTACACTATCCCAGGATGCTTCCACATAAGTTTCAGCTTTTCTGGCTCTGTGTTTTTTTAGAAGAAGATTTTTAAAGATTTTTCTTATATATTTCTATGTAAAACTTTGATTCCACATTGTGGCCCCACCCTACCCCCAGGGGGTCATGATTAGTATAATTTAGAATCTACACTTTCCTGGAATGCTTCCACATAAGTTTCAGCTTTTCTTGCTCTGTGGTTTTTGAGAAGAAGATTTTTCCTATTTATTTCTATATAAAACTTGGATTCCCCATTGTGGCCCCGCCCAACCCCTGGGGTCATGATTTGAACAATTTAGAATCTACACTACCCCAGGACGCTTCCACAAAAGTTTCAGCTTTTCTGGCCAAGTGGTTCTTGAGAAGAATATTTTTAAAGATTTTTCCAATGTATTTCTATGTAAAACTTTGATTCCCCATTGTGGCCCCGCCCAACCCCTGGGCATCATGATTTGGACAATTTAGAATCTACACTTTCCTGGGATGCTTCCATATAAGTTTCAGCTTTTCTGGCCCTGTGGTTCTTGAGAAGGAAGATTTTTTAATGACCCCACCCTATTTTTGTCTTTTCTTTATTATCTCCCCTTGTGAGGGGACTTGGCCCTTCATTTTTACAATTTCAATTTCCCTTTATTCAAGGATGCTCTGCATTAAGTTTGGTCAAAATTGGCTAAGTGGTTCTTGAGAAGAAGTCGAAAATGTGAAAAGTTTACAGACGGGCAGACAGACAGACGGACGGACAAAATGTGTCCAGAAAAAAACTTTTACCATGACCATGAACCCTTGGTACCAGGGTTTTCATATTTCAACCCTCATCATAAGATATGCCATTAAGAAGCATCAGTGTTTCACAAACACATCTTGTATTATTTTTATAATGTCAATATTTTCTAAGTTATATTAATTTAAGCAAGATTATATTTTTGAATAATTTTAAATATTTTGAAAGAAAGAATACCAGAAAGGATGGATAGTTTTAATCAGCTCTTACTAGTTGATCACTGTTTCCTGTATAACATGAGAAATCAGATATCAAGCATATTTCTGATTACAAGTATTTGTAAAGTAATCAATTACTCTGAAAAAAAAAGTCATGTACTCATGATTACTTTTTATTATAATGGTAATCAGAAGTCTCTGTCAAGACTGTAGCTTTACTGGTTTCTACTTCTAATAAAGGAAGAGTAAAGGTAGCAGTTGGGACTTAAACTTTACAAAAACATTAAATAGAATAATGATCCAATATTAAGTCTCTTTCTGTGGCAAGATTGCAACAAGACTACAACTGTAGGAGTAGCTTTTCACAAAATTTTACAGAATTTTTAATTAAAATTACTTATCTTAGTGTAGTCTACTTGTGTGCCAAGTCATATTGAAATCAGATCAAAACTGTAGGAGGAGTAGCATTTTGAGTGCATTTCAAAGAAATTTCTATTTTTAGTAACCACAACAACACCGAAATCGAAATCAAAAACTGATATACAGAATTATGTATCTTAGAGTAGCCTACTTGAGTGCCAAGTTATATTGAAATCACACTGAAACTAAAGGAGGAGTAGCATTTTGAAAAATTGTTTACAGACAGACAGATGGATAGACAGACGACATTACTATTGCATAGGCTGTTCTGGTCTCTGACCAGTAGAGCTAAAAATGTGCTTAAAATCATATTCTTTGATGATGTTCATGAAATGTTTTTCAGTTGACAAATTACATATAGTAATAATAATATAATATTCTTCAAAGGAATATATAGTTAATCACAGTTATTCAAGTGTAGTGTGGTAATAACTTTCCAGCTTTTGTTATTTTTCTTACACCACATTGGTCAGGAAATATGAACTTTATGCATTCCATTACAATTTACATGATTTATAGGATAACATTTTTTACTTAAAATACAAATATATACAGTGTAAAATGACAGGGTTCTTGAAATAATTACTTATTCCATCTTCTAAATCTGAAACTAAAACAAAGGTAGAATTATGTAACTTACAGTCTGTTGATTTATTATTGACTTTTGTTGTATATAAAAGAGAGAAAACATAATTGTATGCTTTTTTTTCAAATATTGCATTTATTTTTTAGCTAACTCGAGCGGAAGCCTCAAGTGAATTTTCTGATCAAAAACGGTCTTTCCTCAAAGGGGGGGGGGGGGGGGTAATTGAGAATTCTTGAAAATTTGATGGCATCTTTTAAGAATCTTCTTCTCAAAAACCATTGGGCAAAAAGATAAAATTTATGTGAAAGCATCATTACATACTTGAAATCAAAGTTATTTTCATATCATAACCCCCCTAGAAAAAGGGCTGGGCCACAAGAGGGAGTCACATTTTTTTTAGGAATATATTTGAAATGTTTTATTTCTCTGACAAAGAATCAGATTGAAATATTACAGCCTCTTTTCCAATCATTCAGAAAATATTGCTAAGGTTTTTCAAAAGTTGGTCAAACTCAAAGTTCAAGGTCTAAGAGTCAAAATTGTTGATACCCAAGGGAAGGACTAAATTTGACCTTGAACTTGGAGGTTTGAATCTATTTTTTTTTTTTTTTTTTTTTACAGTTTTTACATGTAATCTGGCCTGGTAGTTCTTGAGAAGTTCTTAATAATCTCCCATCTTCTGAACAAACTTCAAATCAATTCACCCATGGATGCTTTGTGCAAGGTTTGATTGAAAGTGGCCCAGTGATTCTGGGGCAGATAATGTAAAATGAGAAAAGTTTACAATAAAAATGATGACTATTAAAACAACAGACAAAAAAATAAATTATGACCCAAAAATCTCATCTGAGCTAAAATTTGAACCCATGTAGAATCAATAAAATTTGATACATGTAATCTCTAACATCATAATCACAATACATGTATAACAAATGAAGAAACATTTTGTTTATAAATTCATAATTCATTAGTCTTTTCACAATAACTGCAGTACATGTACTGTTCTTTGCAGGGCAAAATGCATCCTCGCAAGCCAGGGGTTCTGGGTCAACACGTTGCCGTTGGACCCCTGGCATATTTCATTCAATATTTGTTGGCTGACTGTAGCAACATCTTTCTAAAAAATTAGAAATCTTCTGATCTCTCAAGTTCAAGTTCATTTATTCACTCACCTTTGAAATGCATCGTACATGAGGACAATGAGAAATATTTACAGCAATATTTACAACAATCACATTAGACCATTCTGTAATAAACAACTTGTTACATTTGCATGTGCATTCAGGTGTCAACTGAATCCTTATGTAACTATTTATGAAAGTTTTAATTTGATTGGTGCTTCTCAATGAGAGAAACAAGCTCACAAATATTGAATGAAATATGCTAGGGGTCCAACAGCAACATGTTGACTCAGGACCCCTGGTGTGCGAGGATGGGCAAAATGATTTATTATCAATCAACAAAAACTTTGCCAAATATTATTAATATGCCCTGCAAAAGAATGGAACCAAATTTATTGTGATAGGACTATTTCATATGAAAATTTGTATTGTTAATTTCAAGAATCATGACTAATTAGATGCTTGAGTTTATCTCTCCATTCCTCCTCTGAGATATCACTGGCCCACTGTGGAATGTTACTCTCTGGAAGTTTCACTGAAGTCATTGTCTGTTTGATTTGTTCAGATTGGACCTCACTTATCTGAATGTCTCTGTTCACTTGCTGGTTCCACAAAAGTTCCCCTGGAGAGGGTCTAGGTAAATCAGGGACCTGAAACACAAAGTTATCTCATTATTCTTCATGAAGATAATTATTTTCAACCTACCAGGGATAAATATCAATGCTGGTTAGGTTAAATAATTTGTTGGATTGCAAGATAACAGTATTCAAAGTTATTTTTTTAACCTTTAAGTGGTGTGTGTTAAAAAAATTCATTTGGATTTTTTTTTGGGGGGGGGGGTTGTAATAAAGAACATCTTGTTCAACTTCTGTGGTATCCTTACCACATTTAAAACCAATATGGCCATGTTCATGTATGATTTTTTCATGAACATCTGAAAATGCGAACATTATGTACCTGTCATGACAATCACCACAACTGTGATATCCTAAGTTGAACTAAAATATTTTTTTTTCACTGACAAAGTTTACACCACTTTCATAACACTTGATTGATTCATATCTATTAGACAGAAAATTTCCAGAAATAAAGTTTTTATTAATAATCAATAAAAAATGATTATAGTAATTTATCAAGACTAAGTCATCATACTGAATATTTAATTAAATATACCATTGAAAAGTTTAAATGTATGCACGTACACAGTAAAACTTTTTGTTAATATAATACCTTCATATAAGATGGTGTGTTTCCCCCAGCAGTATGCAGTCCTGACGGAAGTCTGCATGCTTCATCAGCCGCAGTACTCCTTTCTAACTCAGTATCAACTGTCACTCCACTACTAGATCTTACTCCACCTGGATCCACTGCCACTCCACCTGAGTCCACTGTAATACCTGATACTACATCTTCTGGATAATCCTCGTCATCAGAGTCTGCCGTGGACTGCTGCAGCATCTGGTAGCCATTGTTTCCGAATTCTTCCTCTCCTTCCTCGCTATCAGAACTGTCCACTACGATCATCTGATCAGGGACGTCCAGGACATCAACATCTTCCTCTCCTGTGTTTGGTTTATCATTGTCATCAGCTTTGGGTATTGGTGCCATGTAATTCTCCAAACCTCTGTGAAGTTTAGAAGGGAAATCGTAAAAAAAGTTCTATCTATTGTAGTAATGATAAGATTAATTTCGGGAATCTGAAGTTCTATTGATTTATTTTCTATTTTATTGAACACCCTCTAGAGTCTCCTTTCTTTTGTTATTTATTAATAAATTCTTTTGTTCCAAATATAATACAAGAGGCCCAGGGGCCACAGCGCTCACCTGAGCACATCAGCCAGGAAAAAACACATATCAGATCAGAACTGAAAGTTAATTTAAGTTGGGGGGGGGGGGGGAACCCCCAAGGGGATCATAATTTGAACGAACTAGAATCTACATTACCTGAGGATGATTCCATACAAATATTACTAATCCTGGCTTTGAAGTACTTGAAAAGAAGATTTAAAAAGGTTTCCCTATATATTTCTATGTAAAACTTTGGTAAAACTATGTAAAAACCCTTACCCCGGGGTCATGACTTGAACAAACTTGAATCTACACTACCTGAGGATGATTCCACATGAGTTTCATCTTTCCTGGCCCAGTAGTTCA
Organism: Saccostrea cuccullata; assembly: GCF_032062105.1. Taxonomy (NCBI): domain Eukaryota; kingdom Metazoa; phylum Mollusca; class Bivalvia; order Ostreida; family Ostreidae; genus Saccostrea; species Saccostrea cuccullata. The sequence goes on along the minus strand of NW_026929124.1, from coordinate 148,093 downwards.
TGAGAAGAAGATTTATAAAGATTTTTCTTATATATTCTTATGTAAAACTTTGATCGGCCATTTTGGCCCCACCCTACCCCTATGGGATCATGATTGGAACAAACTTGAATCTACACTACATGAGAATAATTTCACATGAGATTCATCTTTCCTGTCTCAATGGTTCTTGAGAAGAAGATTTTTAAAGATTTTTCCTATATATTCCTATGTAAAACTTTGATCGGCCATTTTGGCCCCGCCCTACCCTCGGGGGTCATGACTTGAACAAACTTGAATCTACACTACCTGAGGATGATACCACATGAGTTTCATTTTTTCTGGCCCAGTGGTTCTTGAGAAAGAAATTTTTAAAGATTTTTCCTATATATTCCTATGTAAAACTTTGATCGGCCATTTTGGCCCCGCCCTACCCCCGGGGGTCATGACTTGAACAAATTTGAATCTACACTACCTGAGGATGATTCCACATGAGTTTCATCTTTCCTGTTTCAATGGTTCTTGAGAAGAAGATTTTGAAATATTTTTCCTATATATTCCTATGTAAAACTTTGATCGGCCATTTTGGCCCCGCCCTACCCCCGGGGGTCATGACTTGAACAAACTTGAATCTACACTACCTGAGGATGATACCACATGAGTTTCATATCTCCTGTTTCAATGGTTCTTGAGAAGAAGATTTTGAAAGATTTTTCCTATATATTCCTATGTGAAACTTTGATCGGCCATTTTGGCCCCGCCCTACCCCCGGGGGTCATGACTTGAACAAACTTGAATCTACACTACCTGAGGATGATTCCACATGAGTTTCATCTTTCCTGGCCCAGTGGTTCTTGAGAAGAACTATATATTCCTATGTAAAACTTTGATCAGCCATTTTGGCCCCGCCCTAACCTCGGGGGTCATGACTTGAACAAACTTGAATCTACACTACCTGAGGATGATTCCACATGAGTTTCATCTTTCCTGGCCCAGTGGTTCTTGAGAAGAAGATTTTGAAAGATTTTTCCTATATATTCCTATGTAAAAATTTGATCGGCCATTTTGGCCCCGCCCTACCCCCGGGGGTCATGACTTGAACAAACTTGAATCTACACTACCTGAGGATGATACCACATAAGTTTCATTTTTCCTGGCCCAGTGGTTTTTGAGAAGAAGATTTATAAAGATTTTTCCTATATATTCCTATGTAAAACTTTGATCGGCCATTTTGGCCCCGCCCTAACCCCGGGGGTCATGACTTGAACAAACTTGAATCTACACTACCTGAGGATGATTCCACATGAGTTTCATCTTTCCTGGCCCAGTGGTTCTTGAGAAGATTTATTAAAAATGCCAAAATTAAAAAAAAAATTTCTGTAAATCATAATTATCTCCCCTTGGAAAAGGGTGTGGCCCTTCATTTGAACAAATTTGATTCCCCTCTACCCAAAAATACTTTGTGGCAGGTTTGGTTGAAATTGGCCAAGTGGTTCTTGAGAAGAAGTCGAAAATGTGAAAAGTTTACAACAACGACGACAACGACAACAACGACAACAACGACTACAACGACGACAGACAACGGACAAATTTTGATCAGAAAAGCTCACTTGAGCCTTCGGCTCAGGTGAGCTAATAAAGCAGTGAATTATTTCAATCAGGGCCTTTCTTTGTTGGTCTAAGGATCACGCTTTCCTCTCTCCCTCTTTTGGTATGATTTAACAGGTAATTTATTTCTAACTTAATTTTCTATTTTCCTGAAATTACGTATTTATTTCATTTTGATACTTATAAACCTTTGTTATCTTTCTTTTTATTTTGATGTTATTATAGGCGATAAGTAAAATCAATGGACCAGGGTTGATCCATGGACACTGGAAGTAAACAAAAATATTTAGGTATTGAGTATGTGCATGTATAAAAATAAACATGCAAATACATGCACATACTCAATATCAACATTAACTTCCAGTGTCCCTGGGTTGATCAATTGATAAGAACGCACTGCTTAATGCTTACATTAGTTAGAGTAATCTAACTGTGTCTCGGGAAAAGCCAAACCAGGTCCATAGGACATTTATCATTTTAATGATGGAACATTCTATCTACAGCTTACATCACAGGGGCTTGTCACGAAATATTTATGTTCTTTTAATATAGTTACCTTACTATATTAAAAGAAGATAAATATTTCGTGACAAGCCCCTGTGCTTACATTAGTCATTACACATCTCTAATAAATTAACAATTAAATAATAACATATACTTAATCTTACTGAAACATATTCCTCCACCAAAACACTATACTTTGTTATTTTTCATTCTCTTTTAATATATCAAAAGACATAAAGCAATAAGATTTACCTTAATTTAATTTGTTATTTGTCACCAGATTCTAAAATGAAAGTACGTTTTTGCAATCAACTCGTTCCAAATATATTCCTTTTGGTCGGTTGGTAAAATGTTATTAATCGGTGTCTTATCATTAATCTTTAATATTAATTTTAAGGGGAATATTGGTGTACTCTTTAAAGTAGTATCATTTTAAAGAAGATTATATGAAAATTATGACCAAAAAATAGTACCGGAAGTCTTGTCACGAAATTTCTGTGATAGCATGAAGAAGTAAACATGGGTCATGTCTTAAAAATTTTAGAGGTATTAAGTATTTTTATACAATATTCACACGAAACATCAGTTTTAGATTTTGTCATTAAGTCAAGAATAGTAGCTTTTTCCCATTTTAAAATAGTTTCTATATTGACCATCTTGGTAATTTTGTTTTTGAACGTAAATCCCCAAAAATGAAGAGGAAATTCAAGTTTGTGCAGATTGATTGAGAGCTCTTTTTTCTTATTATGACAGCTGGGAAAAGCAATACGGTTAGTTTCATCTGAAATAAACAAAACTTTGTGCAAGCGATGTCAAAACAACGTACTTCACAAAAGGTGAGAAGTCTTGTCTTTAAGTTTAACTGGTTGGTTATGAAAAATAAAATCTTATGTATTTCCGATTATTAATGAATTTGTTCTTTTTGACAGGAGTTGGTTCACAACGGGTTCAAAGCTATTTGGTGTATGGGAACCAGATGGCCTGGTAAGTAGTTGTCAAACCTAGACAATCGTACAATGGTCTTGTATTTTGCTTTTTATCCTAAAAATTACTTTAATTAAATAAATTGAACTTACGTGAAAAAGATGGCATTTCAGCAAATGCTTGTGCAGCATTACACACTGTGTAAATCTGCAGTTTTACAGGAATATATATTTGTAAGAATTAGAAATTCTGATTTGTGTCTTCTTTGTCTCGGACAAATGATTTAATCTGTAAACATCTGTGATAGGGGGATTATTTGTCATATTTAAAACAGCATAGCTATTCCTTATGTGAAGCATTGTCAGGCAATGTGAGATTATTGAGATTTTTTTTTTTCATTTTTAATCCACCAAAAATTTTGCCTTTTTCTAGATATGAAAGATGAATATTAGTAATTGAAATGCAAGGATAGATGAAATCAAATTTGCCCCAAAATTGTAATTTTAGTAATAATTTTGTAGTTTTACAGATAAAAATTTTCAGAGCATGCTTTTTTAATATGTATATCACCTGAAACAATCCCAAAACACATAAGTAATTGAGTTCTACCAAATATTTATATCCCCCACTTGAAAAGTGGGAGGGTACATAGTAATCTGTATATCCGTCTGTCTGTATGTCTGTCTGTTAAGCTTTGGGGTACCCATCTCTTGTCCATAACTCGTCTTATACCACTGAGTGAAATTTAATGAAACTTTCACAGAATCTTTATTACATATTGCCATTGTGCATTTCCTATTTTACTTTTTGATCTGACACATATTTTGGGTTTCCCGGCCACAGCAAAACAATGGACTTTGCCATTATAACCATATGGGAGACGGGGGTATCATTTAGTGAGCTCATTGCTCACAATACCTCTAGTTTAAGAAAGGGAGTTGAATTTTTGTACTTGAAGAAATAAATAGATTCTTCATACCTAATAATGGAGACTTGCAAATCAATGCATTTACATGTAGCTAGAAAAGAGCTTTGAATATGTTTATAGCATTGTTATTTCAGGATGAGCCTAAGGTAGGAGAGTATAAGAAGATTGACATACAGCTAACAGGATATGATTTTGTTGTGCTGGAATCTTTCTGTAAATTTGTAAAGTCAGTCAGATATACAATGGATCTAGACATGAAAACGTAAGTCATAATTTGATGCATACTCAAACCTTTGTTATTATACCCCCACTCCAAAGGAGAGGGGGGTATACTGTTTTACCCTTGTGTGTGTGTCTGTCTGTCTGTCCGTGTAGCTGTGTGTCCGTGCGTCCGTCTGTAACAAATTTTCGTCGCAGTTTTCTCAGCAACTACTCATCGTAGGACGTAGATGCTTGAAATTTTAACACAATCTTCTCTGAGGCATGCCATATGGTGGGAAACATTTTCGATCAAATCCGATGTCAACTTCCTGTTTGTCTGTGCATCTGTCTGTTTCATACATAACAAATTTTCGTCGCAGTTTTCTCAGCAACTACTCATCGAAGATGCTTGAAATTTTAATACAATCTTCTCTGAGGCATGCTATATGGTGGGATACATTTTCGCTCAAATCCAATATCAACTTCCTGTTTGTCTGTGCATCTGTCCGTTTCATACATAACAAATTTTCGTCGCAGTTTTCTCTGCAACTACTCATTGTAGATGTTTGAAATTTTAACACAATCTTCTCTGAGGTATGCCATATGTTGGGATACATTTTTGTTCAAATTGGATATCAACTTCCTGTTTGTCTGTGCATCTGTCCATTTCATACATAACAAATCTTCGTCGCAGTTTTCTCATTAGCTATTCATAGCGGATGCTTGAAATTTTATTACACTCTTTGTTGAGGCATGCCATATGGTGGGATTAATTTTGATATGAATCTGATGTCAACTTTATATTTTTTAGCTCTTCTGAGCCAAAGGCTCAAAGAGCTAATGCTATGGCCATTTGTGCGGTGTGCGGTGTGCGTTAACTTTTTAGAATATGGGCCATAACTCAAGAACCCCTTGGCCAATCAGTACCAAATTTGTCACAGGGTATCCTTGGCCCAAGGGCTACCATTTGTACTAAAATAAGGGTTGGGACCCTAAAACAAGGGGAGATAATCAGGAAAACAAAACCAAAAGTACTGGTTGCTAAAAAATCTTCTTCTCCAGAACCACCAGGCAGATTTTCACCAAACTTACATACAAGGATCAGGATATGTTGAAGATTAAAAATTGTTCAAGGCATGACCCTGGGGCAAAGGGCGTGGTCTCAAGGTCACTTCAAAGTTGACCTAAATTTACAATTAATAAAAACGTGTATATTTTTCTTACTATAAGGACTAGAATCATCAAATCTTGTAAGTTGATGCATCTTACGACTTCACATCATGTTAACTCAAAAGTAGGTCAAGGTGACCTACTTTTTAAATTTTGCGGGGATTTGTTTTCAAATTGATTTGAAGGCATATTTTGGACACTTTAAGGCCTATGATCATCAAACTTTGTCAGTTGATGCATCTTGGGTCCTTGAACAATGTAAACTTAAAAGTAGGTCACTGTGACCTACTTTTTGAACTTTATGACTTATCCTTTTAAAAACATTAAATCCCATTATTTCAGACACTGGGAGGTTTAGAATCATCAAATCTTGTACTTTGATGCATCTAGGGACTTTAAAACATATTTATAACAAAGTAGGTCACTGTGACCTACTTTTTAAATTTTGCCGACATTTGTTTTCAAATTGTTTAAAATGCATATTTTGATTACCTTCAGACCTACGATCATCAAACTTGATCAGTAGATGCATCTTGGGTCTTTGAAAAATGTCAACCAAAATGTAGGTCACGATGACCTACTTTCGACATTTTATGGCTATATTTCAGTATCTTAGGCATTTATTGGCTTAGAATCATCAAACTTTGTGAGTGGATGCATATTTAGTTTTCGGAGAGTGATGACCAAAAAGTAGGTCATGGTGACCTACTTTTGACATTTTATGGCTTTATTTAAGTATCTCTGGTACTTATTGGCTTAGAATCATCAAACTTTGTGAGTTGATGCATCTTGGGTTTTCTGAGAGTGACGACCAAAAAGTAGGTCATTGTGACCTACTTTTGACATTTTGTGGCTATATTTAATAATCTCCGGTACTTATTGGCTTAGAATCATCAAACTTTGTGAGTTGATGCATCTTGGGTTTTCTGAGAGTGACGACCAAAAAGTAGGTCATAGTGACCTACTTTTGACATTTTGTGGCTATAATTAAGTATCTCTGGTACTTATTGACCTAAAATCATCAAACTTTGTCAGATGATGCATCTTGGGTTTTCGGAGAATGTCGACCAAAAAGTAGGTCACAGTGACCTACTTTTGAATATCTCAGGTACGTATTAGCTTAGAATCATCAAACTTTGTCAGTTTAGGCACCTTGGGTTTTCGGAGAACGTCGACCAAAAAGTAGGTCACTGTGACCTACTTTTGACATTTTTTGGCTATATTTGATTATATCTGGTACTTATTGGCTCGGAATCATCAAACTTTGTCAGTTGAGGCATCTTACGGTTTTATTGAATGTCCAACAAGATGTAGGTCACGGTGACCTACTTTTGAATATCTCAGGTACTTATTGGCTTAGAATCAGCAAATTTTCTCAGTTTAGGCATCTTGGATGTTTGGATAACGTCGTCCAAAAAGTAGGTCACTGTGACCTACTTTTGACATTTGATGGCTATATTTAATTATCTCTGGAACTAATTGGCTTAGAATTGTCAAACTTTGTCAGATGATGCATCTTGGGTTTTCAGAGAATGTTGACCAAAAAGTAGGTCATGGTGACCTACTTTTGAATATCTCAGGTACTTATTTAATTAGAATCATCAGTCTTTGTCAATTAATGTATCTTGAGTCCTCAGAAAATTCCAATCAAAAGGTAGGTCACTTTGACCTACTTATGGTATTTGATAATTATATTATAATATCTTCAGTCTTAACTGGCTAAATATTATCAAACTTTGTAAGTTGATGCATTTTGGGTCTTATGATACTAATAGAGTTGGAGGCTTCTAATAGAAGTGATAGATTGTACAATTTATCAGAAGAGCGATTCAAGGCCCTTGGGCCTCTTGTCTGTGCATCTGCCTGTAATTGAACTTGTGTATATTAGCATGATGGTGCTTATTTACATCAGAGCGGGGGTATTACTAGTGAGCATTGGCTCACAGATTTCTTGTTTTTAACTTGATTTTATATTGCGGATTCCAATAAAGCAATTTTTATAAGTTCAGTGTTCTTGAAATACTTCAGAATGTGAATGTTTGCAGCAAAAATACTGATTGCAATTTTATTTATTCTCACTGATTTTAAGTTTCCATTATAAAGTTGGTTTTTATTAAAGAGGGGCATCAGTATTTCTTTAAATCTCCATGTAAATGAATGCGCCCAATTTTTTTTTACTTTCATAATATATGATACTGTGCCACACAGGCAACCCATATGAATTCTGTGTTTGTGTTTTCCATGTTATTATTTGAATTTGTTTTCTTACATAGAGTTACAATTCCCCCCAGAAGTCTGAATATAAAGACCTACCATACACACTCCACTAAAGTTCAAGAAGCTTTTAATTTGAAAAGATATGAAAGAAAACTTAGAGTAAGTATTGAGACTTAAAAAAAAAATAGGCATTTACATGTATATAATTTTTTATACCCCCCCCGCAAACGAAGTTTGGGGGGGTATATAGGAATCACCTTGTCCGTCCGTCCGTCTGTCTGTAGCTGTCCGTTTATCTGTGCAATCGTGTCCGGTCCATATCTTTCTTACAGAGGGACATTAGAATCTTCTACTCCACACAAAGATTGCTCATGACCTAAGGATGTGTCATGACCTTGACCCAAGGTCATTTGGGGAAGTTCAAGGTCACTGGAAGAAAAATTTCATAATTCATGTCCGGTCCATATCTTTCTTATGAATAAACTTGGTAGGTTCTCATTTCATACAAAGGTTGCCCATGACCCAATGGTGTGTCATGAACTTGATCCAAGGTCATTTGGGGAAGTTCAAGGTCATTGGAAGTAAAATTCATAATTTGTGTCCGGTTCATATCTTTCTTATGGATAAACTTGGTAGGTTCTCATTTCACACAAAGATTGCCCATGACCCAAGGGTATGTCATTATCTTGACCCAAGGTCATTTGGGGAAGTTCAAGGTCACTGGAAGAAAAATTTCATAATTCGTGTCCGGTCCATATCTTTCTTATGAATAAACTTGGTAGGTTCTCATTTCATACAAAGGTTGCCCATGACCCAATGGTGTGTCATGACCTTGACCCAAGGTCATTTGGGGAAGTTCAAGGTCATTGGAAGTAAAATTCATAATTTGTGTCCGGTTCATATCTTTCTTATGGATAAACTTGGTAGGTTCTCATTTCACACAAAGATTGCCCATGACCCAAGGGTATGTCATGATCTTGACCCAAGGTCATTTGGGGAAGTTCAAGGTCACTGGAAGAAAAATTTTATAATTTGTTTCTGGTCCATATCTTTCTTATGGTCCGGCTTGGTAGGTTCTCATTTCACACAAAGATTGCCCATGACCCAAGGGTGTGTCATGACCTTGACCCAAGGTCATTTGGGGAAGTTCAAGGTCACTGGAAGAAAAATTTCATAATTTGTTTCTGGTCCATATCTTTCTTATGGTCCGGCTTGGTAGGTTCTCATTTCACACAAAGATTGCCCATGACCCAAGGGTGTGTCATGACCTTGACCCAAGGTCATTTGGGGAAGTTCAAGGTCACTGGAAGAAAAATTTCATAATTCGTGTCTTGTCCATATCTTTCTTATGGATAAACTTGGTAGGTTCTCATTTCACACAAAGATTGCCCATGACCCAAGGGTGTGTCATGACCTTGACCCAAGGTCATTTTGGGAAGTTCAAGGACACTGGAAGAAAAATTTCATAATTCATGTTTGATACATATCTTTATTATGGAAATATTACTTCTGAAAAACCCAGCGGGGGGTATTTTGTCCCGTTTGGACAGTTATAGTTTAGAATCAGGGCCTTATATATAATCGTTTATGATATTAATCGCCTGTATGATAAGAAGAGTACCGGTATTTCTCTGAGTCAGCTACAACACCAGAGAGGATGATAGAAATTGATTCCACATCAGCTTATACATGCATATTATATGACACAGTACTGTACTTTGATTTTTTTAGTTTGAAAATGTTTCCTGCACAAAGTTCCCAATATTTCTGGAAGTTTTAAGAAAACACCTACCAGAAGGAGTGGATTTACAGATCATGGAGGTAAAAGAGATGAACTGGCATGTTCCATTGAAAAAAAAACCCACAAACATCATAAAATTCAAAAAATACTGAATAAAATAAGCTTTGGAGAAAAATATTGATTCTTAGTATATATTATAAATTGCTAGATGGGTATTATTCTTACAAATAAAAAGTCACTTTCGCAGATCGAAGTAGAAGTGGCACATTCTTTTATATTCAATACATGTACTTTTATTAATATTCATGATTATATTTTTGCAGTTCTCAAAAGAAATGGAAGACTCACGTTATATCCCAAGTGATGAAAAATTACACCTTTTAGCTCGACTTGCATCTCTGGAGAAAGAGAAAATAGAAAGGGAGAAAAGAAAAGACAAATAGTGATGGATTTCTATGTGATTTATATAAATTCTGTGTGATATGTGAAATAAATGATTGCTATTTAATGTTCAATTTATTTTCCCTTCTTAGGGACTCCGACCCTCAGCCAGGAAGGACAACTCTTTAATTTATAATTTAATTCAAAAAGTCTTTAAATGAAGCTTGAAAATTAAATCTTTTCATGCAACAATTTTCATTATATGCCTCTCAATGTCCTTCAAGGTTCTTTAAACATCTCAGAAAGGTCTAATTAAAAGTAGAATTTTTTATCCCGAAAAAGCATTTGCAGATACCAATGTTTATTAACATGATATGAAATTAGAAGTAATTTATGGAGCTTGGCAAAGAACCTTGAAGCACATTGAGAGGCATATAATGAAAATTGTTGCTTGAAAATATTTAATTTTCAAGCTTCATTTGAAGACTTTTTGAATTAAATTATAAATTAAAGAGTTGTCCTTCCTGGCTGAGGGTCGGCGTCCCTTAAAGACAGAAGTTTACATGAGGTACCTGAGATATTATCCAAAAACAATATGTAACAATATACAATTTTGTGACCTTGACATTTGACCTTTTACTTCAAAGTCTGTAGGGGGCTTGCTGTACATGTACATAAAGAAAAGAAAAAGGTGAAGATGATAAACAGTGATAAGTGAACAGGACATAAACCCAGACCCCCTAAAATTCCAGCAGACACCCTAAAATTCCAGAGGTGGGTTCAAGAGCCCATTAAAAAAAAACTGGGACCAAAATTCAATTTTCATTATAACTTTCTAATTTACATTATACTTAAAAACGTCTCTTTTAAAAGGAGAGATGTACGATATTTTTATGCTAGCAAGTTTTTAAAAAATGGAATCATCACTTTTGCAAAATTTTACAATCAACTTAAGTTTTTGGTCTTGTGTGTGGGGGAAGGTGCCTAGGAGGAGTAAGCATCCCCTGTTGACCAGTCACCACTTGTTATGACCCTATCTTGATCAGATAGAAGGAACATTCCGTAGTCAAACATTGACAGATATAAGATTTAACTAAATAAATTTACGACTCTGTGATATGTTATATTTTCAACAGCTTATCATTTGGGTCTTAAATGTTCTATGGTCGCTATAATGACCTTGTAAGCAATAATTTCATATCATTGGTTGAAAACATTTTCAACCATATGTAAATTTTGAGCTCAATCAGTAGACTCAACACAAAAGTGTCATTGCAAAAGCTCTATTAGCTTTCGTCTGGAAATAATTTTGCTTGTTACATGTCATTTGATTGCCTATGTCAAGACTTGCATCAAGAACATATTATTCTACTTGACATTTATATTAAAATATGCTTAATTTGCAGGTATTTTTGAGGAAAAATTTATTCTTGTCTACACCTAATGATGGAAAATTTTACAGGAATTTTAAAAATAGCTGGGGGAGGGTGTAATTAAAGACCTCAACAAATCAGATTTGTGCTAGAAACCATTTTGCGAAAAATGGTGGCAAAGTACCATAAATCTTGCACTTTTTGTAATGAAATTTTAAAAATAAATGTAAAAGTCAAGTATTCCTAGAACATGCCATAAGCATTCCTCTTAAAGAGTGGCACAATCAGAACAAACACTTGCATCACTATTATAATTTAATAAGCTATCAAAAAGAACAAAATGAACATTCCTGATGCACCATTGATTCATAAATATAGTATCTCTATTACAACCTCTACACCACATCATAGATATCTATGTATACACGAGGACCATTAAAATGAAACCAAGTTTTGTCAACTAATGGAAGACAATGATATTGAAAGACACTGGTATAAATCATCAAGTTCATAGTCCGCAGGCTACAAGTAGTGCCCTCCATCACACGACTCCAAAGTGAATGACTTTCACTGAAGCATCCTCCTCTTCATCCTCCTGGCTCTGAAACACAACAAAAATGTTCAACTTGATGAAATGTCCTTAAAGCTGAGAAAAGTGCCTACTTTGACAAACAAAATCTTTAAGATTAGACACAAAATGCATGATTTATGTATGTAGCTTCACTGGCTTGGCTAATATTCCCACAGATTCTTATATTTATTTAGATAAAGCAAAAAGTTTATCTGTAAATTTCTTGGTACCTCTCTGTTTCCATTATCAAGGGGATCTGAAATGAAAAAGAGTCAAGAAAATAAAATCCTAAACTTTAACAAGGAAACATAATGATTTTTCATAATATGTTCATTAATATCCAGAGAATTATACAAATGATTAACAAAGAGTTATCCCCAGGCACTGAAACTTAACTTGCAATGTCCTCTACATATATTTTCTACGACACTTCCTGGTTCTGCCAATCAGTGTCCTCTATTTATAACCTCTACGACACTTACCCTGGTCCTGCCAATCATTGTCCTCTATGTATAATCTCTACGACACTTACCCTGGTCCTGCCAATCATTGTCCTCTTTGTATAATCTCTATGACACTTACCCTGGTCCTGCCAATCAATGTCCTCTATGTATAATCTCTACGACACTTACCCTGGTCCTGCCAATCAGTGTCCTCTATGTATAATCTCAACGACACTTACCCTGGTCCTGCCAATCAATGTCCTCTATGTATAATCTCTACGACACTTACCCTGGTCCTGCCAATCGGTGTCCTCTATGTATAATCTCTACGACACTTACCCTGGTCCTGCCAATCATTGTCCTCTTTGTATAATCTCTATGACACTTAACCCTGGTCCTGCCAATCAATGTCCTCTATGTATAATCTCTATGACACTTAACCCTGGTCCTGCCAATCAGTGTCCTCTATGTATAATCTCTATGACACTTACCCTGGTCCTGCCAATCAGTGTCCTCTATGTATGATCTCAACGACACTTACCCTGGTCCTGCCAATCAATGTCCTCTATGTATAATCTCTACGACACTTACCCTGGTCCTGCCAATCAGTGTCCTCTATGTATAATCTCTACGACACTTACCCTGGTCCTGCCAATCAATGTCCTCTATGTATAATCTCAACGACACTTACCCTGGTCCTGCCAATCAATGTCCTCTATGTATAATCTCTACGACACTTACCCTGGTCCTGCCAATCAATGTCCTCTATGTATGATCTCTACGACACTTACCCTGGTCCTGCCAATCGGTGTCCTCTATATGAGTGTTAGAGAACCATTCTGGGTCATCCAGCTGTAGGGCAGCAGTGTAGTCATGGATCAGGTCAGCCTCAAGTTCAAGGTCACCCAGGTAACTAGGTCTGTAAGTCACATATACTTGTATATAATAAGGATTCAAGTACAGCGACAACTCAGCCATTCAAATGCAGAATGTTTGTAGATAAAACATGAGTGTGCATCATTCAGCAGCTAGTCATTATATTTATTATAAAAGCACACCATTATTAAAATTTTGAGTTCCTCAAAACATGGTTACAGTGAAAATGCCTATAATGAATTCATGCTTACAGAAAGTATTTTCCCAGTAGTTTGAAAATATATTCTGAACTTAAAACTCATGATTAATTACATTTATAATGAATCAAAATAATATGTCCCAGCCAGTTGACACTATGGATATGCTTTACTTGAGTCACAGACCTACCTATCTGACAGGTCGCCATTAACACCGTTATGGAGATGTCTGTTGTCAAGGGGAGCCTGGTGTTCTCCTTGTTGCCAGGGGTGTTGTCGGGAGGCAGGAAGCTACAAAAAAATAAAACCTGCACATCTCCATTGACTCACAATCATGTTTTCTTAAGTGATTGAAACTTTATTTTTCATTAACTTTATTCAGTATAAAGTACCCACCTCATTGACATTGAAGTCTGACTGGTTCTGGGTATTAGGATTGTGGTAGCCATTTTGTAATAGTCCATCATCAAGTCCATCAAAGGAGTCTGATAAAAACATAAAACCATTTAAAAGAAAAGGCCCATGTGCCACAATTCTCACCTGAGTTGCCATTCTATTTCAACAAATGAATAGAGTAAACCAACTTTATTAGCGTGCGAGAAATATCCCTGAGTTCCGTTACCTACTTTAACTTGCAGTTGCAAATATTAATTGCAGTGAACCAATCATTTTGCTTAGTATTTGTAAAGAATGCTTCCTTAGTCATGAAATTAATCGTCCCAGATTGATTTCAAACTGATGAGTCCCAAATAAAAGACAACATGAATTATAGTTGGTTTACAGTATACAGCCTACTCCGGATATATTGAAATTCAGGGGACCATGGAAATTATTTCAATATATCCGTAATTCAATATAAGCGAATTCGTGAAGCCGCCATTTCTTTATTGAAAGTTCAATCCCGATCTTAAAATAAAGAACAAACCCGAACAAATTAATTTTGTCATCGTTTACCTATAACAGTGTACAGATTACATGGAATATTAGTCCTTGAAAGTTTAAATAAAATTGTTTCTTTCTTTTTTATCAATTAGACAATCTTCAACTTCATAATTATTCCCTGATCGTTTTTATTTTACATTTTGGAGAAAAATCACTGATGTCAAACTGTTGAGTACTGCTGAACGCTGCATGTATTTCATCGTAAATGTACTCGGGTTGATCTCTTAGCTATTTCGAATTGAGGTTTATCATTAGCCATTAACGGTACGTATTTAATTTTAAAGTTTTTTTTTTTTTTTTTTAGATCTGTGGGGGCTACTATGTTGCCTTTAGCCTAAATACTTCCGTATTATATACATGGAAACAAAGAATTTAGCAGTGAATAATTTTATTTCATAAGAGCATGCAGTATGAAAACACATAAGGTGAAAACTTAATTATTCGCACCTTTTTATATCAACTGTTCAGTCAGGCATATATAATTTCTGTCACCAACCGTAACGACAGCTGCCAGGTGTACTTCAATATAACCGTTATGAAAACAACTCATTATCACTTTTGGGGACCGATCAGTGGCTTCAATATAAGCGAAATTTCAATATAGCCGATTTCAATATAACCGTTATTTTAATGCAAAGAATATGAGAGTCAAAAACTGGGGATTTATTTTTATTTCAAAATAAGCGGAATTTCAAAATAAGCGAGTTCAATATAAGTGGAGTAAGCTGTATGTATATTTAATAAGGTATTATTTTTAAACATCAGTAAGATATAAATAAGGGTTGGTGACAAGATCACATTTCATAAAGTCCAAAGGGCTGTACATGTATTGTATATAATTCAAAGTTTATATCTCTAGTTTGTAAAAGCCTATTTCAAAAATACGCATAATTATGAATAAACTTACCAATTGATTCTGTTTCCACTTGCTCAGCTTTCCGCTTGGCCACTTCTGCTAAGGCTGTCTCTCCTTTGTCTAATGCCATGTAATGGATGTCCTAAAAACAATACATCCACACATACTACAAGTATTCAATAACATGACAAAGGACATGCTTTGAAAATGAGAATATGACTTACCATGAATAAATCTCTTGCACCAATATCAACAGCCAGAAGAAATGCTTTATCAAATCTGGAGTATCTGTTGAAAAAGAAATTATAATGAAGGAAGTACAAATGCATTGTGATGTTCTCTAGAATGAACCCCACATCCTCAGAGGGATATTGGATTGAACCAGACATACCTAAGGAAATAATGGAATTAACCTGACATACCTAGGGAGATAATGGAATGAACCAGACATACCTAAGGAGATAATGGAATGAACCTGATATAACTAAGGAGATAATGGACTGAACCTGACATACCTAAGGAGATGGTGGAAGAATCGTCGAGCCAGTCTGCTGATGGGATCTCGGAAGTCCAGGATGACGACTTCTGACAGGGGGAACTTTGGTGCATAAAACGCTCCCAGGGTTGTTTCCAACTGACCTACAGAGACATCCAATAATATGACTCCTCTCATTGAACGTATAACTCAAAGTCTATTATACCATTTATAGCAGGGAACTTACTCTCTCGTTCAGCATTGAGGGGAAGTCGAAGGAGATGGTTTACAATGGCAGACAGACTGGAGTAGGCTGTTGTACTATCAGTGTCCCAGTTCATACTGGTTAACAATGTCACAGCCTAATACAAGAAAAAGTTCTACAAGTTGTGTAATGTGATGTTGTGATGCTTCATTTACAAAATGAGATCAACCATGACTGTACTATTTTCTTAATTTTCAAATATTCCAGTTAAACTATCAAATATAGACCTTACGCCTTATTAAAAGTCTAACTGAATTTAAATTAAATTTCCAATGAGTTGGATAAAATAAAATGAAAGTTATTTTTATGATCATTTATATACTCAGTCTACCTCATCCACTTGTCGATTCTTCAGGTACTCTTTGATGAGTTCTAGACCTGAGAATCTCTCTCTACTGACGACACCAAGATGGAGCTGAAGTAAACAGGGCGGGCCTCTGGAAGGGATTCATGTATATTTTTTATACAGTATTTACTTATATCTGCAGTTTAAGTTTTTGAGGGACAGCAACATTTAGAAAATGCAATCACTTTTCAAAAAAAGAATTATGTATATAAATAACTAAATGTAATGGTACATAAAATTACAATACTATTTACTTAATTCATGTATTGACACATTGTTGCAAGCTTACTTTTCAAAATGCATAAAGAGAGCATCAGTATAATCTCCATTCCATTCCACAGAATCTGGGTCATGGTGGCACCATTTTATCTCCTTTAGGGACACTGGCAGTCTGTGAAGATAAAACAAATAAGTATTTCCCCTTTTACCTACTATTTATTTTATCAAAAATACAATAAAATTAGCAATGCGGCTACCTCAAAATGGATGCGCGCGGGCCTGAGAACCAGAATTTTTCGTAGCCTTACTTGAAGAACTTGTGGAGCTGCAGCACTCTCTGTGTAACCTGGTCCTCTGACACTAACTGAATTCTGAGAGGGGTCAAGGCCAGGTCAAATACCTGTAGGGGTCAACATGAATACATGAAGTGCACAGATCTCTCAACAAGTCAGCCAACAGCTGTTCGGTGATTTAAATCATTTTGTCATATTTAGACACAACAAAAGAAACAGTAGAGATATAAAGTAGAATAGAATGAAGTAAACAAAATTCAATTGTGATGACAGAAAAGTTTAACAAATCAAGGTTCATTGCCACTCTGAAAAGAGGTAACTTTTAATGGACTGAATGCCTATTACTCCTCTATAATTTTTCAAGTTCAAATGTCTTTTTTAATCAATTTTGTCCCACAAGCTTTGCCAAATTTGCTTGAATTTTACTAATAAAATACATTTCTTCATAATAATCACAAGCATTCAAGTAAGATCCTGTATGAATGAACAGAGGAATGGTGAACCTTAAGTATTCCCATTACCTGAACATCTCCTCTAGCACTGGCAACAAAGAACAGAGTTCCCTGTGGATGCCAAGCTACAGACACTGGAATCTGAAAACAAAAGACTCAACACCATTTACAAGATACAAGTTAAATTATTCTCTAAATGTAATCAGAAAATCTTTCAATTCCCAAAATTTTATACCTCAACAAAGATATTGAAATACTGATATACAAATACATGTTTAAAAACATTTTTTTTCAAAGAAGTTATAAAATGGTACTTGGATAATTTAAAATCCTTAAAATTTTTTTTACCACTGATGCTCGGATCATTAGTGTAGCCTTGCGCACTTCATCATATAAAACCTACAAATCATAAAATTATTGATTGTTCACTGTAATGAGCATAATCAGTTGTGAAATTGATAATGTAGATAATCTCTTTCACAAGACATACAGACAATGAAATGAACTTTCTTACCAGAGAGCCATCAGCACAGCCCAGTATGAGTTTATCTTCGCTGGGGTTACGACATTGACAGATCACTGAACTCTTCAGAGGAATGCTGGTCACACTAATTCTCTGAATCTAATGATGAATAAAATAATTCTATAACTGGTGTCCTTTTCTTCATATTCTGATTGCTTCATTATATGAAGCAATTGCAAACATGCAGAATGTAAAAAATATCTATACCTTTCCTTGTACAATCTCATAAGTGCAGCACTGTGCAGTTGTGTCCCCTCCCCCACTCATGGCCTGTTCTACTGTGAACACTCTATGTGGCTGTAAACAGCTGAAAAACAAATACGATAAAGTATAGGGACATCAAAACCTGATCATATGTAGCTCAAGACTAATTAAAACATACGATATAATTACCTAAAGCCAGCATACATAGGATCACATTCTGTCCTGGCAAAGGTCAAAACATCTATGTTGGGGCTACAATGTATTTGTATGTTCATTAAGCAGATTCAAAGGATTAAGGTCTGATCCAATATTAGAACAATTCTATTACCAGTAATTAATGTTACTTTGGTAAAATAATCCTATGTGCTTTACTGACCCGTGTATGGACAGGACAATCATGTTGGCTCTGTCTTTTTCTGAGGACATGGGAGACCAGGGCCAAGCCTCTTCACTGGATGTAGGCCACCATACCAAAAGCTGGTAAAAATGTATTTCTCATTAACATCAAGATTAAAAGACTTAGTGCAATTAGTATTATACATCTACATGGGAAAACATTTGCAAATGTAAATACTTAAAGTTTTCACAAATCCAACTTATAAATTGCAAAAACAGCATGATTTTAATGTCACTTCTTTATCAAAACTTCTTCCTAAGGCAGGTTTAAAAATTTGTTCCAGTACTTATTCTTTTTACACAATATCTGTCAACTCCTAACATACCACCCCCTCCTTTTTAAACCTAAACAGGACTGCTTTGTGAACAGCTGCATTTTTTACAATTAAAAGAAATAAAAAGATATTCAGACCATTTGTTCTGTAAAAGGAAGCACATTACAAAAAACTAATTTCTTCTGTTTCATTAATATTTAATATTATTTTCAGTGGCGTAAGAAATTGCAGATAATTCAGCCAGCAGTGTTCCCTGACACTCGTTATCAATAATTCATGGTCAGATCACAGCCCAGTAGGCCCATTAATTATTCACATGCATTCTCATCTCTAGAAGACTACGGTCTTACTTCTGTTTAATACCTTTACTGTATATTATCATCATCTAGAAGAAACATTAGGATTTACAGTAGTAAGTACGGAAGTTTCTTTACAAAAATTCTGGCTCTTTGATATTTATGTTCAGTGATGTTCAGTGATGAAAAAAAACGGTGAATCAAAAGTTTATTTTACTTTCGTTTCAAGTGTACTTCTGAGCTGCATATCATGGAGGTAGTTGAAGTTGAGAGTTCTCTGCCTGAACCAGACATCTTAGACAAAGACGAAGGGATCCCACACATTCCTCCTAATACTGAGAAATGCCATTTATTTCCATGGAATAGTTCTGTCTGGTCACCAAGGGAAGTATTTCCAGAAAACACTGCCTTCATTGACAAAAGGAAAAAGTTCTGTAGAGAGAGGAAAACTCAACACCTCTCTTACTCCAAGACATTCGACAGTGTATTTGTCACGGATCCTAGTCTATGTGAACAAGTGTTTGAACTTTCACTTTATCAGACCATTTTGTTTAAGAGCTCCGGTGTTTATGTTAGGTTTACAAAAGGATACACTGAGCTGAGTCTCCAGTCAAAGATCAACAAAATCGATGTCAGTGATGAACTTAAGAAATTCATGTCTTCTATCAGCATGAAATGCACACAGCTGTTAAGAGATGTTGGATTGCTGTGTGATTACATTGAACTTGATGCTGAAAAAAATTTCTTTGTTTTGTCAGAAGGAAAGTTGACAAATGTTAGATTCGCTGTCAATGTTCTTAGTCTGTCTGAGCAGTCACAACCATGGCGGACAACAAAATCTGACTCCGAGGAAGAGTGCGACAATGAGGGGGATTATGGGTACCTGAAAATTTCCTCTCCGAGTCTAAGAGCTGACCAGCGAAAGAAAGAGTCAGCAAGGGAACCAAACACTGACACAATCAGAGAGCAAGAATACCAGAACCCAAGCACAATCAATGTCATGTTGAGTATGAGAAACTGGGTCCCTGCCAAAGAAATTTTTCTGAATTTTATGACCTCGGTGGCTAACCCCAATCAGAGTATCTACCTATTGATATGTCATCTAGGTCCTCTGGTTGAAACACCAAGGATTACCCTCTACCAGTACATGATGAGCAATCAGATGAGAAAACTCTGTTGTCTGCCACCAGAAACAAAAGAAGACTCCAAACACCAAATCAAAATGGAGGCGTATGGAGAATTCCATTACAAAGAAAACAGTGATGAGGAATCTGATGACAGCTCCCCAGAGGTTGCTGTGGTAGAAACGACAGACTTCAAGTATGTCACCGAAAAAAAAGAGGAAGACGCAAAACGTAAAAACAAAAAAGTTCAGATTGGGGGCCATGCAGTGTGTGAGACTCCCATACCTGGTCCTGATTATGTGCAAACAATTGTAATCCCAGTAGAATCAGAAAGCAGTGATGAGGAAGATGAAAGAAATCAGGGAAATATTACAGAGACCCCAAAAATTCATAGCTTAACAAACCAAAAAGGTCAATTACATAATAAAAACATAAGAGACAACAACAATGATCAGAGTTCTGAAGAAAAAGTGGATTCAAGAATTGAATTAGCCGAGTCCACATTGGATGACAAATCAAGGGAGATAAATAATGATGGTGCCACTGGAGGTCATGACTCTTGTCCGTATCCTCCCAACCAATCACAGCTGTTAAAATTATCCATGGAAGAAATATGGCATCACTGGAAGAGAAATGAAGGGCAGTTTGTGTATGAAGAAGCCAGATTTAAAGATTGTCTGAGGAATTACATTTATGATGTCCCACCTTTACCAAGGAGAGGGAGGAAAAAAAGTGAAAAAAAGTAATTTTAGAACTGTTCTATGAAATCACCAATATATTTTGTTTCCTTTATACAGTGGACACAGGAAAATTGATATCATTTTCATATTGTGTGTTGCATATCATGCTTCCTTCATGAAAGTAAAAGTCTTATAAAATGGATTTTCTCAGAGTAAAACTTGATAGCTATGTGTAAAACGTGATAAAAAGAATCTACCATGATTTGTATCCAGCTCAAGTGTCTTCTATCTCCTTGCCATAGAAAAAAATCTCTTCAATTACAAACCACTGGAGATCCTATATTTATTGGAGTATTTTCCATTCCCCTCAACTTTACATTAATAATCTTCCATTTTTTTTTTTAAATTTAAAAACTTCTCAATGTTACTATGTTTGGAACTCACCACATCTAGTTTAGTATTTATATTATTACAAATGGCGCTTATCATGCCTAGTATGTCTATATCCCGTAGCCTGGTATTAGCTTGTTATGAGTGATACTCACCATGTCTAGCCTGGTATTAGCTTTTACTGAGTATATTCATCTTGTCTAACCTGGTATTAGCTTGTTTTGAGTACACTCACCATGTCTAGTCTAGTAGTAACTTGTGCTGAGTTTAGCCTGGTGTATTAGCTTGTTTTGAGTATTGTCACCATGTCTAACCTAGTATTAGTTTGTATTGAGTATACTGACCATGTCTAGCCTGGTATTAGCTGATAACCGTCTCTCAATCCTTCTACCAACAGGTCCAGGAATGTCTATTTGTGTGATCTGGAAAAATAAACAAATAATTTAGCTAATAAACAACTATAAATATTATTTGTTCAATTTTAAAAATGCATATCTATTGATGACAGGAAAGATCATCATACCTCAAGCATGGTTTTTGTTAGTAACAAGTGAATTAAAAAATATATGGAAAAGCAAAATGTTAAATATCAAGTTCAGTTAGACATATTTAAATCAATGTTTTCATTCATATGTTTTTTTTTCTACCTTTGGTTCCCAAACAGACAATTTTTCCAGCCTTTTCAGACCCTCCCCTAAAGGTGGTCTTTTAACAAAATAGCCATAGTCCAGTTTGGGACGATCTGGGTAGCTGGTCAGCAAAAACTGGTCTGACAGGTAAGCTGAATACATAAAAAAGTAATCAATGCTTACACTTAAATATAAATATTAATTTTACTTAAATAGAAAAAAAGAAATTGTTCTCTTTCTTCATAACAAATATTAGTCAAACCACAAAGAATTAAATTCTATTGTCATATTTTGTATAATTTTTTAACAGAAATGACAAAGATAAAAAATATAGTTTCATTTCAAAATCTATCTCATTATTAATTCTTAAATTTGTCACCATCCTCACCATCTGAGACTAAATCAGCACTGAATTTTCCCAGTAAGGATTTATCCAGAAACACCTTCTCTGTGGTTCCACTGCTTCCACTCAACACAAAACTCACCACCACCATGTTACTCAAAACAAGCTTCAATGTAGGAAAAAAAACCCAGAAGAATAAAAATCAAAATCTTAGTGAAAGTAGACAAACTTACTGTGAAATCACAAATTTTCATTGGGTTTAATAATTGTTGTTTTTGAGATATGGAGAGAGCCACACGTTTAAGACCACCATGAAATGTAAAATATTATATGCAATACTATTTAACATTTTCCAACCATGAAATCAAATCCCAACAAACCAATATCTTTTCTCAAACCATGAAAATTTGACTCCATAAAAATATGTAATTTTAAAATATGTGATTTTACAGTCGTTGAAAAGGAAGAAAATCCAGTTACTGGTAGAACTCACCTGAAGGACTTGTCGACTTCGCCATCTGATCTGTACTATCCTGTGTACTTGCAATAAATCCTAAATTAACATATACATTTGTGTTAAAAGAAGGAAAGGGATTTATCAAAAAAAAAGACTCTCTCCCCAAAAAAGTAGCAGAAAAATAATTTCACCTCATTTAGCTCTTTAAGAAGATGAACGTTTTTGTAATTTCATAACTCTGCACACAACTTTAATTGTATTTTCTTTCTTGTGAAGGTACAAATATTTCTATTTCTATACATATGCAGTTTATGATTATATAGTTCAATACCTATCAGATTTAAATCTAAAACAAATAAAATGCTTTCTTTAAACTTCAACTTACCTCAACTTCTTTTAGTATATCTCGTAATTTCTCTGGTCGCTTGTTTCTTGGTGCCCATAAAACATCTCTTTCTATTGCATAAATATAATGAAACTAAATTTCAATGAATTTTCAACTGTGAATTTTGCACTTAATTGAAAATGTGGTTCTTAGAGTATCATTGATAACATTCATCATTTTATCTGTGTTAATGGCATTTCAACTGTACTTTTGATACATCTTTTAAAGAGTGTAAGTGTTAGGGGTCCTCATACCTTCATCAAAATGTTGTTTCTCTTCATGGTAAAGCTGATCTACAGATGCTGAAAAAGTGGAAACACATTATTATTCCGAAAAGTTTAAACTATGGTCACTACCAAATATTTTACTTGATTTTTTTTGGTACAAGATGGAGAATTAATTAGGAAGCTATAAAATGTTAAATATTATCAAAACTTGTGTTACCCATTCACAAATTGCTTTGCCTTAACAATTATCTTTCTTATTAAGAAAGAATTATCAAAATTGTTGCTCCAATAATTAATATTTTCATTATCACCGTAACCAGATAAAGTATAACATTTCATGTTCAAATTTAAGGTTATTTTTATAATTAATAAACAGCAAGAAATGCAGCCTCAGTTTTCAAAGATCATAATTTTAGTTCTCCCAGAGGTATCAACATGTAAGGAATGTCTGTTTCTTTTCTTTCTGTATACAAATTCCCTGTTCATCTGGACATACAGTAACTTTTTGAGGTGTTAGTCGGAGAATAACCTCTTGAATTCTTGCTGGGTTTTTTTCTGTGCCATAAGATGCATTTATTTCTGAAGTACGTTTAACAGTAAGTCAGTAACCGTAACTCTCTGGTTGTCCATCCAATCAATTTTAGGCATTGGTCTACAGATCTGCAGCTTTAATGCATGCTTTATTTTTGGTACATGTATGAAGAAGAAGAAATAAAAGATCATTTAAACAAGAATCTAAGATATACAAACCAGAATGTGTCTTGTCATGATAAGTATGGCAACCAATAACTTCATCTGTAAAAAAAGAAATAAATGCATGTTATGGAGTACATTTTACAATTTAAATATTCATCACAAACATTTACATTCAGAAGAGTCTTAAAAGTAAAGCAATATGTCAATTTTTTGGTGGTGTGTATATAAATGATATGTGTATTGCATTGTCATTCTCCTCACAAAATCATTTATCTATAAAATTACTTTAATATTAGGTTATCAAATTTTAAGATTCACAATAAGCAGTTCTAAATCATAAAGTGTTATGTCTTTTTTCCATTTTGCGAAACATACTTAAGAATTTTATTTATTACACAGTTAGTATAATGGTATTGTGATTCTGAGTTGTATTGTGTCGGTATCATGGTACAATTTTGTATTGTAGAGTCATCCACAATAATCAAGCCCAGAAGTATGAAGTATTTATATCTCTTTAATCATTCTGTGGGTTGCTTGAAGTTCCACCTTTTTTTTTTTAAAAAGCAATAAATTGATCATCCTTAAAGAAATATGGCTTGGTTTTGATTCTCATATTTAAAATCCGATGTACCATTCATATTAATAATGCAAAATGCAAACAATTAAGAAACTGAATTGCAAGAGAGAGATAGAAGTCATATTTTTTTTTAGAAAAGTGTCTATTTTCTCAATTATCACTTCAAACAAATGGACTCATGCTTTTTATAATCCGAAGATATGAAGTTAAACCCATATTACCTGGAATATGTACATTATCCTTTAATGACCAGATATAGAATTCTGTCATACAAGTCACCATGATCTTGGCCGTGGTGTTTCAGTGTACTCAAAGATTACTGAAGCAGCTACATCTCCCAAAACAGCAATATATCAAACAACTCCCGTATTCTGACCTAAGAAAAATACATGCAGAAACAGAATCAGATTCAACACAACTTCTTGATCTCCTATGAAGCCATCTTTGCTAGCCAAAGGTTTTCAGTCCAAAATTTACTCTTAGACTACTGTAAAATAATTTTCAAATCAAACGTACATTCTTTGCCAGCAAAGGTGCTGTAAAGCTTGAATCAGCTATTTAGCTTGAATTAGCTGTTCAAATTATCTTGATTTAGTTATTTTAGTGGAAAATTGCACATTTCAGAAAAATAGTATGTTAATTTACCCCCCCCCCCCAAAGTTCAGAAAGTTTGGGGGTATATAAAGCAATGTAAAATTTGTGATCATTTGGTTACTTCTAGAATGAAATAAACAGCAGGTCAATTCTGATCAAAAAGGAATAAGTAACTGATTGGTAATAATTCAGCATATAATGCCCACCCTCCATACAGATATCCCTTATTTAACATTACAGTCAAATCACCCCCAGAATACAGAGCTACCATTCAGGATCCAAGCACCTGACAGACATGAGAGTATACAGAAAAAAGAGCCATATATAGTTAACCACAGGATATTATAGGTCAAGAACCCAAGGATGTATTTCAAGGATATTAAAGGACCTAGACTTGGGTTCTGTATGCCTCCTGTTTTAATGCAAGTGGGTTGAGGGATTCAGCTATACTTCCTTGCCATTTAGATCTGGTTGAACAAAATGTCATATAGTTGCTGTGTAGTACAAAGTTCAAATTTTGTACAGACTCTACACTACAAGTATACCTTCTGCTTCAAAGTACATAGCAGTGACAACAATGTGCACAAATACTCATTATTTTCAAGATTATTGAAAGACTGCATGGATCTAACAGAGTGACAGCAAAATATCTGCACTCAAGGGTAAGTGCCAGCAATGTTTTCAAAACAGCAATGTACATGTATATAATTATGTATTATATTTTTTATTTGGATTAATTGCTTTTTTTAATATTTATAGTAATAAGTTAAAATATATTTGTGACAAACTACATTTTAATAGCTTTATCACATTATTTTGAATAGCTCATATAGCTACATAACTATATCAATTCAGTTATATATCTAAATCAAGAAACTTTACGAGAGCTGAGAATGTACATAATTTATATCCAAGAGATTTGTTTTGTCACTGTTATTATTACATTAACTTTAATTGCAAAATTTCCATTAAAAATGACAAAAATCATAGCTGCAGAACTTTAGTTCTCTGTAAAAATATTTTGACAGACCGGAGAGCTACAGTGCCACCCATTGCAAAAACTGTATATTTATATATTGCGCACAAAAAGTGCCCTGTTTCTCGATTTATTTCTCCATGTTTTTAAACTGTCATCTTAAAATATTATAGGTACTATAAACTGTGTGTTCCTAACATATTATTTCACTTATTCCTTGACAAAACATCCCTTATAATTGTTGTGAATAGCCCTCCTGGCCCTGAAATTGAGATCATCGAAATTTTTGTCTACATATACTGCCATTTTCAAGTTGGTTTGCAAGATAATTCGGGCCAGTGCACTTAGTGCAGATGTCAACTATGAGAGTACTTCATAGAGGAGTATGGATTTTTTTCAATCTCTCTTTTTTGCTATTGAAGTAGGACTTTGGAAGAATTAATTAAGAATTAACTAAGCGCAACATTTTGTGCACAAAAAATATATAGTTTTTACAATGGGTGCACAGTAGCTCTCCTGTCTGTCAATATATTTTTTTAGGAGAGCTACAGTTCTGCAGCTACAAAAATCAGAGCCAGTGTTTCTGTCATGAAATAATAAAATCCAAATTTTAAAGTTTTGTGTTAACTTCATTTGTATCTCATCATGAAGAAAGGGTGTGTTAAGGACAGATGATACAAACAATTTTTTTCTATGGAGGAGACTTAATATCACGTCACAAGTTTAGAAAAGTGGGTGATTCTTAGAATTTGTTCTCCTAAGAACTGGAAAATGAAAGACTTGGAAAATATTACTCATATTTCAATAAAAAACAAATACATGTATAAACAAATCACACTCAGTAAAGGTTTACAGGTGAAAATAAATTACAGAATATGTTACCTTGATGCTAAAAGTGTAATATAAACTTTAGAAAAATATACCACGCCATGTGAATTTAATGAGAAAAAACGAAATGACAAAAAATCAGCATTATAACATGGGCTGATTTTTACCTTCTTGCCTTTCCAAATAAAATTCACCCGGCTTGGTATATATTTCTAAAGATTATATTACTCTTTTAGCACCAAGAAACCATATTCTGAAATTTATTTCTATCTGTAAACCTTTACTGAATGTGGTTAGTCCATATTTCAAATTATATTGAAATATGAGTAATATTTTCCAAGTTTATTTCATTTTCCAGTTCTTAGGAGAAAAAATTCTAAGAATTATCCACTTTTCTAAACTTGTGACGTGATATTATCATATTAAGTCTGCTCCATTGAAAAAATTTGTTTGTATCATCTGTCCTTAAATTTAATTTGAAATACCAGTACTTAAGTGTTTGTTATTTACTGTATGTGTACTTAAAAAAGTGGGCTTCATATTTTTGTGGCTTTGGCGCATATAACAAAGCACTAATTCATGAATATCCCTAAGAAATCATTTACCGGTATATATAAAATACACTGCACGGACATAAGTGGCGCTAATTCATGATTACGCCAACAACTGCATACCCAGTGACTGTGTTAAATTTTAAATATGCCAAATTATGTACACATACAGTAAATGTAATTTGAATTACATCAAGTCTAGACTCCCTCTCAGTATTAACAGGGATGTTGTGGGATTTTCTAAATAATGAAAAAGTGATAACTTGTCTTCAACCAAAAAATTGTTTGTTTTGTTCAGATATGCCCAATTGTAGACAAATGCCACTTAGACACAGTAGCCATATTCTTGAGGGCCATATGTCCTGCAAATGTAAGTTTCATGTTGTGCCTTACAGCTATTACAAACATCTGCCATTGAGTTAAAAATCTGTATAAGAGCTTGAAGTGCCTCTGTCTTATCTTCATCTGATTGTATTGAATCTAAGTAAGATGTGGTTAGAGATCCGAATGTCAGACTGCTCGGCCCAACGACACCTCGGCCCAACGATACCTCGGCCCATTGACACTCGACTCCGACGGCTCAGCCCAAATTTGCGGACACCTCGGCTCACATAAAAGACACCTCGGCCCAAACAGAAATATAATATTTTAATTAACTATATTTATTATTTATGCTGTTATATATCTATGAAATGCAAAAGAAAATTATAATTTGATACATTTGCAATCTTCCAAGACGGCAAATTGACGGTAATTAAAGAAAGACAATCCATTAGTAACTTGATCATAAGTGCTATTAATCATTAAACAAACAAGAGGACGCGGTGCATCCTTTAGAGTCTTGAGCGCGTGTCAATATGGGGTGGTGACTATGAGGAGTTAATTACGAGAAGCCATAATTGGGAGATTTACTCATCATCATGTTAATGAAAAGTTCTTTAAGGAACCCTTGTTGATATTTTATTGAATTGATTTGAAAAAAAATATGAGTTTTTAAATAAAATAAAAGTAAAATATGTACATGTATATCAAAAATAAAAAAAAAATCAATAAATCTTGCAAACCAGGGCATAAACTTCTGTGTAGACCTATTACATGTACCTCCCAATCAACGGATTGTAATTTGATGTTGTGCTGTGGTTTGTTAGAAAATACTGAAATATTGAAATTATCGTATATTTATAGTATACGTATAGTGATCAAATATACATAGTACACATTTACATTACCTGGCATAGAAAGTACAAAAAAATTAAACTAATTTAAACAAACTAAATTTAATATTATTCCTAACGGGCCGAGCAGTCTTTGGTATGGGCCGAGGTGTCAATGATTTTGAGCCGACCTGTCAGGGCCGAGGTGTCAACCAGCACGGGCCGAGGTGTCGTTGGGCCGAGTAGTCTGTCTACCAGAGATCCATACGAAATCTGTCTTAACAACAGTCTGAACTCAGTCTCTTTGCGAAACGCGATCTGAATTACTGTTCTTGTTGCTAAATCTAAAATGAATCTTGCCATTTATAGCAGAACTTACTAGGTTGTGTTTTTCATTGGTTATACTTTCTCATTGGTCCTTGTGCCCTTTGGAAACTTCAACAAATACTATAAGTTGCATTTTTCACAAAAATTCTGGCCATGTGTAAATTTGATCCTTCCCTAACACCTAGATTTGTTTTTTAAATGTATTATACTTACAAATGTAAAATCTCCATTATCAACTGTTTATGACTTTGATTAGCTAACATTTGAGCAAAAATTAATTTGAAAATCTCTTAGATATATCATATGAGAAAATTTTTTTAATCACCTTATTACTAAGAATAACATTAATACAAGAAATTGAAAATGAATCAAGAACGATTTATAAAAAATCATTAAATTTATATTCATACGGTACATTTGTGTGCACTGTACCTTGTTTTTTTTTTTCCTTCGTCTCCCTCACAAAATTTTGTGCATTTCAATAATGTTTTTCGTCATAAAATGCAAATTCGGACTTGTTTACTTTTAACCGGAAGTTCAGGTTACCTTAGATAAGTCATTCCATAAATCTTCGACATTTAAAGTGTACATTAAGGATATCTGATCCTCGGTCAGGGACAATAACTCTGAATATGTGAAAATAATTAATCTCTATGTTATTGGGGCTTTTTTGCTTTTAAGGCTCCAGGTAGGGTATTTATATACAGCTTTTTTTCAACAAATTTTTGTTGAATAGGGATGATTTGGATCTCATTTTTAGAATGCCTTTAAAACGAAAAAAAGACGAAAATTTTATGTAAAATTGTATTTAAAGAAACTTAGAGCCATGAGTTATCTTGGAATCTGCCTATGAACATCTATAAATTGTATATCAGTTGCAAAGCCTCTATCCACGCACTTTTGGAACGACTCGATTTTCAGTGAACACGGCTTCAAAAACGATTTGCGCTTGCAATTAAATCAAGTGACTATAAATAGCTTTATAAAATGTAGATAAGAACACTAATTATGCTCCAATATCAAATGAAACAATACCTACTGAGGACTGGGCGAGTCACTGAAAACTTGTAAGATATGGGATCAGGTGTCATTAAGGGGTAAGCTTCTCCTGTCGCCCGGTCACATCCGCTTATCTAGAGCCTTCTCTCTCGATCGAGTAAACTTTTAATCTCTAGACAATTTAGTGTAAAAATATGGCCTAACAATTTATATTAATTAGAATGTATTTAATTAAAAGCCAGTAAACATAATAATAGGCAATTGTCCTAATAGGCTGTTTATACAAACACATTAGATTTTGTAAATGCTCAACACAAATTGGATTGTTATTATTGTATCATATATATATATATATATATATATATATATATATATATATATATATATATATATATATATATATATATATATATATATATATATATATCAAAGGTCCGTCTTGGTTTACAGAGAACATACTCTTGTGTACTGCATCATATGGTAGAAATAAAAGACAAATTAGTTGCACGTATGCAGGTGATAATGATATACTGCTGTATGATCTATCATAATCTATGACAGAAAAGTTGAAATCATCGGCTTTATCATAAAGTCAGTAGTGTAGTTGATATAGTTGGCCATCAATGTCTATATACTAGTATATAAATGTCGATTTGAACACCACAGCAAGAGATTTCTTTTCTCACAGACATTCCTGAATGAAATCTGTTACATTAAGAACACAAAAATAGATCTGATGGGACACAATAAGTACCCATGGGAATTTCAACAGATTGTTGAAAACGACTTAAGTTAGTGTAATTAGGGGTCAATTTTAGAGTATCCGTGTGTAGAATCTAAATGCTTTATAATAAAGTAAGTTTGAAGTTGACGAGTCACAACCAAAACAAAAACCAATATCATTCTGACTCCCATGTTTAAGTAAAAAAACCTAGTCTTCATTTTGCAGATTTTATTCAGTTGATTGAGTATTGTAACATATTACAATTGCATCTTTTTAGTGCTTTTGCAAGCTAGCAGCATTTACTGATATAATTACATCTCTAAAAGACAGTCTTTATATAAATATTTATATTTAACCAAATCATATATAAGTGCTAAATCACGAACATTTACTCGTTAAATTCTCATTCGCATGATACCGAACAAGTATAATATACTTACAGTAAGCCAGATAAGACAGTTATAATACAGTAATTTCCGGTAGAAATGTATCAAAATTAAGCAATTTTAATTTACAGGTGCCTTTTTTTCTACTTCTCGTTTCATATATATTACTCTACCTTATATTCATGAGGAACCAGATTAATTCATTGACTTGTAAACGCAAGTTAGTAGATGTATGCCCGCGATTAAAAAAAAATTATTTTAATTTTGTTTTCAACATTACAAAATACATAAGTTATTGAAACTCAAAAGCATACCGATTTTAAAATCAGAAAACCGATGAACGCGCCAATCCGTTAACTACAACGTATCTTAATATATTGTATTTTTTCTTTTTTTGGTTGTTGACTTTTTTTTTGTTTAGGGTCAAGGTTCAAGGTCAATATCAACTTTAGTCGAAGGTCAAGACCCATTTCACATAATTTGATATGTGAAATTAAATGATGAAAATCGTAATAGTTAACAACAAAATGATTAAACGTTTTTAATTTCACTTCGAATGTGGTAGAGAAATATTGATTTACATCGAAGAAAAAATGCGATCGGAATGTCATGAGCCAGGCGGGGCATTCACTGCTTTCTTTAGTAGTTTAGTATGAACGTGTCTTTTAAAAAGATCCTTTAGAATGCAAATGTTCATTCCAAGGCCACTCCCCAACCCACTTGCAATTTTGTAGTAGTATAGTGGTGATAAAGTGAATCCCGAACCCCCACCCTAATTTCTGAAATTTATAGAGAAAAAATACCGAAAAAAGAACTCCTCCCCCTCCTACCCCACTCCAGCCCTCAAACACATACCCGGTACTTATAACACTCAGAAAATGGAATTTTCCATTTTAGGAAGATAAGGTTTCTTGTTTCCTTATTTGTGAGTCAAAAAATAGAAGAAAACATCTTGACTTTTATGGAGGGAAATTATCGCAAATTACCCACGGACAATTAACTTTTTTCTTGAGACCTTGAACAATCTCATAAGCTTTTGTTCTGTTCGAAATCCCCATTTCAAAGAGTTTCTCTGCAGGTTTGAAGGAACCCACGTTTCAAGATGGATGCTGTAAGATGAATATGAATTATTTTAATCAGTTTCACAATTACATCAGTGATTTTGTACAGAAATGAATTCACTAGTAACAAAACAACAGTATGCATATAAAAGGCAATCAATGAATCACAATTGCAATTGTCTTCACGAGAATCCGATGCCATTCCGTGAAAATCATATCATAACTGAAATCAACTGCTTTTATTTCCAGCTTTTCCACCCGAAACTCGTGTAATACTGCATGTTGGTTTGATTTACTTTGTCCATATTTACAAAAATATCACACTTCATATCATAATTAATTGATGAAAGAATACTAGGCTACTCTGCTAGGTGGCGCTGTTGTAATCCTTGTGGAAACTGTATTCGCCGTGGTAGCGCGGGTGTTAGGTCGTGACCTCCATGGGGGCGGAGAGGGTCCCACCCTTCGTTTAACTGTCTCTGATTTACTGCAGCCGTTACCGCAGCAGCAACACCAACATATGCAAATCAATGCGATAAGTCCAACAAAAAATCCGAATCCAGCCAGCAGTCCGGTAAGCATGTCCTCCGAGAGGAAAGTGTTGGTAGACTAAAAAAAAAAGATTCATATGACTGAAACTGCAATTAAGTTCCAAAATTTCAAAATTTAAGTTCCCTCCCCCCAAAGTACAATCTCCTCCTAAAGTACAATACAGGAATGTTGAATGATATGCTCCATTTTGCAATTCAAGGCCTGGTATTTTTAGAGGTCTAATTTAAAATTTGTTCATATTACTAATAAATTGATGTCCTTTTGTATTTCTCTCCTAAAAATTCATATGTTTAACAAATCTTTCATGAAATGAATAACTCCAGCCTAGCTCTAGGCAGCATTCTGATTCAATAGATCTTAAGAAGATTGCAACTTCTTATTGAACATGAAATAGATCTAATGATCTCCTTGACAATGAATATACTAGTAGTATGTCATTTCATCTTTATGAGCACACAGCGGGAGTAATCGGTCGACAGGGAATGCTTACTCCTTCAAGGCACCTGATCCCATCTGTGATGATTTTAGAGGTTCGTGTTTGCTCTGCTCTCAATTTTTGAACTTGATTACTATTCATTATCTCCATATTTCAGTAAATTAAAACAATCTCTTCGAATCAGGCGAATAAAGAACATTATCTACTTACGACATCTGTAGAGTTCGACGCAAACACATCTGAAAAGAGAAGAAAACGATAAAAAAAAATTATGATTGTTGGATTAATTGAAGGGCAATGGAAACATATTTTTTCTTCAAGACCAAATTCAAAATGTAATTTTATATCAAAAAACCAAAAAATGATATATAATTTTTCTGTTTTCTTTTATGCGCCTACGCCTAAGAGCAAATTTTAAAATCTTGCAACATCAATTTTTCTCTTAAGGAGTGATTGCATGAAACAATCTTCATAAATTCCTCCATAAAACGTTAAAATTAATTTGAAAAAGTAAATTAGACAGTTATTTACAAATTTACATTTTGGACTTAGTCGTAAGTTGTTTTTTTTTTCTTTCTTTTTGGTCATAGAAATGGGAAATACCATTGGTTAAATGGTAAATTGGTATACCATTTGGTTAAATGGAATTCCTCAGTAGATCTAATTTTTTATATATAAAAAGGACAGCTGACAGATGAGTAGTAAACAATTATTTATAAAGTTTTATCCTTAAATTCATCAGGAACGTTGGAAATTTTAATTATATACATTTCTTATTTAAATCATGGAATTATTCCCCTTAGAGCGCGATCTTTAAATTGTAAGCAGGAATGTGTTGTTGTTTTTGTTGTTGTTGTTGTTGAGAGAGATAGAGAGAGAGAGAGAGAGATTTATAAATTTTATCCAGTTAAAGTTGTTTTTTTTTATGTTTTTCTCTTTAAAACCCGGATCTTGTTATATGTACTGTCTTTTATTAAGCGGTTAGCTAGCTAACCGCTTTATGAAAAAAACCGGAAACTTCCATAAGATATATATCTCTTTCCTTCTGGTTCCACAAGGCGCTTCATTTGTTTAAAATAATACGCCCCCTTCTATGCATGAAGAGTGGCTATTATAACGATTATATCGAATCATAAAATAAAAATTTTGAGAGAGAGAGAGCGATATAGCAACTGTATATTTTTGAAAGTTCTACAGAATTGTTATTACACAAATCTCTCGATCGATTTGATTTTCCTTGCCAAAGTATTCAATTTATTTTATCCAGCTTTTACAAACACAACTTTTTGTAACGTTTTTATAAACAATCCGAAACGTTTGTTTTTCTTCTCTTTTCTTCTCTGTCTAATAAACAGTTATAAAAGCAGATTCTCTATCATAATTTATTACAAACTTAAGGGATCACTTACTTTTAGTTTTGAAAAAAATTTATTAAAATTAATTTTGAAAAAAAATGGAGAAATATATATTAATTAATCAGCATAGCATTGTGATCCTCTTCTAAAAATCAACCGATATTATTTTCACAGAAGAATGAGGTATGAAAACTCTTGGCAATTAGCAAAAATTTAAAATATATACTTAATGCTTATTCATAAGTTTTGAAAATTTGATCAATTCCTAGGGAACGTATTATTAGCTGTGAAAATACTTTTGAAATTTGGATTTGTCCAATTTGTCGATTATTGTTTTGAGCGTTTGAGAAGAATTAAATTAAAATACAGGTGTTTAGAGGCACATTGATAGAAAAGAAATCAGTGTATATTGTTTAACCGACATATTGAAGAAAGTGACACTGATAACTTCTTAAGTTACACTGATTTTTAGTGTACATTTGGATTTTTAAATACTAGTATTGATTGATTAGACAACTTTCTTTTTCACGTTTTATTTGAGAACAATATTGCACGAAGAGTATATGGCAAATACACATTATATGTACTTATCTAGACATATTGTGCAAGACTTCTTTTAAATGATTCTCATATACCATTTACTTTATTCGAACATTTACCTGTTTGAAAAGTCAATAAAGTACATTTCATAAAGCTTGATAATCTTGTTTACTCGCCAGTCTTCCCGTAGAAGTAGTAGTTTATAATATTACTAAACGGAAGTATTCAATATCTGTATCAAAATACAGAATGATCAATGATCGATTTAAGAAGAAAAGCTGACTCCTGAAAGTTCAAGAGGTGGGATCCGTTGCCTAGAAGAAGTAAGCATCCCTCGTTGACAGGTTAATTATATAGCCGCGATGAGCCTACACAACTGAAGCTCTCTGATATCAATTCATTTACAAAGTCTCTGCTCAGCCATCCTTTTTTTCTCTGACTAGAAAGCTGTAGATCTACACTACTCCAAATCCATTAATCTAAAGAATTTAACTTGTCATTTTTTTTAGTTGTTTGTTATAGTAGGCTTTACAATTACCTAATTTCAGTTTAACTTAAATTAATAAAAGACAGTACTGTCGAAGATCCCAAGGGACTGACAATCAAAAAAAAAATGATATGCATGGAGGATCGAACATCTGATTTTAATCGGATTGCGGTGGAATAGGTCCTTGTTTGCAGAGCGGTTAAGGAAGTTTAGAATTCTCAGTAACCCCACAAACTCGGGTTTTATGTGCAGTAAGTGGGTTAATAATATCGATATATGGTATAGATTTATTGAAACCAGAGTCCTTATTTCCATGAGTTGAAAGTATGTCCTAGTGGCAATTTTGCATCGATTTTTAAAATTCTGCAGTGCATCTTAGCACTGGAACTTGTACTGTATGGTTCTATATATAAATAAAGGTTTTAACCATGAAATACCATCAGCTGAATATTATTTACATCCTGTTCTTTATGCACTGATTTAGATGATATTTATTCATTGGATATAATGATGCCAGGCATATCTGAATCTATAATATATATTTTCTTCAAAGTAAAAATATCAGCATTAAAATATACAATCATCTACTTCATGGTTAACTGTATATCGTGTTTCATACAGTTTTGGTACTTAAGCTGCAATTCAATACAGTAACAACATATCCTGATTAACCAAGTAATATTTTTATTGGGAAAACATCCTTTTAAGTATAAAGAAGTAACTTTGAATGACATTTTAGAAAATGGTCTCTTTGAAGCCAGCACAAATTCTTAATTAATTTCCTTTC
Organism: Saccostrea cuccullata; assembly: GCF_032062105.1. Lineage (NCBI taxonomy): Eukaryota > Metazoa > Mollusca > Bivalvia > Ostreida > Ostreidae > Saccostrea > Saccostrea cuccullata. The sequence goes on along the minus strand of NW_026929124.1, from coordinate 112,176 downwards.
TTTTGGGATATAGCATATAGATCTACAATATTCACTTACTCTTATACAAGTTAAAAGTGTTTTGAGCGCAAGATAATATTTTTCCTTCTTAAGCTTCGGTTGATAAATTTGAAATATCTTGGACATGGTGAAGTGTGTGATAGCAAGCTTTCATCTTTTCCTGTCACTAGTTGGGTCCTTTCTATAAAGGTCCTTTTCCTACTGCGATGTTTTGGGTGAGATGCTGGAAGATAGTGCTCCTTTTAGCTAATGTAATGTTTGGTTGCTAAATGTCACTTTCCGGAGTTGGTCCTATTTTGGTCGACGGAAATCAGAATCCAAGATTCTTCGTGACCCAACTTTGAGAACAGAAAAAGAATCAGTGCTGCATCAAAAAGTCGACAAATTAAGCTTTGTGTATTGTGTGCAAATCCTTTCAAATGGATTATTGGTTTTGTTGGCTGTAATGTAAAATGTCCAATGCACAATTGAGCTTTTTATAAGCAAAATCAATAGCATTTTAAGTCTCTCATTACAACACTGAGATCAGGCAGACTGCGGGGCCGCCGGAAATGTTGATTGCGCAAGAAAACTCCCTTGTTCTGGGATCCATTGAGCGCCTAACAGAGCAGAAAGTATTGGCACCGACAAGCAATTCCACTGGCTGTCTTCAACATTACCTAATTGCAGTGTTTCATTGCAATGACTCATTCGTCCAGTTTTTGTCATTTTCTTGCAATCAATCGTTATTTGACGATTCTTTGGGTATTGTTTTGATTTCCAATTGAAATTTGGGTTTTTGTAAATACTAAAATGCAAAATCTTATACGAAGGACAAATAAGTATCATATGTTGTGCGTAGAGAATAAATCGAAATCTTAGAACGCATTACAACCATACACAATATGATACAACCTCATAAAAAAGTTAGATCATTATGATAAATGAATTGATAAATCACAAAGTGTGTATCAAGTGTCCATTTTCCGTGACTACGGGTCATCTGCCGCGTACAAGATGACAACAAACACGTTAGTTAATTATTCACCGACATTGATTGGGTCTGATACATCACTAATTGTATTCTCCAGGAATTTGAGAGTTGACAACTTCATTGTATTAAGTTTCCATTAAGACCACATTTCGAAAAATTCTTCATTAACTTCGCCATTTAACGGCGCGGTGAACAACTGGGATACACACTTATTGGTGTGTAATTTCGTAGCCGATGTTTGTGGCAATTTTATAAACGAAAATTTTACTAGTAAAGTGAATTAACGCAAATACTGTCTGGAACCAAGATTCAATTTTTCTTTAGAAATGGATTAAGACCAGACTTTTTACACAATATAAAGTCTTAAATATATATACATGTACGTATTTAACCAATCCTTCAAGACAATGAATATGAAACCCTATACGTATTTAACCAATCCTTCAAGACACTTTTTACAGGATATAATGTCATAGGTATTTAACCAATCCTTAAAGGGATTTTTTTTTACAGGATATGAAGTCTTAAGTATATACTTCACATATCCTTTAAGATAACTTTTTACAGGATATGAAGTCTTAAGTATTTCACATGTCCTTCAAGATAACTTTTTACAGGATATAAAGTCCTAGGTATTTAACCAATCCTTAAAGGGATTTTTTTTTACAGGATATGAAGTCTTAAGTACTTCACATATCCTTCAAGATAACTTTTTACAGGATATGAAATCCTAGGTACAGTATTTAACCAATCCTTAGCCTATCCATTTTATGTTGTCAAATGCATTTCTGGAGCCAAGTATTCTATCATGCTGAGGAATTTTTTTAAAAATGTACGCAAAAAATATATTCATAATGAATGTCCTTCATTGGATTTTGATTGTATGATTGTGAGGTTAAATCCGTTCACTGAATAAAAACAAGTCACCTTTAAAAAAAAAAAGAGAGAGATTAAAAAAAACTGTAATTCTTCGACAAATCCATCATCATTCAGCTCATGGCCAATCAACAATTGAATATTCAGTTCATGTAACAATAGACTGTTTAATTGTATTTTGTTTTACGTCAATTGCGAGAATTTTCACTCATTATGAGACGTCACCACATTCCGATGTGAAGGACTTACAATTTAGAACTTTACTCGGCACTTAGTCGGCCATTGAACAAACAGTAAGGATTCTTTATTTTTGCCAATGCCAACTGTGACACGAGACCTACGTTTTTTAAGGTCTTATTGGAAAGACATGTAATTTCCCCTTCTGATGCCACAATGACGTCGGAAGCAAATTGAAAGTGGAAATTTTCACATTTGGTAACTAGTCATCAGCAAAATTAGTTCGTTAAAAGTCCATCTGATTCTACACATAAAAACCCCGAAGCTGAATTAAAAGAATGCTTAAGTTCTTCATTGACAACATTCTGTAATCTTCAGAGACCAAGTCATAACGGGCACTAATTGTGCTCCTGTATTAGCCGACCTATGTTGATATGAAGCAGAATTGATTCAAAAAACTTCTTTTTATACATGAGAAGAACAAAGCACTTGCAGTTGCCTTTGACTTGACATTCGGATAAATCGACAACGTTTTTGCAAAAACAAATATAGTTGTTTCCATTGATATATCTATATATCCCAGTAAACTTGAAATAAAAGACACAACAGAGTCTGTCACTAACAACTAAAGTGTATGACAAGATGGTGTCAACTTTTCCATCGTCAACTTTCCATTTATACTTATGTAGCAATATTCCGCTATCATCTACATAGGTGTTTAAGTCTCCCAGCTTATTCGCTCCTCAAAAACATTTTCAAAGTGGGATCATTTTTTAAACTGAGGCAAGCCTCTCACACATAAGTTGATGTTACATGGATTTCAACAACCTCGTTAAAAGTCAGCATTTCATAAATTCCTGGGTCGTCATAATGATTTGGTACCAATTATAACCTATCACTTTGTCATATTTTTAGGCCTTTGTTTTTGTAATGTTCGGTGTACCTGATCAATAAATATAATTTATATATAATAACCGGTGTGACCAGTCAGCAGAGGATGTTTACTTCTCCTAGGTATGTGATCCCATCTCTGGATATTCCGGGCTCCGTGATTATGTTCGATTCAGAGAATAGTATTTATTGTTTGTGGTTTTTATGAGGTGGATCGCTGTTCGTCATCTTTACATTTTTATTTTTAAAGAACACGGGAAGAAAAAGAAGAGCAGACAACAGCATTGTAACAAAACTGTCCAACTTATGAACATTGAATAAATCTGCATAAAATAGAGATGAAAAATTAAGTATTGAAAAGAAATATTTTGACTTGTGTCCTCCAACAAATTGTCATCTGAAAACTAAATTTGTTTCCGTCACTAAAAGCAGTCATATCTTCTGGGAGCAGAGGAAAGGGCAAGTACTAGTATTCCTGGATTTCATAGTTTAATTTAATTTGCACTGCTATCTATAAAATTGAAATTTTGAAATATATCTGTACTTCATTTATATATTCATGTTGCAATACCAGTATATCATATCGGTATGCGCAATATACCGCATATATAAATAGAGTGTTTTTCTTATTTACCCTTTTTGCGAATATCTATATAAACTGAGTTGGTATTTCTACTGAAGAGTCTGACTAAATATGTGGAATACATCATCAAAAAAATTTCTAGATTATATGTAATTTGTATATATTCGAACACAATCCGACATTTATTTTCGTTATCACAACCTTTAAGATACACTACATTTTCAAAGCAATAAAAATATACTAGTAATTGTTTGTTATATACGTATACTTCATTTAAGTGGACTTAAATAATTTAGATAAAAATACTTTGGGCAATATTAATTATTTATTTTTTCGTGAAAAAATGAAAGTATTATGAGATCAAAATCATGAGATATTCGAAATATATTAAATATTACACTAATCAACCTTTGTGTGAGTCTAGGAAGTGTTCAATATCAATTAAGATTTCATTTTTCCCTTATAAAAAAGAACAGAGAATATCAATTAACGATAAAACTAAATAATGGTAACTAAAAAGGGGCTTACCGTTTGATAACAGAAACTGCATCAGCGAATACTGTGCTATCTTTAAAATGTTAGTCCCTTTTACAATCATTGTGAATATATTTTTAGAAGTAACATGAAGTAGTTTTGTCCAAAGTTAACTGTCTCTTTTTCATGTTGTAACATTTTTGTCCGAATTGTATATACTGATCATTTCTTCACAACATCTCCATCCTCAGTGCCGGTGCAATTACCTATGAAATGTGACGCATGCGCCTGGATTCCCTTGATGAAGTAAAAATCATTGCACCTGTATTGCGCGATCAATTAAACCTGCATCCATCCCTAGGCGATTTCAATTTTATCGATTGTTTTGAAATGGTCATCAGCCTTTGTTTAGTGTTTTCTGTTAATTTACTTTTAGGCGTAATACACAACATATCCAATTACTGGATGACCTTTGATTTTATGTTCAGGAAAACCCCCCAAACGCGCTACTAATTGTTCTTTTGTTTTTCTGTGATTTGTTGTAGTTAATGCGGGTTGATTTCAGGTGAAAAGTACACATGTGGTCAATATTGTTTCAAGCAACGATAGCATCAAGGCAGCAAAGTGAAAACAGAGTCCAGTCCTAATTGAAATCTGTTGACATACACTTACAAACTGCATTAGCTGTCCATAAACAAAATTAATTTGTGTGCGTCGAATTTGAAGAAAATATTTACACAGCAATTGAAATTGAACATTTTAATAAAATGTTAACTTCGTCCTTGATTTTCAAGGTCAGAGAACATATTTCTATTATGTATATATTTCCCCCAAAAATTATGATTAAAGTTATGGAACTTCTAAACAGTCTTTTTAATAAATTGATTCGTAGCTCTCTGATTTGTCTGTGCAAATTCTCTCAACAAGGCTAGAGAACCTTAGCTCTGCAGCTGGGAGATTGTAATAGGACCAAGGTTGGGGGTCAGGGTCATTTATCCAGATATCACCATCACTATGGAAACATTCAAATCCATAAATCCTTGGGGGGGGGGGGGGGGTAAGGAGATTCGAATCAGATACATGGTTATCAAAGATATAGCCGTATGTTTAATGAACTAATATTTACGTCGCGTTGAAATTTTTGAATTTATCGGATAGATGTCATTTTTTTGTAATTATGTTTTACTGTCAGCCAGGTTATTGTAATTTAACCCTTGAATAAAGTTCATAATCCAAGTGTCAGCGTTGTTCCTGGTGACATAAAATGACTTCATTTGATAGTTGATGTTAAACAAAAATAAGCATATAAATAGCATCTCTTACGTTCACATGTATATCTTCTTCTTTTCTTTGTTGTTAATCAATTTATTTATTTATTTTGTTATCATGTGTTCTCTTATTTCATTTTATTGGTTGATTAATTTCTTTTTCATTATCGCTTGGTGGAGAGATGAGCTAGGAGCGGGTATTCTCACAACTTTTCTTGTTGGTTTGGTCTGGACTTTGTTTAGCACTAAGAATGAAACAACAAAATCAATGATATCGCAACAAATCTGTCACTAACTAAATCCATTCAAACACCATCCTTGACGATGAGCCATTATAAATACCTGCACTATATAGCCTTTTACTAGTGTATGTAGGTCGTACGCCTTAGCAACTAACAAGGAACAATTACAACTGCGCTAATTTGCGATTATATACCGATATCTCGATTTCTTCAAAATATTTTCTCTATTATAAATTTATAACAGTATTGTTCAATATGACAGACAGCAGTCTTTATGATATTTCCTGGAGTGTGAAGCAATATCTTTTGATGATTTTACAAATGTTTTGAGAAAGGGTTGAAATAGCTATATATACTTTGACACAAAAGAATCAAATCGTTTGTATGTGCGCCATAACTGATATTGATGATAGTCAATTCTACGTTTGATCCACGATGTGTTTTATTTAAACAATAAATCGATGACTACGGAACGTGAGCTGTACTAAATCAGGAATGTATGCTCAATTAATATTGTTTAATTACGGATTCTCAATGAACTCTTGCGGCATCTTAAAACAAATGGTAAATCTAGATCAATCAGAACATACATTGAACCAGCAAGGCTCTGTTTTGTTCTGTTTGTTAGGTATGGGTACTTTCGGCGATTGATGAATCAGCAAACCTGGATTTGCAGGAATCACGTGTATACAAAAACGCGTGATTTGCTTGAACTTTTTTTCTATATGTATAGTATATAGTCGAAGATGGTAATTTTTTGCAATATACGGGCCGTGTAACTTATGAATTATAAATCTGATCAGGTACCAGACATCTTAATTTGTACGATTGTAGAAGTTTATGTAGGCAATGCATGCTTAGACACAAAACAAGCCAGAAGGAATTCTTGAATCCTAATGACAACTTGTATAACCTGCCGCAGACTTGATTGTCCATAAACAAAGGTTGATAAAGGCCAGCAACACCACCGAGCACTAATTTGAATGGATACTTTTGAATTTTGATTAAAAACCTTGTTTTAAACCTCCAACCCACGTTCTTACGATGAAACAAGAAATTCTGAACCATTATTGCATCTATCTATAGAGCACAACAAATCTTATTCCAAAGAATTTTATTAATTCAAATGTAAGAAGAGTTTGTTAAACCAGCTCTTTGAAGCATTTTTTTTCAAAGCCCGCAATCGCTTCCAGGGTGTAAATCAAAATTCCGAAACCCCACTGCTCATCTACTAGTGACACCGGATGTCATTCGAACTAAAGGTAATGTGAGCACTGAGCTCACAAAACCCCCACCCCAAATGTTCATAAAGGCAAATTCCATGTTTTGCTACGGGAGATCCCAAATAAGTGTCAATTTAAAAAGTAAGATAGGATGCACACAATGGCATTATGTAGCAAAGATTCTTCACAAGTTTATTCCTTGTGACAAGATCGACCATCCTTTTGCCACCATTAATCTTAATCATTTGACCTTAATTAGCCTTGCAGTTTGACTTCTTTGAGGAAGTTTGACCTTGGTCATAACTATTGATCGGATGGTGAAAGGGCTTTTTCATTTTTCAGGTGTTTTTTTTTCTCGTGACAATACCTTTTCTTTTGACAATACCTTTCTTTTAAGTGACATTATTTTTTATCTCTTGATCTCGAAGTTTGACTAGCAAATGAGAAACTTTAACCCTCTCCGTAAGATGCCATACAGGAGCATATATGAGGTATACTTGGTATAACTTTAGAAAGGTTGATGTAATCGCTTTTATACAGTTTTAAATGTTTATCACTTGAATCATGAAACTTTTATTCTCCATCGGTGGGATTCGCATCCCTGAACCCTACAACTGTCCCGTACCCACTGGACACAGGCACCTGCATGGCGCTACATATTTTTCTTATATAGATAAACATGTAACACATTCCATGAGTAAAAAATATTTGTTGTTATTCTTTTGACTTTGGGTTAATTGAACCTACAAGTGTATTTTAAGAAAACTTCAACTTTTTCTATAAGTATAATGGTTAACGCAAGGGCTCTTACATTTGACTGGGGGTTCCTTTTGACAGGGCCTTCCCACGGCTTTTGAATGAAAGATAGAGACTTCAAATTTGGTAAGCATACTCCACTTATCATTAAGCTCTTTAAATAACACCAAAGTCAATGACCTTGTTACCTTGACTGTGACTTATATGCTAAAAATAGCCTTTTTGTCTGCAAACTTTAACCTTCGCCATGGAACTTCTGAACCATGAGAAATAGAGACTTTATATTTGTATGCGTACTCCACTAATTAAGCTCTTTCAAATGACACCAAAGTCAATGACCTTGTGACTCTGACTGTGACCTATATGCACAAAATAGCTTTTTTGAACCTTCACCATAACTTTTGAACCATGAGAGATAGAAACTTCATATTTGGTATGCTTACTTCACTAATTAAGTTCTTTCAAATGACACGAAGATCAATGACTTTATGACATTGACTGTGACTTATATGCTAAAAATAGCTTTTTCGTACCTTCATCATAACTTTTGAACCATAAGAGGTAGAGACTTTAATTTGGTGTACAAACTCCATTAATGAAGTTCTTTTCAAATAGCACCAAGATCAATGACTGTGAGCTTGAGTGTGACCTATATGATAAAAATAGCTTTTTTCGAACTTTGTTGCCGTCGGGCGCATAGTGTTCACAAACACATCTTGTTTTCTCTTGATCTTTGAATTTGACTTGAATTTGAGAAACATCAACTTTCGCCATGAATTGCCATGCGGGTGCATTGATCAGTGTTTCACATCTACAACCTCTCTTTTTGACTGTTTTTGTATCAAGTGATCAATATGATAGTACTGGTTTACATTCATGTATCTCTGTCACTAGATCTATCGTACGTCTGTCTGTTCTGTTCAACTTAAGCTGTTTTTTCGATTCATGTCGGAGATTTTGACCGGGTTTTAATATTTACTATTAACAGAAATACAGACAATTATCATATCTTCATTACTGATCAAAAGCTCCTGCGTCTCGGGTTGTCAGGATACCTACTGGCAATGAGGGAAGGGCAGTACGACAGTTTCGATCTGTTATCGTATAACTTATTGTTTATACACCGTGTTTGAGAGTGCTTTTTTTCGTTTTATCTAAGACTTTGTTGTGTAATCTCTGGGTATGTCAGGACAGTGTAATTAATATCGGCGAGTATTTCGTCTATCTATGGGTATGTTAGGACAAAATAATTATCATTGGCAAGAATTTTAGTCTTTTTCATGTTTTTTTTTAATTCTAAACATTCGTTTATCTTTCCTTGCTTTTGTTTTGGTAAATATCACTTGTTTATGAATTATCTTCAACAATATATGTTTTGTTTGTAAAACAGTGTTACAGTTTAGAAATGCTGAAAAAAGATAAAAAGAATTTAGTGTTAACAAATATTAAAACTTAATTGTTAGAATAACTTTAGGTCACAAATACTATATTTAATTTCACGTAATCACTTTTTACGCACCCGTAAACGAAATCTGAGGGTTGTTCGAAAAGTTCGTGGACGATGTCAATCTTCGTTACACTTCTTTCAAGAAATTTGAAATAAGCTCAATAATATCATGTGTACAAATAATTGTTTAGTTAATTTGTGAAATTTCCGTTCGATTTAATAGAAATCAATTTATTTCATTTTCCGATTTTTTCAGATTTTAATTCTGGATAGGTTTCAAATAAATATGGTGGTATATTTAGGACACGCAATTATATTTTTTTAAATACCAGAAAAAAATTATCTTGTGCAAACGACATAATTATCTCGTGAAAACGAGATATTATCTTGTGAAAACGACTTATTATATTATGTCGTTTTCACAAGATATTAGATCGTATGTCGTTTTCACAAGATAATATCTCGTTTTCACAAGATAATATCTCGTTTTAACAAGATAATATCTCGTTTTCACAAGATAATAAGTCGTTTTCACAAGATAATATCTCGTTTTCACAAGATATTATCTCTTTTTCACAAGATAATATCTCGTTTTCACAAAATATTAAGTCGTTTTCACAAGATAAAAATTCTCGTTATCGCAAGATAATATCTCGTTTTCACAAGATAGTAAGTCGTTTTCACAAGATAATTTCTCGTTTTCACAAGATAATTTCTCGTTTTCACAAGATATTATCTCTTTTTCACAAGATAATATCTCGTTTTCACAAAATAGTAAGTCGTTTTCACAAGATAATAAGTCGTTTTCACAAGATAATATCTCGTTTTCACAAGACAATTATGTCGTTTTCACAAGATAATTCTTTTCTGTTATTTAAAAAAAAAACAATTGCGTGTCCTAAATATACCACCGTAATATACCACCGTAGTATCGAAATAAACGAATTTTAAAAAAAAAACAAGTTTATGAATTGTGTGTGTTTTGTGTGATTATTTTTATGATCATGTTAATAATCATTGAATATTGATTATTCCATTTTGAAAGAAAAAAACATTAATTGATACAGATGCACTAAGCCGGAAAGACAAGCATTGGACCTAACTATTATGTGTCGATAAAGTGTTTCCTGTTTGAGCGGCAAGGAAGGGCAACGTGAACGTGACGTGAAGTTGAACTTTAAGGCCTAATATTTATATCACATTTGAAGAAAGAAAAGAACCATGGCACTAAATGTGTCCTTTCAGAAGGAGAAAATCCCCACAGGTATATATAAACCATCTTATCACACCCACTGAATTACTGAATGTTGCATCATCCACACCATTTTAATACTAGTTGACGGTTTCATATTTCACACCATATTTGTGTTTGGATATCACAAGTCAACATGGTGTTGTATGTGACATTGCAAGAAAACCAAACTCCACTAGGTTATTTATTAATTTATTTTTAGATGTATACATTTATGATTTATTTACTTTGCTTTCCAAGATTAATTGAATCCTGCAACAGTACTATATTGATCATAAAACAGTGTTTTTTAATAGTTTTTTGTTGTTGTTATTGTCTTCCAGCTGCACTATTGACAGCAGAATATCTAGCACAGAATAAGCTGGTGAAATGGTCACTTGAGGAGAATACAGTATTAACAGCTGATGGGTAATAAAGTGTTTTTAAAACCCTAAAAAAAAATTTGACATGTACATGTAATTCCTTAGATAGAACGTTCTATTGTTAAATGATATTGTCCTATGGACCTGGTGTAATGATAGAATTCGTTCCGTGTATTCGTAATGTAGCAAAAGAAACATGGGCGATAACTCGTACTCGCTATAACTCAGTGCATTTACTACGAACAATCTAGAGAGCTCCGAATGTAAACATGGCAGGTAAATTTGAAGCGAGAGAAAAACGTTGAGAAAATTAATTGGATTTTCATCTTTAGATGGATTAATTTTTGGGATAAAAGGCTTAAGCAATCTCAAAAAGGTTTGTTTTGATGAATTTGGTAGTTATTTCCAGTGCAAATCCTTTTATATTCTTCAAAATCGTTTCGGAGCGGATCCGCTCCGATTTGCTACATTGCTAGTATACGGGACGTATTCTAACTGTGGTGAGGGCTTGTACCGAGACACAGTTAGATCATTCTAACTAGTAATTCCTCAGTAAACCCCAAAGAATAAAGAAAATATTGTTATAAATATCAATAATAAATGCACTACTTTGAATTTAAAAAAATGTTATTTTCAGATCAACTTTGAATAACAACTTCACTATTTGTCGATTTCTTGCTAACAAGTTTCATAAATTTGGACTATATGGAAATACAATTCTGGAGGCATCTGAGGTGAGTAAATTTTCTACAACTGAACCTTGTTAATCTCTTTTACTTGTGTTCCCAAACACATTTTCATCCAGAAGGTGAAACCTCCATTTAAATCAATAATTATAAGCTTCCAGATTACTATGGTTCCCTTGTATATTATAAACTGTGTGAAGTGCTTCAATAAAAACTAACATTTTAAAATCAGCTTGATTAGTTTGCAAAAAATTATTTTGTAAATATTTTTGTTAACAATTTGTTCATATCATATTGATTTATATTTCTCCTCTTTTGAATAAGCAGTAGTTAGGAAAACATCACTCGTTTGTCTAATGTTTGAACATACTGAACCCAATCATTTCAAATTATTCATTTAGTGCACATGTTTAATGATACATAAGTCTTACAGGAGTGTTTCGAATTTGACTTGATATATAATGTGACCAACAGATTGACCACTGGATGACCTTTGCTGCTGGGTCCTTGTCTTGTGCTGCCAAGTTTTCCTTAGCTCTCAATTATCTTGATAAAAGTTTGGAGCCTGTCACATACTTAGTGGGCAAGTCATTGACATTGGCTGACTTTGCTATTTGGGAAGCACTTCAAAGTAAGTAACAATTATATTCTGAAGAAGTTGCAGACCATTGAAATTTCTGGCCGAAGATTTTTCTTTCCTACTAAAAATAGGGATGTGACTCTTAAACAAGAGGAGATAAATAGAGAAATAAAACAAATAGTGGTTGCTATAAAATCTTCTCAAGGGCTCCTGGGTAGATTATCACCAAACGTATGGATAAAGATGAGATTATATTGTAATTAAAAATTTGTTCAAGAATCACCTTAATTTTTTTTGGGGTGGGCTCACAGTAGGTCACCATGAACCCAGTTTTTTGGATTGCACAATTGCATCTCAATATTTTGGATAATTAGAGAGTTAGATTCTTTAAAATTTGTCAGTTAATGCAACTTCACTTTATGAAATGTTTCATGAAAGTTGACTTACTGTAGATTCCTAAATATGTATATGCGTGGAATTAATTATTGCCTAATTTCACGAGAAGCACCACACGCGAAATAAAATTACTTGCCTTAATTTTATGGTTCTGACTTTTGAAATCTATGCAAGATCTCTTGACCAACCGTCCATTCGCAACTTATTATTCTTGCCAATTGACGTTGAAGAGCCCATTCGCGATAATAAGTACTTTCGAAAAATAAGGAATCTACAGTAGTTGGGTCTTGAATTGTCCAACCAAAGAATAGGACACCATGACCTACTTTTGGAATTGTATTGCTATTTCTAAATCAGATTATTTGAGGATTGGAATCATCAAACTTTGTCAGTTAATGCATCTTGGGTTGAGTATGTAAATCAAAAAGAAGAGGACAATTTTGGAATTAGATTTAAGATTTTACCTAAATATTTATGGTACTGAGATGCTTAAAGTAGAAGTGATAGAATTGAATATTTTATTAGAAGAGGGATTCTAGGCCCTTGGTCCATATTTGATTAACTCTTGTAAACTTGCTTATAATCAAATTTCATAAAGACAATTGATTGATAAGCATGTACATGCAGGTCTTGTGTCAATGAAACATCACAGGCACCTGACTTTACTTGTCTTAGTTAATCACATTAAAATCACTTTTTGTTACCTGTGTATATTAATTGTAATATTTAGGCAGTAGCAAATTCCAGACACTGCTAGCAAGTGGAGATGCAGGCATCAATGTGACCCGCTACTACAAGTTTCTGAGCAATCAGTCCTTGTTCAAGGTCGCAGAGAAAACACTGCCTAAGGTCAAGGCCATTGATGAAAAGAAATTGGACAAAAAATCAAAACAGTCTGTAAGTACTGTAAAAAGCTTTGATGGGATTTCTGTATTTTACAGTGTTAAGCATCTAAAAAATTAATTATTATGACAGCATAATACAACCATTATATTATTATGTATATCCCAGTATATCTAGACTAAAGGATGCATTAATTATATCCTCAGGATGTACCTGTACTTTTTTCTGTTTTATTTGTCCTCTCGTTTATGCTGTGTTGTTTTAATTAAATCTATAGAAAAAGAAAGATGAAGGAAAATTTGTGGATTTACCAGGGGCAGAGGTTGGAAAAGTTATTGTTCGCTTCCCACCAGAGGCTAGTGGGTAAGTCTGCATTTTTTCATTCTGACAAATTTTATAGAAATAAACAAAATGGAGTCAATTAAACTACCGTATTAAAATAAAATGTTTGTAACCACTTAACAAGTTGGCTGTTACAGTGCACTATTGTTCAATGCATAGATTTTATTAGAAAACTATGAATCCAGAAAGATTTAGATTATATATAATATTGCCTGACATTGAATTCATTTCTGTCTCTCACAAAGATATCTACACATTGGTCATGCCAAGGCAGCCCTACTAAACTACCACTACAGAGAGATGTTCAAAGGGACACTCATTATGAGGTTTGATGACACTAATCCAGCCAAGGAGAATGAGGAATTTGAACAGGTATTGATCAATCAACTTAGAGTAGCCATATTTGATTTTCTAGTATGTACATGTATTTTTTTTTCATGAAACAAACATCATTTACATTGTAAATGATTTACACTTTCAGTTTACATTGTAGGTGATTTACACTGTCTGTTAACAGTGTAAATGATTTACACTGTCAGTGTATATTGTAGGTGATTTAATACACTGTCAGTTTATATTAAAGTTGATTTACACTGTCAATTCACATTGTAGGTGATTTTGAAGGATGTCGCTATGTTAGGAATTACGTACGATAAGTTCTCCTTCACCTCGGACTACTTCGATCAGATACTGAACTTGTGTGAGAAAATGATTAAGATAGGCAAGGCGTATGTGGATGATACAGATCCAGACACCATGAAAAAAGAGCGAGAGGAACGCAAGGACTCGGTCAACAGAGACAACAGTATGTACCTGTCTTTGTTGTTTGTAATATACATTAATTCCTCTATCTGATGTCAGGTTTACTCAAAATTTAATTCAATTTTACATAAGTAATGTATAATCATATAAAGAGTATAAACTTTTCGTCAATAATTTTTACATTGTTTAGGAATAGAGCATATATCCCACATTCTGCTAATGCAAGGGTGATTGATAGCTGTCACTTAATTGTAGACTTCTGTGTATTATGAAGCTTGATATGTTTTGAATAAAGTTAATGATGACATTGTATGTGTACATTTATTGTGTTAGGTGTAGAGAAAAATTTAGCTATGTGGGAGGAAATGAAAAAGGGTACAAGCAGAGGACAGAAGTGTGCAGTGAGGGCCAAGATTGACATGAAGTCTGACAATGGGTGTATGAGAGACCCCACTCTGTATCGCTGTAAAGTAGAGCCTCACATCAGAACAGGAATCAAATACAAGTAGGTGTTGTACACAGTTTTAGAGTCTGTAGAAATGGAATTTCAATGAGAAATCTAGACATGCACAAGCTTTGATAGATCTTTATATAATTATGCTCTGTAATCCCAATACTCTTTCTTTTCTGACTTACATACCATGATCTTTTTTTGACACAGTGTGTATCCCACATATGACTTTGCCTGCCCTATTGTGGACAGTGTTGAGGATGTAACCCATGCCCTGAGGACAACAGAGTACCACGACAGAGATGAACAGTACTACTGGATCCTGAATGCTCTAGGTAAGGTTTAGATCAGCTAGTCAGTACACTCGGGCTTTGTCAGAGATCTTCAGTAGATTTAGTTAGAGCACTATTTTAAAGTTTTGTTCAGAAGACTAGTAGATCCTTAGAGGGGAACCTCTGATACTCTGATAACAGAATTTTTGCACATTTATTGATTGTAATATTGTAATCTGCATCCAGTTACATGTACTGTAAATCACTCAGAAATACTTTTATTGAAGAGACATCAGTAAACTCTCGTGTAAACTTGATAACATTTTGATAAAAAAGGTCTTGGAAAATATACGAAGGCAGTTACATTCCATCTGGGTGCTTAAAAGAGTTTGGTGAGAGGGTACTGTGTAGGAAGCTGTTTTAATGAAAAATAAAGTTAATTTAGTTCTGAATGCATTGTTTTAGATGAAGTTAACAAATAATGTTGTTTCTCTAGGTCTACGACGCCCTTTCATCTACGAGTACAGCAGACTTAATCTACAAAACACAGTCCTATCCAAGAGGAAGCTAACCTGGTTTGTCAATGAGGGGATTGTTGATGGATGGTGAGTACCTCATGCAGCTTTCTTAGAGCATTATTAAGCTGTATCCTCTAACTAGCTTAGATAGAAACCTATGAAATATCAGCTGTATGAATGCTGTATAATTTCAGGGATGATCCCCGATTCCCTACAGTGAGAGGAGTACTAAGGAGGGGAATGACAGTGGAGGGGTTAAAACAGTTCATTGTGGCTCAGGTAATATAAGTAGTGTGGAATAACCTTAAAATACAAAATGACACAAATGGTAAATTATGTATGTATAACAGTTTTATTCTGTGTTTGTAGGGATCATCTAAATCTGTTGTTATGATGGAGTGGGATAAAATCTGGGCAGTCAACAAAAAGGCAAGATTTGAATTTGCTTTAATTGTTAAAATAAACATTATTTTTGGTAAGAAAACAAATATAGAGGAAACCTTCTTTTAGGTGATTGATCCAATTGTTCCAAGATATACAGCCTTGCTGAAAAAAGAAGTAGTGCCTGTTCATGTGAAAGATGCCTCTACTGGGAAGATGAGTAAGCCTAAACACCCAAAGGTACCCAAAACTTCCTGTTGTCATGATAATGCTTCATTACGTGGTTTAAAGAAAACTTTTGAAGTGCCCCTATGGTAAAATTGCCATTCATGGATTTTTTTAGGTCACCTGAGTAACTCAGGTGACCTATTACTATCCGTTTTCGTCTGTCGTGTGTCGTGTGTTGACATTTGAACTTTTTCAGCTTCTTCTCTAAAACCACTGAACCAATTTCAACCAAATTTGGTATACAGCATCTATGGGTGAAGGGGAACACAAATTTTGAATTTCATAGTCCCCGCCCCCCTGGGGCCTGAGGGGTGGGGCCAAAACCACTAAAATTAATGAAATCTTTAAAAATCTTCTTCTTTACTCCTGGACATCAAGCAGGCAAACTGTTGGCATGAATGTAATGAGCATTGAGTCCTCTACCAAAATTGTGAAATTCATGGCCCCAGGGTCAGGGGTTCTAGTGCTATGGCGGGGCTCTATAGATTATATAGTGAAAATGCATTATTTCTTTGAAAATCTTCTTCTCTGCTCCTGAGTATTAAATAAACTAACTAAGAACATAGTTATGATGAGCAAGAGTGCCTCTTCCAGATTTGTGAATTTTATGGCCCCAGGGTCAGGGGTTCTGGTGTTAGGGCGGGGCTCTAAGATTATATAGTGAAAATGCATTATTTCTTTGAAAATCTTCTTCTCTGCTCCTGGGTATTAAATAAACTAACTAAGCACATAGTTATGATGAGCAAGAGTGCCTCTTCCAGATTTGTGAAATTCATGGCCCCAGGGTCAGGGGTTCTAGTGCTAGGACAGGGCTATATAAATTATATAGTGAAAATGCATTATTTCTTTGAAAATCTTCTTCTCTGCTTCTGGGTATTAAATAAACTAACTAAGCACATAGTTATGATGAGCAAGAGTGCCTCTTCCAGATTTGTGAATTTTATGGCCCCAGGGTCAGGGGTTCTAGTGCTAGGGCGGGGCTCTATAGATTATATATTGAAAATGCATTATTTCTTTGAAAATCTTCTTCTCTGCTACTGGGTATTAAATAAACTAACTAAGCACATAGTTATAATAAGCAAGAGTGCCTCTTCCAGATTTGTGAATTTTATGGCCCCAGGGTCAGGGGTTCTAGTGTTAGGACGGGGCTCTATAGATTATATAGTGAAAATGCATTATTTCTTTGAAAATCTTCTTCTCTGCTCCTGGGTATTAAATAAACTAACTAAGCACATAGTTATGATAAGCAAGAGTGCCTCTTCCAAAAATTGTGAATTTTATGGCCCCAGGGTCAGGGGTTCTGGTGTAAGGGCTGGGCTCTATTGATTATACATGTATAGTGAAAATGCATTTATTCTTTGAAAATCTTCTTATCTGCTTCTGGGTATTAAATAAACTAACTAAGCACATAGTTATGATAAGCAAGAGTGTCTCTTCCAGATTTGTGAATTTTATGGTCCCAGGGTCAGGGGTTCTGGTGTTAGGGCGGGGCTCTATTGATTATATAGTAAAAATACATTAACTCTTTGAAAATATTTTCCTTTGCCTCTGGGTTTTATGCCAATGATCCAAGTATATATATATATTTATGATGAAAAAGGTGCATCTAGCAAAGTGGTTTTTTATGCCCCCAGGGTCAAAGACATAGTCTGAAAATAAATTAATGCTTTGAAATCTGCCCTTTGCTATTAATCAACCATTTTATGATTACATTTGCAAAATTTTGAAATATGTGGCCCATGGGTCAGTGGGTGAGGTGCACAAATGGTTATAAAGTGGAAGTGCATTTTCTTTTTGTTACTCTGATCTACCTCTGGGTATTAAGTAAATAGAGTAAGCATGCTAAGTTAATAATTATGATAAGCAATGGTGCCTCTTTCAAAATTGTAAATAGTGAATTTCATGGCCTCCGGTTTAAAACACAAACCAAATACAATTGTTTGAAAGTTGTTACACAATACTCAGGTGACCTATAAGGCCCGTGGGCCTCTTGTTTCAGAATGAAGATGTTGGAATGAAGGATGTGTGGTACTCTCCCCTTGTATACATAGAGGGAGCTGATGCGGAGCTGTTAAAAGAAGGGGAGATGGTGACATTTATCAACTGGGGGAACCTCCAAATAACTAAAATAAACAAGTAATGTAACAGTCTTAACAATCAGTGGTGACATTTATTAATTTATTATTATTATAAGAAATCAATAAATTAAATCTTGTTTTTGTTGATTTCAGGAAGAATGGCAAGATTGTATCCATGGAAGCAAATACAAGGCTGGATAACAAAGTAAGCTCTAAAGAAAATAAAAATAAGAAAATAACTCCAGGTGTTTTGAGACTATCCTAAGAGTGACAAATTCTGTTTGTTTGTAGGACTTTAAGGAGACCCAGAAGATAACTTGGCTAGCAGAGACTGACCAGGCCCCCTTCACCCCCACTGTGTGTGTCCAGTATGACCACATCATCACTAAAGCTATCATCAGTAAAACCGATGACTTCAAAGAGTATGTCAACAGGAACAGCAAGGTAGGTCTCAGTTTATTCACCTACAATAATCCACATTGACTGATAGGTCAAAAATGTTTGCATGGCAAATATTCTTTTTAAAAAATCTTTAGCAAATCTATGAATTCTTTTAGGTTACCTTTGTAACTCTGTAGACATATGTTTTATCTACTGTAAAGATGGAAACTTTGATGATGAAACTTTTGACAGAATTGATGACAGAATAAACTCAAAGTTTTAAACTTGTTAGCTTTCTTATTCATTGAAAACCAATGTTAAATTCAAGTAGATCAACCTAAATATAATGAAATTTACATCTTTAACCCTCAACATACCCAGTACAGAAGATATTTGTGTTTACAGAAAGAGTTGGTGATGTTTGGAGACCCTTGTCTGGCCTCCCTGAAGAAGGGAGACATCGTACAGCTACAGAGGAGAGGATACTACATCTGTGATGAGCCTTATCTTCCTACCAGGTCACAACTTACTCTGTCTCAGTATTTGATTGATGATTAAACTGTAAACATAGATTAAAGAAGTTTATAATTATTTCTCCTCAGAGTTTCAGATATTTGAAATAGTTGTATGTAAATGTAGTAAACTATATAGTGGTAAAATACATATTCCCTGAATTGAAAAGTATTCAAACAAAAGCTCAATGATGAAATGGTGTTGTCATTTCATATTCATTTGCTTATTATTCATTTCATTTAGAAAAAGTATGGACTCTTTAGTTGATAAATATGGTTTGATATTCCCCAAAAAAATAGCTCAATGATGAAATGGCGTTGTCATTTCGTATTCATTTGCTTATTATTCATTTCATTTAGAAAAAATATGGACTCTTTATGTGATAAATATG
The DNA here is from genome assembly GCF_032062105.1 of Saccostrea cuccullata. Classification (NCBI taxonomy): domain Eukaryota; kingdom Metazoa; phylum Mollusca; class Bivalvia; order Ostreida; family Ostreidae; genus Saccostrea; species Saccostrea cuccullata. The sequence goes on along the minus strand of NW_026929124.1, from coordinate 92,830 downwards.
GTTTGATATTCCCCAAAAAAATAGCTCAATGATGAAATGGCGTTGTCATTTCATATTCATTTGCTTATTATTCATTTCATTTAGAAAAAATATGGACTCTTTAGTTGATTAGTATGGTTTGATATTCCCATAAAAATATCAAGGCTTACCCTTGTTCCACATTAATATTTTTCTGGTGAAAATCATACCAAATTAAACATCTGAAGACGCTTTATGATATTCTTTTAATGAAAAGTACAGAATACAGTTTAAGTACTCAAAAGGTTTTGATTTTCGTAGTTTTCATTCACATGATTAAAAAAAAAATTCTTTATAAAAGATACAGTGTGTACTTTGGATGACTTATGGATGACTGTGTTTTGTAGTCCTTTCACGGGTTGCTGTAGTCCCTGTGTGTTGCTGAATATCCCTGATGGTCATACAAAGGAGATGCCAACCTCAGGATCCAAACACAAAGAAGACAGCAGCAGCAAAGAGGTTAGAGCAAATTTTTATTCACAAAAATAATTGACATGCTTTTCAAATATCTGCAACATTTAGGAGAATGTAGATGTATGCTATAGAGTTATGGCTGTGATGAGTATTCATTTATTTAATATATACTTAAGAATGTATGTGGATTTCAAATACAGTTTCTCACTTATTGCAATGAAAGATCTTCAAAGAGAGCCTGTGCATGTTGCAGTGATCTGATTTATTTCCGCCTCATTTCATTGGAAAGTAAAAATATGTACATTTATATGTATAAGTACCTTTACATGTACATTGCACGTAGAGACTTTTTTTCAATCACAGAAATCACAGAGCAAGAAAGGGAAATCAGCTGAGAAATCTCCCCCAGAAACACCGTCTGCAGGGGTCGACCTTGTAGATCTAGACCAAAGGATCAGAAGTCAGGGAGAAAGAGTTTGTGACCTCAAGTCCAAAAAAGCTCCCAAGGTCAGAACTCAATTGCATTTTTTAGCTCTGCTGGTCAGAGAACAAAAGTACTTATGCATTATTAGGGTGTCCATTGTCCATCTGTCTGTCTGTCTCTAAACAATTTTCAAAATCCTACAACCTCCTACAGTTTTGATTGAATTCCAAGGAGACTTTGTTCACAACTTGACCATTAGTAAGAAACATAAATCTTTTATCTTTTTGATTTTAAAATAAAGTAGAAACTTTCATTGAAACTCTCCTAAAATTCACTTAAAAGCCTACTTTTGGTTGTAAAAATAATAATAAATAGGTATATATAATGTTTATCATTACTGAATCATGATCTTGAATTGAAACCAATTTTTAAAATTTATGATTTTCAAGATCATTTTAATGTAGTTGGCAATCTATTTTCCTTCTTGTTTCTAAATCTCCATATTTGCATAAAAATAGTTTGAATTTACTCAAAATGTTTTTACATTTAGGAACAAATTGACGCAGAAGTTAAGATTCTTCTGGCTCTGAAGGGGGAGTATAAGTCTGCTTCTGGTTCTGAGTGGAAACCGGACACTAAACCAGTTCATCCTGTCTCCTGTCCTCCAGCCTCTGGTTCAGGGGATGTCGTGGAACTCAATAACCAGATAACCAAACAGGGCAGCCTAGTCCGGGACCTCAAGGCAAAGAAAGCCCCTAAGGTACAGGGTATCACAAATATGAATACATACATTTTCATGTAATTTTTAAATCCAAGTTAATGTCTTGTAAGAAAACCTTTACATTTTTCAGAGTGAAATTGATGAAGCAGTGAAGGAACTGTTGAATCTGAAGGCCGAGTATAAAAATGTGTCTGGAAGTGACTGGAAACCCGGGACTGCTTCTCCAGCCAAGACACCTAGTGGTGCTAGTGGAGCAAATGTCAGCGTCATTAACGACAAAATTGTAGCCCAGGGCAACAAAGTCAGGGACATGAAGGCTAAAAAAGCCGCAAAGGTACATTTTGTAACTAGGATATAGAACTTTATACTATTTTAATAATAATTCTTGCTTACTGATTCAATTTATAAGTCTAATTTCCAAAAGAAGAAAGAGAAATTTTCATCTTTCAGAATCATTTATTAAACTCTACACAACTATAAAATTGTCAAATTTTATATATAGACAGTTTATAGAGAGTTTCTGATTTGTATATTGCAGAAAGAGTAAGAGGTCTATGTTTACCGGTATATAAAATGAATAAGAGGAGGATCAATATACTGCTACATTGCAAGAAATTACAACTTCTTACCCCTACTTTTCACCTTTATTTTATCAATAAACTGATAAAAGATGGACAATTTCATTACTGCCATTCACGTTTTAAATTTGCTGTTATGGTTTGGGGTACCTCTCTTATCTGTGAATGAAATTTAATGAGACTTTCAGTCTTATTACAAATTCACCTATTTTACCTTTTGTGTATTTTGGATTTCCCACAGCAAATCATGGACACTGCATTCTCCATTTTAAATTCACCTAATCACAGATTAAAATTTGTTGGTACTTTCTTAGTTTCCTTACCATTGCCATTGTGCACCAATTATTTTACTTCTTGATCTGACTTTTTGGGTCTCCCAGAGCAAAACATGGACTTTGCCATAATAATCATATGGAAGGTGGGGAAAGGGTTAAAATATCTCTATTTTTTTATATAAACAACTTTTACTGGATAAAGAATGTTATGTTATATTGTATCAAGGTAATAAAAGCTAAGATCATGATGTTGATGTTTTTACACAGAGTGAAATCGATACTGCTGTGAAAGAATTACTACGTCTGAAGGAGGAATACAAGGCTGCCACAGGAAAGGATTGGAAACCACAAGCTGCCACACCAGCAACACCACCACCACCCAAGTCTGGGGGATCTGGTAATGAGGCTGACCTCAATAACAAGATTGTGGCCCAAGGAAACAAAGTCCGAGATCTCAAAGGCCAGAAAGCTGCCAAGGTAATGAAGTCTTTGACATTTTGTTACAACTGTTAATATGCTTTATTGGTGTTAAACATTTGAATGTGGTAAGTTCCATTTTTCTGATGCTGTGAACAGTCTGTCAAAGTTGAGTGAGTATTGTCTGAATAAGAAATGTGAGTTGTTTGTGTTCCTGTTGAGACTGTTTGAGACTTCAAGATAGTAATTTAGTGTAGTAAGGTCGCTGTAGAAAATATGAGGGACATTTTTAAGAGTTCTTTATGCAAATGAAAATAGGTTGCCTGTTGGTATTCTCTCTTTATGTGGTTGTACAATTTATGAAAACCTTTTAACATATTCAGCTTCTTCTCTGGAATGATTGGACCAGTATCAGCCAAGTTTGATACAATTTGTAGGATCTAAGGACAAAATGAAACAAAATGAAACAAAAAATTGAATTTTTCTAGTTCTCTGAAAGTACTGGAGAAGTCAAAATCATCAAAATTCATGCAATCTTCAAAAGACTTTTTTCTCATAACATGTAGCTAGAATACTACAGTTGTGTGCCATAATTTAAGATCATTTCATTTTTTCTCTGTATATTTCATTGAAAACAAAATTTTGTAAAATCAATGGTATGACAACAGTTCTTGACAGATTTTATACCAAATTTTTGATGATCCAAGATATTGTTGTAGTTGATGAAAACAATAGTTTTTACCTGATCAGCATTGATATTCTAAGGATATTGTAATTCAAGTGTGACATGAATTTTTAAGTCACATATTTACAATGAATTATACAATCAACATTGATCTTGAATTTTAGAACTGATTATTAAGTGATGAACTATCTTTTACAAAAATCTAAATTTGTAATGATATTTTAAAGAAAGAAAACTTAACATTTTCTGGTTTACTAAGTACTGAAATAAATAATTAAATTGGACAAAAATTGACCATTTGCCAGTGATTTTACAAAATGTTGTTTTCAATGAAATATTTAGAGAAAAAATAAAATGATCTTAAATTATGGCACACAACTGTATTTTCTTGGAAGTTAGGCATATGTTAAACATAAATTGTACTTAACATAACAATCTTCTTTACATATTGGCGTCTAGCAAGTAGACGATATGAGTAGCCTTTAATGAAAATTGGTCCCTTTATCAGGCCTCAGGATGATTTATTACACCCCCTGCTTGTAAAGTGGGAGAGTATTTAGTGATCAGGATGTCCATCCATCCCTTCTTTTGTCAATCCGTCTTTCTGTAAATTCTGTATATCCATCCATTTGTTACACTTTGTAGAACCCATCTCTCATCTGCAACTCCCCTTATACCACTGGATGAAATTTAATGAAACTTTCACAAATTCTTTGTTACATAGTGCCATTGTGCACCTCTTATTTTACATTTTGATCAGAAACATACTTTGGATTTCCATACCAAAACAAATTAACAAAAACATTGTTTTCTTTTATATTGAATTGGTACCCATTTCTTATCGGCAACTCCTCCTAAATCACTAAATAAAATTTATAGATTCTTTATTACGTAATACCACCTGCCCATTTTACTTTTTGATCTGACACTTATTTTGTGTCTCCCAGAGCAAAACATGGATTTTGCCATTATAATAATATCATTTATTGAATTCAAATCAAATCTCACAGTACCAGACTAGGTAGTATTTTTTACAACACATTTTTCTTCAAGAAGGGAAATTGAGAGTTTTGACATGAACATAATTGTTATATGTTCTCACGAAACTTCATTTTTATATCTCTTTTATTCAATAATTATTAAATTACAGTATTACATTGTTGAAATAATTTTTATGGAATTTATTTAATTCTTTTAGATTGATAACAGTTTTAAAAAAAGATATTACAAAGTAGATTTTATTACTAAAGTGATCTAAATAATAGATATATGGCATACAAAAAAGAGGATAAAATCAGAATTAGACAACAATTTGTGATTTATGTAGTGTAAAATAATTACTACTCAGGAGATTTAGTATTTAAAAAAAAATAAACATCAAATTTCTTGTCTGTGGCATATTTGGGTCAAATAGGCAGAGCAGTGAAGGTAAAGCTCCAAAATTGCTAGCTCTGTATGATGAGGAAGTGGAACTAGGTCAAGTAGTGTAAAAATAACAACGCCACGTGTATTGTGTGTTTGTAATGCACACAGGTAACTGTTGTGTCTGAATTTAAAGGACCACTGTTCATTAAGGTAATCAGACTCACGGAGATTATTAAGCTATGCACTTATTTAATTTTTCTGTTGCTTTAATTCACATGTGCACTTGTACATGTATGTAAACAACAATGACCTCGTATTTTTTGTTCACCGGTAATTTAATGTTCCATCACAGATGCTAAAAAAAATACATAGCCCAGGCCTAAATGTTTTACATGTATTTTACAATACGCGAGTTTCGAGATTGTAACTCTCCTGTGATAGAGGCGCAAAAAGTATCTATTTCAGCGTGGAGGTGGGACAGGTTGTTTCTGTATACAAACGTGCATGAATAAATGGACGATATTTATGGCTTTTAGAATTTATTAAATGCTATAGAAAGATATAGATCTTAAGTAGTGATGCATTTGATGATTTTATCAAGCTCAACTATGCATATTTACAAATCTGCTTTCAATTATAGGGTACTTGAAAACGAAAGAAACGTGGTAGTCTTTACAAAAAGTAAGGGTGACTGGAAATTCCAGAAGCCCCCCGTTTTTTGGAGAATACCCATACAGAAGGGTAGAAGCCCCAATAAAGTGGTAGAAGCCCCATAAAATTGAATGATTTAGGGTACATAAAACCCTATGGTGATGTTTAAATGACTTATATTGGTATCCGTAAACTTTTATAGCCAATCTTACCTCAGAGTCGACAGAAATCGAACGCTATTACTGGTTTACCGTACACCAAGCCCGATCAAATTCGAAGCGAACTGCTGTTTATCATCGTATAGATAAAGTTAAAATAATTTATTCTAATTTAAAATGTTTTTTATGCAAGATATGTAGAAATTATTACGTAATACACATTTAAAAAAACATTAAGAACGTTAATAAGATAATATGAATTTGTGTATTTTAATTCATATTATCCCAATGTTACCAGCTCTAGCCACGTGGAGGCCTCCTTTTTTGTAGAGCCATAATTTAAGTTTTTAAGATTTTAGAGAAATTCTGAATTTAGAGTTAAAAACATATCCAAAAGCTTCACAGCAACAATAATAATTTGTATCTGGCAGGTGGGCTTGTTTGTAAGTCCCTGTCTTGTATCTGGCAGGTTGGCTTCAGCTCCCTTATGTGTTCCTGGTATGCGCCCAGGTCATCCCCGCAAGTCCTTGGCATGTCCATGGCATGACACTAACTTACCCGTATTTCTGATATATATAGAGTTGCATTTTTGAATTGTATCACACAGGTTTTTCTTTTCTCCATTTGGGTAATTAGTTTAATCTATTAAGACTAGTGCTCCTCAGTGCTGTTACATTTGAACTAAATAGAATAGTGCTTTTGTTCAATTATTACTACAAAATTCCAGTAGGCTTTAAAAATTGTTGCAATAGTTTTGATTTCAATAGTTCCTAAAGAGTTTCTAAGGCTCAAAATAGTTAGACAATGTCTGCAGCTGTCTGTGACTATCCTTGTGGCATTTGCCACGATAACTGTGATGGTTATAAAGATGTAGGTTGTGACAATTGTGAAAGATGGTTTCACCAAAGTTGTGAGGGATTGTCTGATTTTATTTATTTGCAAAAATGCACCTTGCCCTACATTTGTTCTAAATGTTGTGTAAATGAATGGGGGTTTTTTGACTATGATATCTCTTAATCGGTTATAATCTGCCATTCGATCTGGCTGCTTTGAGATGGGGGTTAGGATGGAAACAATCTTTATGCGTGCACAACCGAAACGTTTGCCATCTGCGCAAGCTACAAAATTTGATAAATCTATGAGGGTAGATCATGTGGCCAATCATTTGTTAGGGAAGTCAGATTATGTGCCTGTGTCAGTTAGGGGAAATGGTAATTGTTTATTTAATGCTATTTCCATGGCTATTCAGGGGGATGAAAATCTGTGCATCCGAAATCAGGGTTAGGACTTGTCTAGAAATGTTTTACCATAGAGATTATTATATAAGCATTCACAAGAGTGATAAGTTGTCAGATGTAGCTAGAACTTAGCATAGGGTTAGTATCAGGCAGTACCTCCCCCGCCAGGGTGCTGACCAGTGAATACTGTTTGGTGTTGTGTTAGGTTAAGTTAGGTTAGGAACATAATTTTTTTTAAATGTTGTTAATTGAATTATAAATTCCTTTCTATTAATTTTTTTATAATTATTAATTTATTGTCAATTACTTTCATTTGGCTGTAATATGTTTTTACATGAACAAAAGATTGACTAGGAATAATGATAAAGTCTGTTTTTTTTTTTTAAAGATTTTTATTTTCTTTTTATCTTTCGGTCATCTTTCGGTCCTTTGGTTTTAATATTTTTCTGTTTCAAAATTCAAATCATGGCTCTACAATTAAGGAGGCCACCACGTGGCTAGAGTGAACAGGTTAAAGTATTATTCAGGTATTACTAATTTAAAAGGTCTTTATTAATTTATCATTATTATTAGTATCAAAATTATCAAAATTCATATTTTCCTTATGTGTGTGCTAACGTCCTTAAACTGAAATTTGTATTTAAAACATATTACAAGTTCATATCACCAGTATGTAAAAAGAAGATCATATAATTACAAAATCATTTATTTTACTATTCAACTAGTGCTAATTGTAACGGGAACCGTTACAGATGTTCCCCAAACGCTCCCCAACTCCCTTTTGGTGCCATATTCCCTGTAATCTCTATTAAATAAGAAATACTTTATGGAATTTAGACTTACAAGGTTTTCCGGAAGAATACAAAATATATTTAAATTTAAGCATTGCACGCGTGTTCATGTGCGTAACGACCATATTATATTGTCTACACTATCTATATATTTTTATACACTTAATATCAAAGCATTCAATCCAAAGGTATTAAAAATTGCACTCACTCGAGTGTATTTTTAATTTAACTCATTTCACGTGCACGCACGTGCATGATGACTACACCTTCTTGTAGGAGTCCCTTATATTTATCTATGTTCTACATCCCATCCTGTTTGGTTGAAAAACAAGAGAGTTATAGCCATTTGAAGTTTCAGCCAATCAGAGTGCAGCACACATGCATGCACGTGATTTCATGAATTTTTATCTTTATCATAGTAAAGGTAATCTTAATGAATGACTATATTTCAAAATTCCAAACATTTCGTCTAAAAACAAAGGAGATATAGCCATTTAAAGTTTCAGCCAATCAGATTGCAGCAAACGTGCATGCGCGTGATTTCATAAATTTTTTTCTATAACATATTGTAGGATATCCTAATGCATGACTATGTTTTAAATTTCAAAGCATTTCATCCAAAAACAACGGAGATATAGCCATTTAATGTTTCAGCCAATCAGATTGCAGCACGCGCGCATGCGCATGCTTTCATGAAAATTTTTATATATCATGCTGTAGATCTTCATAATGTAGGACTATGTTCAAAATTTCAAATGATTTTGACAAGAAACAAGAAAGATATTGAGACTTTAGTTTCAGCCAATCAGAGCTAAGTGCACGTGCATGCGCGTGAGATCTTGCTATCTTGACCATGCCATCTTGTCTATACTACTAATATATCTCTACATTATGAGTTTCAAAACATTTCATCAAAAAATAGAAAAGTTACAGCAATATACATTATATTGGTCATTTCACGTGTTGCACGTGCGCGCTCTTGCAAGCACGTGCGCGCAAAATGACCTTCGTTGGGCAAATCTACATAACATGTCTACTGACCCTAAAAACATTTTACCTTAGTCCAATGTGTAGTTTACAAGATCACTCGTGGACAAAATTTTCCCAGGAAAAAGAAAAATAATAATAATAATAATAATAATAATAAGAAACAGAGTAAAAACATTGTTCCCCAACTTCGTTTGGGGAACATAATAATGAAAGTCAAGAACAATTGAACATAGTTAATGATCAGTGTATATACACATGCCCTGCCTGAGGGGGGTTGGTCAGACTAGCTGAGAACAGGTGTTTGAACAAAAGGAGTTTATTGTCAACTTGACCAAGTGTCAACAGCTGTGTATGTACACACACACAGGGGTGCCTCTCTATCCCAGTACAAAACAACACAGCTAGCTGATGTGTAAATAATCATGATAATATTCTCACCATATTCTCATAATACCCACTTTACAAGTGTTTGCATATGCAATTATGCACATTTTATTAATTTTTATGAAACTTTTTTATTTCATAAACCTATCAAATAATTTCATTCTAATGGATACATATTGCTTTCTAATATCAATGAATATAATTTTTTCTATTACATGCACACAAAAAATTTTAAAAAAATACCTCCCCAAATAAAACAGAACCACAAAAAAACAAAACAAAACCAAAAAAATACAGCAAATCTAAGTAACTGGAAAATAATAATGAATGCATGAATACTGAATTTCAAATTTAAATAAACATAGAAAGAAAAAAATAAATAAATACCTTAGAAATTAGATAAATTAACTACTTGATTAATTACTTAAGTTATATATTATAAATGATTGGAATTTAAACTAAGGAAATTTATTAATTGATTAATTGACTAGTTAAATTAATTTTAAAAAACACAAAACAACAATCAATTAGTATTTTCACTGTAATGTATATCAACAGGTTATATCTCAATGTTTTTATGACTATTTTACAGTACACTTCAGCTATACAAATATTTTCATATTTTCCATAATGATTTTTGATATAAAATTCTTTTTAGTAGGTACAAACCAGTGTGGATAAAAGTATTCAAGTAGACAATGAAATATGTTCATAATTTATATTTTATTTCATCTGGAAATATGTAAATATTTAATGCTTCATTTATATTCTTAACTTTCCTTTCATATATTTTTTTTTTTTTTGAAAATAAAAATCATATATTATATTATTCACTTTTAATCAAGATTACGCTAATGATTTACTCGAAACGACTTCAGCGATCGCGAATTTAGATCGGGCGTGGTGTACAGTATATGAAGAAAAGAAGAAATGCCGCCCGATTTCTATCGACTCTGAGGTAAGATTGGCTATAAAAGTTTACGGATATCAATTTTCATTTAAACATCACCTTAGGGTTTTATGTACCCTAAATCAATCAATTTTATGGGGCTTCTACCACTTTATTGGGGCTTCTACCCTTCTGTATTATTCTCCAATAAACGGGGGGCTTGGCACACAAGTGTTTTTTTTATTAGACTACATTTTCTAAAAAAAAAAAATGTGTTTTTTAAAAGTTATAATAAGAAAAAGAATCAATATATCATTTAGATTGCTGACGTGCAATGATCAGATGCATGTGTATCGTATTTATTAGAGGTCCATATCTCTTCCCTTGTCTGAAAAGTCTCATATCCACTGATATTTTCTTTTTTGTTACGATTTCTTTTCTTTAAAAAATGATGCCGTTACATTAATTCGGTTATTCTCGAGTTGTAGAGTGCATCCTGGCAATCATAAAGTGATGATAAACTAGTATATCAATGATGCATTGTAATTCTGTGCATCTGTTTTTGATTTCGTATTGATTTACATGTATTTTACTTTCTAAACGTAAAATTTAGAGACCAGTGGGTGACCAGTACTATAATTGATTTCAGTCACAACTCCCAACATTGCATCACCATAACTGGTATTTATTATATATTACCAGATATTATTGCATCATCATAACCCAACATAAGCTTAATGTTTGTTGGGTCTAGTTATGTCACATAGGATCAAATTACTTTCAGGTAAAGTGCTGAAACAAAGCTGTAGAAATTCTTTATTTATTCTGTTTTTTAGACAGCTTAAACAAACTGAATTCTTAAGGAAAAACAAACAATATTAGATTTTTTTCACTTTAGGCCTTAGGCATGATGAGGTAATTAAAGAAAAATTAATAGATCTATGGTTGGTCTAATATAAATAAAATCAATGTGAAAAGGTAATTGTTTTACACTTTGTATAGGGCTGTTTATCGGCCTCAATTACAGACAACTGAGAGACCCATTAAACCAGGTATTTTTTGGGGGTTAATTAGGATTTTTATATACCTGGGAGTATACTGAATTAAATACCACTACATAAATTGTTTCCATGTACCGTACTTAAATGTATATTTTATCTCCGTGTTCAACCCCCAAGCTCCACACAGCTATTTTTATTTCGAAGGGGGGCATATTGCTTTGCGTTTGTCGGTCTGTCACAACCGTTGCACAAACTGAAATGAAATTGGTATGCAGATATATCAGATGAATATCTAGATCAAGTTCTGTTTTGGTTACAGTCGCACCATTTTTGACAGAGTTATGCTCCTTGGTTTTAGAAAAATTCCAATTATTTGCAGTTTTCGTTCATTTTCTTCACAGAGGTTGCACATACTGAAATGAAATTTAGTATACATATTTATCAAATGAATATCTAGGGAAAGTTCTGTTTTGGATATGATTGCACCATTTTTGACAGAGTTATGCCCCTTGGTGATAGAAAAGTTCCAATTATTTGCAGTTTCCGCTCATTTTCTTCGCAGAGGTTGCACATACTGAAATGAAATTTAGTATACATATTATCAAATGAATCTCTAAGGCAAGTTTTGTTTTGGATATGATTGCACCATTTTTGACAGAGTTATGCCCCTTGGTGATAGAAAAGTTCCAATTATTTGCAATTTCCACTCATTTTCTTCGCAGAGGTTGCACATACTGAAATGAAATTTAGTATACATATTATCAAATGAATATCTAGGGTAAGTTTTGTTTTGGATATGATTGCACCATTTTTGACAGAGTTATGCCACTTGGTGATAGAAAAGTTCCAATTATTTGCAGTTTCCGTTCATTTTCTTCGCAGAGGTTGCACATACTGAAATGAAATTTGGTAAACAGATTTTTCATAAGAATATCTAGGTCAAGTTCTGTTTTGGGTATGATTGCACTATTTTTGACAGAGTTATTTCCTGCTGGACTTACAAAATTCCAGTTTGGGGAGATGGGGACATAAGTGTTTTACAAACATCTCTTGTTAAATTTTTAAACTAATATTGATAGAAATATTACTTACATGATACATAAAGATTGGGAATATACATACAGAGCTAAACACTTGACTTAATTCACATAACATGAATATATAGTACATGTATCATGTCTAAAGGGTGTATCATTGTATTTTTAAAACATCAGTATTAGTTTGTTTTTTTTTTCAGGATAAAGTTACTGCAGAGGTACAGATATTACTTCAATTGAAGGCAGAATACAAAACAGCTACAGGAAAGGATTGGACACCACCCCCTGCTGGATCCACTCCTCAGAAAACTGAACCAGTTCCTAAGGCTATGGCAGGTGAAGGCACTGAGGCAGAGGGTCTCAAAAAGAAGATAGATGAGCAGGGAGAGAAAGTGCGGCAACTAAAGGCTTCCAAGGCCCCCGAGGTAAAGCCAGAGGATATTACTAAATAACTTGTGTATAGATCCTCATCAGTGCTTAGAAGTTACATGCTGATTAAGCCCAGTTATTACAATAAAGAATGTGTTAAAAAGAGTAAGGGGCAGAATAATTTAATAAGCATATGCAATATTCCCACATACTGTAAATTTAAATCAGAAATATTTCTTGGGGAATTAATTTCATTTATTTTGTTGTTAACAATTATCAACAAAATTAAAATCCCACACGAAAATTTTATTTGCCTGTATATTGAATAGAGTTACTCTGGAAACAACGAAATTTAATGCAGTAACAATTTACTGTTTACCGTCAATTTTCTCTATTATTTACAACAGACTGAAGTTAAGAAAGAAGTTGAAACCCTTTTGGCCTTGAAGACTCAGTACAAAGATCAAACAGGAGAGGATCTCTCAGGTGGTGGACGAAAAGACAAGAAAGATAAGAAGAAGGACAAGAAAGTCCCAGAAAAGAAGGAGGGAGATAAACCAAAGGATGACAAGGGGGATCACAAGAAGGTCACAAGGTGGGGGTCACTGATAGGGACAAGGCTGAGAAACATTGATCTTTTAGATTTATATTCCTGAAAATAACACTGACTTATTTGAAAACATACTCGTAATGTGATATTGCTTATGAAAAAAGAAAATATTGATGAGATGTCTTCTGTGATATTGTAGACTTGGTCTTGAAGCAAAAAAAGAGGAAAATCTGTCTGACTGGTACTCCCAGGTCTGTCAACTCTTACAGTTATCTAATTCAATATACTTTTTAATTTTTTTTCTCTTTTTTATGCTTAACATCCATTTTTAGGTCACCTGAGTAAACTCAGGTGACCTATTCTAATCCGTTTATGTTACCGTAACGTCGTCCGTCGTGCGTTAACATTTGAACATTTTCAGCTTCTTCTCTGAACCCACTGAACCAATTTCAACCAAATTTGACATATAACATCTATGGGTGAAGGGGAACAAAAATTGTGAATTTCATGGTCCCTGCCCCCCTGGGGCCTGGGGGGTGGGGCAAAAACCACTAAAATTAGTGCAATCTTTAAAAATCTTCTTCTTTACTCCTGGACATCAAGCAGTCAAACTGTTGGTATGATTGTAATCAGCATTGAGTCCTCTACCAAAATTGTGAAATTCATGGCCCCAGGGCCAGGGGTTCTGGTGTTAGGGTGGGGCTCTATTGATTATATAGTGAAATGCATTATTTCTTTGAAAATCTTCTTCTCTGTTCCTGAGTATTAAATAAACTAATTAAGTACATAGTTATGATGAGCAAGAGTGCCTCTACCAAAATTGTGAATTTTATGGCCCCAAGGTCAGGGGTTCTGGTGTTAGGGTGGGGCTCTATTGATTATATAGTGAAATGCATTATTTCTTTGAAAATCTTCTTCTCTGTTCCTGAGTATTAAATAAACTAATTAAGTACATAGTTATGATGAGCAGGAGTGCCGCTACCAAAATTTTGAATTTTATGGCCCCAGGGTCAGGGGTTCTGGGTTAGGGCGGGGCTCTATTGATTAGATAGTGAAAATGCATTATTTCTTTGAAAATCTTCTTCTCTGTTCCTGAGTATTAAATAAACTAACTAAGTGCATAGTTATGATGAGCAAGAGTGCCTCTACCAAAATTATGAATTTTATGGCCCCAGGGTCAGGGGTTCTGGTGTTAGGGTGGGGCTCTATTGATTATATAGTGAAATGCATTATTTCTTTGAAAATCTTCTTCTCTGTTCCTGAGTATTAAATAAACTAATTAAGTACATAGTTATGATGAGCAAGAGTGCCTCTACCAAAATTGTGAATTTTATGGCAAGGTATATGGCATGTGCCATTAACACTCAACCAATAGTACATGCGTTATGTTGAACCCCAAGGTCAGGGGTTCTGGTGTTAAACACCTGGCAGTCTATTGAAATATAGTGAAAATGCATTTATTCTTTGAAAAGTTTCTTTACTCCTAGGTATTAAATAAACTAATTAAGGACATAGTTATGATGAGTGAGAATGCTTCTACCAAAATTGTGAATTTTATGGCCCCAGGGTCAGGGATTATGGTGTTACGGTGTGGCTCTATCATGATTATATGGTGATAATACATTACATCTATAAAAATCTTTTTCTCTACTTCTGGGTAATAAGCAGATGAACTATTTATATAGTTATGATGTGCAAGGGCTCTTCTTCCAGAATTGTGAATTTCAAGGCCCCTGGGTCAGGGATACCAAAGACGGGGGGGGGGGGGGGGGCTTTACTTCTATATACTGAAAATGAATTGTTTGAAATCTGCTCCTTGGTATTCATTGAACATTTTTGATAAGCAAGTGTGCCTTTTCAAAAATTGTGCAATGTGTAGACCTAGAGTCAGGGGTTCATGTGTGGTAAGGGAACTCCTGATTATTGCTGAATATTACTGATTAGTTGACATGCATTTTTGTTCCCCTACCCTGCTTATGGGTATTAAGTAAACAAACTAAGCAATTGCTAAGTGCATAGTTATGATAATCAATGGTGTCTCTTTCAAAATTGTGAATGCCATAGCATCTGGCTTAAAACATGAACCAAATTCAATCATTTGAAAGTTGTTGCATGATGCTCAGGTGACCTATAAGGCCCATGGGCCTCTTGTTCTAACAAGTTTTTTATGCAAATTTTATGTTACCATAACTTTTTTTATTTTACAATAAAAGTTATTTTGTTCAATAGATCATCACAAAGGCAGAGTTGATTGAGTATTATGATGTTAGCGGCTGTTACATTCTCCGCCCCTGGTCATACTCTATTTGGGAGAGCATCAAAGAATTTTTTGACAGAGAAATCAAGAAGATAGGTGTTGAAAATGCATACTTCCCCATGTTTGTTTCACACCAAGCACTTGAAAGAGAAAAGACTCATATTGCAGATTTTGCACCAGAGGTACATGTATTGTAATAGAAGAATTAAACATATGTTTAATAGAAAACTTTCAATGACTAAAGTTACTCAATTTTATCCAAGTCTCTGGACTTTATAATTATAGTACATTTGTATTAGGTATTGCTGTTTTTTTTAGGTGGCTTGGGTAACAAGGTCCGGGAAATCAGAATTAGCGGTACCCATCGCAATCCGTCCTACCAGTGAAACTGTGATGTATCCATCTTATGCCAAGTGGATCAAGTCCCATAGAGATCTTCCACTAAGACTAAACCAATGGTGTAATGTTGTGGTAAGTATCTTAAAGATGTTCCTTAAGATTTTACCAGTAGTGGGATGAAGAAGTTTATCACAGGGTATTCCTAATAAGACATGCCCTTTTAATGGATGCAAGGTATATGGCATTAACACGTAACCAACAGTACATGTGTTATGTTGAACCCCTTTAAGACTGAACCAGTATTGTATAATAATGAAAGTCTTCTATCCTATATCTTTCTTGGAATTTCAAGATTTGAACTCACTTAGTTTAAACACCTTGCAGTCATTACAAGATGGCAGCAACTCGTACATGTGCAGTATTTATCTGTAGTATTTACAAATACATGTACATCTACAAATTTAAATACCATACATTATGAAGAATTGTTGGATATGAGTGTTAAGATTCCAGATTCTGTGTTGCTTTAACCTGATTTAAAGTAATTTCTAATTTAATTTGCTAAATATTTTCTCAACAGAGATGGGAATTTAAACACCCACAACCGTTCCTCAGGACTAGAGAGTTTCTGTGGCAGGAGGGACACACAGCATTCGCCACAGCCCAGGAGGCAGAGGAGGAGGTAGGCTAACTACATAGGGGGAAAATGTGTTCTTATTCAAAAAAAATAATAAAACTGCATGATTCCAGAGAGTTTTGAACCAGATTGTCTGTTTTAATGTAAGAGAAGGGTTGACTTAAACATTTCACTATATGGCAATAAAGTTTCCAATAATATCTAAATATTGTTAAATTTGCATATACATGTTGTATGTTCTTAGTATAATGCATGCATGAATGGAGACATTTTGTAGAATTTTAGCATCAAAGTATTCATTGCCAGTTGAGTCCTGAAAACGTGAGTGAGTTTGACATGAGAGTTTTAGAATTGTTTGATATGAATTTACTAAATGTACTGTGGCTTTCAGGTGTACATCATACTTGAGTTGTACGCCAGAGTATATGAAGAATTGTTAGCTATCCCAGTAGTCCGAGGTAGGAAGACTGAAGCAGAGAAGTTTGCTGGAGGAGACTTTACAACAACAGTGGAGGCCTATATCTCAGCTAGTGGGAGAGCTATACAGGTATAAAGTAATTCTGATCAGCCATTCTGTTCGATCAAGTGTTATGAATATACTGCATACAAGGAAATACTTTTTTAATTTTACATGTATATTGCCCGTATGATCTGTGAGCAATTTCAATAAGGAAAATTGTATGATTTTCAACAGAGTTATACTTTCTCTTTAACTTCTTTAATAAAACACAGTCATGCCTGGGGAAAATCAAGGGTTATGTCAGTATGATAGGGCAAAAATATCATGTGACAAAAACAACCCTGAGTACAGTATAATTTGAAAATTAAAACAGTTCCAAGGGAGAGAAAAACCTTTATCCCCTATTTCTTCTTTCCATGAACAGGGTGGAACATCTCATCACTTAGGGCAGAACTTCTCCAAGATGTTTGAAATCTGCATTCAAGATCAGGAGACCCTAGAAAAACAGTATGTTTATCAAAATTCCTGGGGTCTGACAACTCGAACCATTGGAGTCATGTGTATGATCCATGGAGATAACAAGGGACTGGTGCTGCCACCTAGGGTAGCCTGTGTTCAGGTAGGGAAAAATTCATAAGTTTAGGCCATGCAAAGTTAATTACTTGGTTCTCAGGCCTTTTTTCAAAAAATATGATGAGTGAGGGGGCATTTTTTTTTCTTTTTTAATGCCCCCAAAACATGATGAGGCAGCTTTTTACATTGTACAAAACCTCAAAAAATGATGAGGGAGGTGATTTGGTGTTTATATTTTATTGATTTAGCAATAAAAAGGGTCAATGAGGCACCCTTGGAAGAGATGAGGGAGGGCCTGAGAACCAAGAAATTAATTTTTTTTTGCCTTAGGATGATCAGAAATCCTGGATTACCATTCAGGGTTGAGATTTTTCTAACCAGAAGTCTCTGTCGAGACTGAAGCTCTACTGGTTTGTACTTATAGCACAGGAAGAGGAAAGTACTTAAGCAGTTGGGAATTGAAACTTTACACTAGCAAAAAAGAGAATAATGATCCTTGAATAAGTCTCTTTATGTTCTTAGTGTAGTCTACTTGCATGCCACATTATATTATAATCAGCCTAAAACTGTATTTGAAGTAGCATTTTGAGAGTAACAAAAATTGCTATCTTTATTAACCAAGGTAATAATGTTCATTGAAGTCAAAAACGGATATAAAGAATTATGTACCTTAGTGTAGTCTACTTGTGTGCCAAGTTATATTGAAATCATACCAAAACTATAGGAGGAGTAGCATTTTGAAAGAATTTCACAGAAATTTCTATTTTTAATAACAATGCCAACACCAGTCGTCGAAATCAAAAACCGATACATAGAATTATGTATTTTAGTGTAGTCTACACATGTACTTATATACCAAGTTATATTGAAATAAGACCAAAACTGTAGGAGGAGTAGCATTTTGAAAGAATTTTACAGAAATTTTTATTTTTAGTAAGAACGCAAACACTGTTTGTCGAAATCAAAAACCAATATATAGAATTATGTATCTTAGTGTAGTCTACTTGTGTGCCAAGTTATATTGAAATAAGACCAAAACTGTAGGAGGAGTAGCATTTTGAAAGAATTTCATAGAAATTTCTATTTTTAGTAACAACGCCAACACCGTTCGTCAAAATCAAAAACCGATAAAAGAATTATGTATCTTAGTGTAGTCTACTTGTGTGCCAAGTTATATTGAAATCAGACCAAAACTGTAGGAGGAGTAGCATTTTGAAAGAATTTCACAGAAATTTCTATTTTTAGTAACAACGCCAACACCGTTCGTCAAAATCAAAAACTGATAAACAGAATTATGTATCTTAGTGTAGTCTACTTGTGTGCCAAGTTATATTGAAATCAGACCAAAACTGTAGGAGGAGTAGCATTTTGAAAGAATTTCACAGAAATTTCTATTTTTAGTAACAACGCCAACACCGTTCGTCAAAATCAAAAACTGATAAACAGAATTATGTATCTTAGTGTAGTCTACTTGTGTACCAAGTTATATTGAAATCAGACCAAAACTGTAGGAGGAGTAGCATTTTGAAAGAATTTCACAGAAATTTCTATTTTTAGTAACAACGCCAACACTGTTCGTCGAAATCAAAAACCGATACACAGAATTATGCATCTTGGTGGAGTCTACTTGTGTGCCAAGTTATACTGAAATCAGACCAAAACTGTAGTAGGAGTAGCATTTTAAAAGAATTTCACAGAAATTTCTGTTTTTAGTAACAACGCAAACACCGTTCGTCAAAATCAAAAACCGATACACAGAATTATGTTTCTTAATTAGTGTAGTCTACTTGTGTGCCAAGTTATATTGAAATCAGACCAAAACTGTAGGAGGAGTAGCATTTTAAAAGAATTTCACAGAAATTTCTATTTTTAGTAACAACACAAACACTGTTCGTCAAAATCAAAAACCGATACACAGAATTATGTATCTTAGTGTAGTCTACTTGTGTGCCAAGTTATATTGAAATCAAACCAAAACTGTAGGAGGAGTAGCATTTTAAAAGAATTTCACAGAAATTTCTATTTTTAGTAACAAAAACACCGTTCGTCAAAATCAAAAACCGATACACAGAATTATGTATCTTAGTGTAGTCTACTTGTGTGCCAAGTTATATTGAAATCAGACCAAAACTGTAGGAGGAGTAGCATTTTAAAAGAATTTCACAGAAATTTCTATTTTTAGTAACAACGCAAACACCGTTCGTCAAAATCAAAAACCGATACACAGAATTATGTATCTTAGTGTAGTCTACTTGTGTGCCAAGTTATATTGAAATCAGACCAAAACTGTAGGAGGAGTAGCATTTTAAAAGAATTTCACAGAAATTTCTATTTTTAGTAACAACGCAAACACCATTCGTCAAAATCAAAAACCGATACACAGAATTATGTATCTTAGTGTAGTCTACTTGTGTGCCAAGTTATATTGAAATCAGACCAAAAGTGTAGGAGGAGTAGCATTTTGAAAAATTGTTTACAGACAGACAGACAGACAGACGGACGGACGCCGGACGCATTACTATCGCATAAGCTCTTCTGGTCTCTGACCAGTAGAGCTAATAAAAAGGAATCTTATTTGTTAAAACTGTTTAATACAAGGATAAACTCTGTGGCAACCACTCTACTAACTCATGCCCCATTGTTTTCCACTGCAGACTGTTTATCAGATTCTTGTTTTTATCAGGTGATCATTGTTCCTTGTGGAATAACAGCCAATCTCTCTAAGTCTGATGAGCAGAACCTGATGGACAAATGTGAGGCGGTCAAGAAGGAGTTACTGGCAGTCGATATACGAGCTCGAACCGACCTCAGGGACAACTACTCCCCGGGCTGGAAGTTCAACCACTGGGAACTGAAGGTATTGGCCTCGATACACAGAATGGATTTATTCTTCTCATTAAAAAAAAATTAAATAAAAGGTTTGATCTTTTTTCCACAAGGTCATATTTCCGCAGAATCTCCATTTTTTTTGTAGTCTGCAGGTAGAAAATTATGCGAATTTCTTTAACTCTTACTATATACCTTGCATGTATATCAAGTATAACAAATTTTGGCAGAAAAATTTGTTACCACATACATACATGTAGCAAAAAATAATACCATGCGGAAAAAAGTACTTCTACAGTACATTTATTTTACCAGTTCAGCAAGCAATTATTAGCACAATGTTTATAGACCAAGTTGCAAATCTAATCCATTTGACATTTTTGTTTTGTTTTGTAGGGAGTGCCAATACGTGTAGAGCTGGGGCCTAATGACATAAAAAAGAATCAGCTTGTGGTCGTTAGACGAGATAATGGAGAAAAACTTATACTGAAGAATGAGAACGTTGCAAAACAACTCAATGATATACTGAATAACATTCAAGACAGTCTCTTCAAAAAGTAACCAGTTTTCTCAAGTTTTGATATACACTATATTTTGTGTTCTTGTGCATTCATACTTTGTTTTGACAGATGTTTAAACAGTTACATGCATCAGAATTATCAGAAACACTGTGATTAATTGTGTAAAATATTGTATCCAGTTTGTTTTTATGCAGTTTATTTTTTTAACCTGATGTTAATTTTCCCCCATCATACATATGATTTTGCCAGGTTTTCTATTTTAAATTACCCAAACAGTTTTGGTAAGAGAGATAACTATAATAAATCTCAATTTAAATTCCCTCACTGGTAAGGAAAGCTAATGGAGCAAAAACAAAAATGGGGACAAAAAAATCTTCCTGTATGGAGCCTCTACAGACTGTATAAATTTTGCTTTGTTTTATTTTACAGAGCTAAGTCTGACCTGGACTGTCACATGATCGTCTCCCACCAATGGACCCACTTCTGTGATTCCCTGGACAACAAGAAGATCATTCAGGCCCCTTTCTGTGGGGATGAGGATTGTGAGGCTAAGATAAAGAAAGACAGTGCCAGGTACATGTATTTATAAACTCTGTAACTTGTCAAGGCCGCCTGAGGTCATCGTCTCAAGCCACAGTCTAGAGTCTGCTTATAGCTCTCGATCTCCTACCCGTGGCCATTAATAATCACACATTATGTATGACATCGTATTATAAACTAAGAAAAAAATTTGTCACAAAATAAATTTAATCATAAACAACAAGTTTATGTAAATTGTAATTTAACTATACTTTACTCACATTGATCAATATTTTAATGAGCTATGAAATATCATTCAACCAAGGACAAAATGAAAGAGGATCATACATTTTGACAATGGTTTGTGACAATGGCCTGATGTAAGAAAAGTTTATGTTCTTAGAATTAATGTAGGTGATGCTGTTTTATATTACATGTACAATAATTTTTCTCCGATTCCTTGTTTATAGAGATGCTGTGGTGGAGGAAGGTGCCCCTTCAATGGGAGCCAAGGGTCTTTGTATTCCATTCAAACAACCTGAGACTCTGAAACCAGGCACCAAGTGTATACACCCAGACTGTACAAGAGATGCCAAATACTTCACATTATTTGGAAGAAGCTATTAAATTTACCAAACTGTTTAATCAGAAGAGAACCAAATTCACTGGAACAATGGACTTACTTAACTCAAACTATGGACTTACTTCATTTAGTACTATCTAATATGGCATGGTATTAAATGTTATCTCTTCTCCATTTTTTATTTGAAATTAATAGAGACCACCTGTTATATTCTGATGAACTATTCCTGTGAGGAAAAGTTTTGGGATTTAATTATCATGGATACAATTTAGTAACATGTTCGGTTGGTATATACTGTATACTATATTTATTAAAAGTGATGATACTTGAATAATTTTTGTTTTGAATAAATACATATTTGGAAAATGGACACATTGTGGTATGTATTAGCTACAGAAAATTTTACAATTCAGTCTTACGAAAATGAAATTCATACCCCTAGGTACTTACACAAGGCTTGAAAACTCATTTTATCTTAAAAATATTCTGTACATTGTGCAAGAAACCAGGCAAACCATTATAATTATATAGACCTCCAACAAATTCTTTAAAATGTAAAATTCATGGCCCAGGGTGGGGACAGTTTTGAAATTTTTTTTTGATGAAGAGACAAGGGTGGGACTAATAGATTAACGACTACAAAATCCTTGACCTAAATCTTCACATTCATGTCCCATAGCTTGGTCCATTGTTCAGGCCATAGAGTTGGTCCAAGTTGGTCAAATAGTGAAAATGTAAACATTTGTGAATGCCTCGATTCATTAACATCAAGCAGAAAACAAGTCATCATGTATTGAACATCTGGGCCTATTCCAGAATTGTAAAATTCATGGACCCTCAAGTCTAATTAGTGGTTCAAGTCCCAGGATGGGCCTGTATACTAAATATAGGATCTCCTATGATTTTTAATTGGATACAATTTTTATACAAGTTGTGTTTTTTATCCACCAGCTTTGGTGAGGGGATAAAAACACGAGTTGGATAAAAGTCATCTATATACGACTACAAATGATGGAAGATTCTTTTTATTCTATGTTTAAATACTTCCCAACCAGTGTTTTAGACTGTTTTATATAGGATTCCCCTTTATTTTACTTAATCACTCTAACACAAAAAACATTGTGACGTCGCAACTCCACTTAAAGCTGAACTGATAAGCGATCTGCTCATTATATGGGTTGTAGGGAGCGTGTTGAAGAACGGGAAATATGGCAGACTTTGCCTTTTTACAAGTAGAGTTCAGCTTTAACTTTGGTGTAACAAAAAATTATCCAAGTCATATCCACAAGATAAAAACACATTCCTACTTTGGAGTCTTCTTTACCAATGGAAACCGTTTGCCTACTTATATTAATTACTTCATTTTTTCAACAAAATATTTAAATTTATGTCTCAAAATTAAGACCCCAGGGTGGAGCTAAGTTGATCATATATAACTGAAATATATACCTGGTTATGTATATCATTTGAATTTTACCTAATTAATTCATGAACATAAGATCCCCCCTTACAAACCCCAAGGTGGGGTACTATTGATGTTGATCATATTTTGAAAGTGAAATACATCTTTAAAACTATCCCCATTACTAATGAAAATGCAGCAAGTTTATCAAATTATCATGAATAACAAAAATCATCAACTGGTCCAACAATGCTCAGTGTCCACAGTGTCTAAGTTAACAACAAGGATGACTCAATATTACTCTTTTGGGTCATTTTGGAACCTGCCGCTGATTATCAGAGTAATTAAACATCAGCTGTGGGTTTCCGATGATACGTCCTGAGGTCAGCAATATAATGCCACTGCCAATTTTTTACTTTGTTCTCTATTAAAAAACCCAAAATTAAAGAAAGCAACACATAAGTGAAGTAGCTTGATGTTTTTAATCATGAGGTTATATACAACACATGTAGCTGCTTCTTTGTAACATCAATACTACTTCATCTTTTTTGACTTCTTAGTCCAGCTGAAATTCACAATAAAATTAAAGGTATTAAAAAATTAGTCACTTGTAAGGTATAATGTATAAGATTAGATGTATTTAAAGATACAATTTCTTTTATCTTTTCAGCCCCAATGATTATTCTCATCAGTCAAATAATATCAAGTTATCAAAACATACCTTCTTAAAGCCAATATCATCAGCATATTCTCTAAAGCATCGTCTGCACATGTTCAGTCCATACTTTCTGATTAAACCATGAGTGTTTTTGCAGACACGGCTGAAAAAAGAGGCAACAAAAAATTAAGCTATTTTGTACAAATGCAGGAAAACAGTAATTGGTAATGATGTAGTCTTTTTATATTCAGTGGATGCAAGTCTTTATTACGTCCTGTAAGGGACAAGGATAGTGATGGGACATCAGTTAATTTTCATTCATAATCGATCATCGGTTAGAATCAGTTACTGCTTCCGATGCGATTTTACCGATTATAATCGAAATTCATAGATTGGTATATAAAAAAAACCAGGCTATTACAATTATTTCATATTATGTTCTTTAACATCAATATATGAAATATATAATTTATTGTTTTCTTTGTTGTTATGCGTATTTCACACTTTCTATAAACATGCAGGATTTCGCTAGCGGCATTACCCAATAACCTTTGTGCGAATAAATAAATTAATAATAATGTAAGGCATAACAGGCTTTCAGCAGGTCCAGTCCAAAGACTATTTCTACATACGTAGTTATTAATAGCTACGTAGGTATTTAAACCTACCCAAAGTAGCTAATTTTACCTACTTTCTGCTTTACCTGCATTTTGTGGCCAAACGCAGGAACGGCACAACATGGCGAGCACTGAATTTCTTGATACAGTCACACTGATGATGTATATGACATAAATTTGGCCAAAAAATGATTATTTCGCATATTATCCATTTTGCATAGAAACTAATATAAAATTTCCCATTCAGGAAGTAATCACTTTTTGGTCAAAATTTTGTCGTATTCATCATTAGTGTGACTGTATCAAAAATTATGGTATTCACCATGTTGTGCCGTTCAGTCATTTGGCCACAAAATGTAGATAAAACAAAAAAGTAGGTAATAATTGCTACTTTGGGTAGGTTTAAAAACCTACGTGGCTATTAATAGCTACGTAGGTAGAAATAATCTTTGGACTGGACCTGTTCAGTTTGTAGAAATCTTTAAAAGAAACAAAAAATAACTCTGCTATATCTTTCGACAAAAATTGCAGTAGGTCTATAGTATCAACTAGATGCTCGGCTGTTTCCGTAAACCCTGACAAGCTCTTGTGTGATGTCGCGCTCGCCATAGCGGTCACACCATAAAGCATATTATGATATCATTAAGTTGCCTTTTGTATATTTAGGTTCAGATGTGCAATCCTAAACCCTTGCAAGAAAGCCATATTTTAGATTCATAATATCCAGTATTTTTTCATTAAGTTGCCTTTTGTATATTTAGATTCAGATGTACAATCCTAAACCCTTGCAAGAAAGCCGTATTTTAGATTCATAAAATCCAGTATTTTTTCTATCCTGTTCGAGAGATTGTTTCCAACCTGTATAAAGACCGGGGTACCTCCAGAGGTTCTAGTTTTACACTACTCTCATATTTTGTCTCAGAACATTTGACATAATTTCAATTCATTTCACTTAACAATTCCAATCTTTAAAAGCTTAAAATGCGTATTAAAAGATTTAAAACGAAACCACAATGAAATGTATTTGGATTTATCGAAATCCATGCAGCGCTATAGAGAACACGTGCGTTAACGAACACGTCGTTTCACAAACATGTTCTCCTCCTCTGTACAGGATAAAGTCTTAATTATGATTTAATTACATGTATGATTAATTAATACATATTTAAAATACAATAAAAACTATATTTTACCAATATCTTGACCCTGCGCCGTATTTCTTAGGATGAGAATTCCAAATGTTTGTGAACCCCATGATGGCTGCTGAGAAAGAGAACGCATGTGCGTAGTTTCGTATTTTATTACGAGAAGGATAGTCTAATGACCTAAATATTCATTAAAAAAAATTGTCAATGAATTCGATGTTAATTTGCTTCTTCTGATGAAATGCATTTAGTTTATATTGAGAAAATTATTCAAATATCAACAATATTTCCATTTAAAATTGTTTTATATTAATTCTAAAGTGGGCATTTAATTTATTATTTTACGACTTTGATATATTGAATATGAAAATTTATGTAAACTTATTTTTTTTTTGTTAAATCCCATTTGTTTTTCAAAGGCGCTTTTATAATTAGACGTATCATAAATATGACACACAAACTATGAGTGCTTAATTACTATACTGTAAACCAATTAGGGCAAACTGACCATGGTTCGGACAGACAGAAAAATTGACCTAGGTTCGGACAACTTTACCGTTATTTTTTCGGTTAAATAAATCTGTTTTCAGCACAATACGGAAATATATCAATCTCAGCGATCGGATTTTTCATTTAGTTAAGACCCCGTGTTTATCACGTGACTCGATAGTTGATGGTGGCGCTACGATTTTAGGGCATGTGTAGTTTGTTTTACGTCAGTAGTTTAAGGGAAAAGTAAACAAACACTTGCAAGTAAAATCAAATGTATGAGGCTCTACTTTATTAAACCAGTATGATTTATTTCTATTGCGTTTCTAAGTGATTAATCCTTCCTATTAGGAAAAAATTGTTTCGGTTATTTTCTATATTTGTTGTGAAATCTTCCTCGAAGTCTGAAAATTAAATGTACCTAGGTTCGTACACCAGATGACCATGATTCGTACATTGCTCAAACCAAAGTTCAAGCTTCTTATTATAATCCAATCGCCTTTTAAAAAAACGGAGAGTGAATAAATTACATGATTGATATTCAAAGTATACGGATAATAATGTTTTTTTTTAAAAATCATGCTTCATGTATAACTATAAAAAACATGTATATATTTTAAATGTACATACATGTACAAGTATTTTCAATCGATCAAAATGAGGATGGGCTCCTCAAACAAATATGATATTATTGCATTTTCAATTTTTTGATATAATAAAATTAATTATTCCAATTGATTGAGTAAATGATTTTTGATGATGTTTGATAAATTGTAAATTAAACCAATTCATTAATCATAAATGCTATATTATTTCTAAATTTCTAGCATTTAAAACAAATCCCATATATAGCACCAAGAATTTTTGATTGGTTTAGAAATGAACAAGTGTCAGTTACATCTTTAATTAATACGTACATAGACTTCTTAATTGTAGATTTCTTTTACAATGAAATAATAATCCCTAGTTTAGAACAAAAATGGAAAACACATAATTAAGGGTGTATATGGTCTCTGTATATATGCACTACATTTATTTGTGTGCCAGATGACCATGTATTATTTGTTCAAAACATGAGCGCAGTAATCAGAAAGACATGCATTGATGCTATTGCAGTTTATGAAGATCGTGCACTGACATGCAGAGAAAAGATTTTATCTTCGCCGTGCGCATTTTTCTTTTCTTTATTTAGAATCAAAATTAATTGAGGGTCAAGCCAACCTGCAAAAGGCGGAAGAAAGTTGAAGAAAACACCCCGAGCAAAAATAAATTGCATTTCAAATCGAACAACTTGTCGACAGTGTATAATTTAAAACTCATTGCTTGTAATTTAAAAAAAAAAACAGAAAAAAAATATTTTTCATTTCTTTTATTATGGAAACAACAAAAAAACAAAAAAAACAAAAAAAAAAAAAAAAAAACAAAAGGGATAAAGGTTATCCTGACAATAATCAGGGCATATCATTAAACAAAATCTTTGGACCTCAGGTGTATATTCGAGGAGAGGGGGGATAACACTTTGTAACACACGCTACCTTGTTACTGGAAATTTATAAATCTATACCTTATACGAATCCCTTTAGTACCATATTTTTCAAGAGACGATGCCACGCCCAAGCGTTCCCTTGAAGACATAAAAATTGAAGCTAACTGAGTACAGAACACGAACTTGCAAACAATTGTAATTTATTTATTGCTCAGGATAAACATCCTATGGCATATAACAAAATGTACAATAATATTTGCATAGAAAATGGAGAAAAAAAGTCACAATGATACTGTATGACAGGGATCTTATAACTGTCCTTTACAGATTTACAAATGTAATAAATACAATATGCAAGCAAAGGAATCATATCTTCTAAAGCAGAACTATATTTGCTTTGCTGGAATATGCGGTGGTATCTGAAACAAATGATGATTTCGAGTGAAACGTGGCCATCCAAATATGCTTTGAGAGAGCAAAAACTAGCGAAGTCAATAAAATTTAATATATTATTTTTTTTTTTTTAATCCCACAATTTCAGTCTGTTTTTGATAAAACTTCGACATATTTGAGGTTACACTATAGGAAAATGGGAGGGGTGATCAAAATAGAAATGGTTTCTTTGTATTATTTTTTTAGTGAGTTTTCTTTGCAAATTACAGACGAACTCAAACGATTGTCAGTTGCTTGAAGCTCTCTCAGGAAGTTATCAGATATCAGAATACCGCTGACTACGGCGATGATTTCTTACTGAAATTGAAGCTGAATAAGCCCAAATATGACGAAACTTTGGTCAACATACGTCATTTACGACAAACTAAAACACAAAAAAGGAAAGAGAGATAAAGGAAAATAGGGCGTTTAAAATAATACTAAAAAAAACAACAACAGATTTCTACTAGGAATGGGAGAGATATGAATAAAATCTTATTGGAGGTTTCTTATTGTCATGCGACTCTTTATGTAGTATTTGAAAGAAATCAGACATGCACGTGCTATCGATTTTGAAGGATTTGGGAGAGAAATCAGGAAAAAATAAACAACTTATCTGATAAAACTTTGACAAGAAAAGAAAACTTAAAAAAATCAAGCAAACGAACGACCCCCAAAAAATGGTCCAAACTCGAAAGGGGGTCAAAAACTTTCAATTTGAAATTTTATCAAACGCCGAATGTATTACCAAAACACTTTAGATGTAACAATGCTACAACAAAAGAAGGGGAAAGACTTTTCGATGAACATCTATATGTTAAATTTCAATAGTAAAATGTTATGCTTTAGAGAGGGGGGGGGGGGGGGGCTCTCGCTTTACGAGCCTGTAAATATTGATATCTGTTATTTAAAAAAAAAAACATCATTTGTTTACTGTATATTATCATGTCCGAACCTTGGTCAGATACGTTCGAACCATGGTAAAAATCGCTTGATGAGTTTAACTTCTAGTTGGAACAGTGGTATTTAGTGTTTTGGTGATATAATTACAATCGATAAAACCCGAAAGGTTCCAAAACACATTCCAGTTGATGGTAAAAGTCTAGACCACTGTCATTCGGAATAACAGCTTATTGCTTGTAAGCAAAACAAGAACCGTCCGAACCATGGTCAGTTTGCCCTAATTTTATTCGTGTTCAAGAAATTTTAGCGAAGTTCGCAACATCCTAGTCAAGCGTGAAAATTTCTTGCTGCAAACGAGTCCTTAAAGTCCTTGTGTCTATAAACAACAGATCAAAAAAAGGCTTGTTGCAAGAATTTATCATCACAAACTAGTTTACCCCTGGTAAATTTGTCGTGAATAAAAGTTGGTTTACAATACATGTATATGGCATAAAAATTTCTGCTTGGTTTCATCATAGTGTATATTGTATGTTATTCCACTGCTGTCCAAGATACGATCTTCATCTTTGGACTGTTATGTTCATGTTTTGAACTACATATATATATAGAAACTATTGGAAATATCGGATATTGATATGTCACTGATGCATTTAATTATTATCGATACATACTCTATAATTTCCTTTCAACACATGCAGATGAATTTTTTTTTTAAATTGATGAATTTATTTCTCACTATTTTCAATTTGTTTATTCTATTTATGGTGTTTAAATAAAATATGTTTTCTTAAATTCTAAAGGGAATTTGTTTCTTCATTAATGTTAGAAGTTAAGACAAAAAACAATTCTAAAATACTGTAGACGTACCTTTTTCCATGGGGTCAAAATTCCGCGGAATGTCGATTTGTGTTTAATCCGCGGGTAGAAAATTAAGCAGATTTCTTTGGCTGTCACTATATGTCTTACATTTATATTAAGTACGCTTGGACAAATTTCCGCGGAAAATTTAAGTCCGCGTATATAGCGTAAATTAATACCACGCGGAAAAAAGTACTTCTACAGTAACCTGATACCAAAAGATTTCTCTTATTTGAAAGAATTTGCTACAAAAAATATATATATTTATATTGATTTATCAGCACTACTCAAATGTATTGATATAAAATATTTCACCAATACACTATATCTGCTGTGCAATAAAACTCCAAAGGTCTCTTTTAATGATTCCTTGACAAAGTTTTAAAGTACTTCAACAAACAAGAGGCCCAGGGGCCACATCGCTCACCTGAGCAATTGGATAGGAAAAAGCACATATGAGATCAGAACTGAAAGTTTACTGAAAGGGGGGGGGGAAGGGGGTTTGAATTTTAACCCCCAGGGGTCATGATTTGAACAAACTAGAATCTACACTACCTGAGGATGATTCCCTATAAATATCACTAAGCATGGCTTTGAAGTACTTGAAAAGAAGATTTTAAAAGGTTTCCCTTAAATTCCTATGTAAAACTTTGATCGGCCATTAGGCCCCACCCTACCCCCGGGGGTCATGATTTGAACAAACTTGAATCTACACAACCTGAGGATGATTCCACAAGAGTTTCTTGTCCAATATATTCCTACGTAAAACTTTGATCTGCCATCGTGGCCCCACCCTACCCCTGGGGGTCATGATTTGAACAAACTTGAATCTACACTACCTGAGGATGATTCCATATGAGTTTCATCTTTCCTGGCCCTGTGGTTCTTGAGAAGAAGATTTTTAAAGACTTTTCCTATATATTCTTATGTTCAACTTTTATCGGCCATTTTGGCCCCACCAGGACCGTAACTACCATTGAGGCAACGGAGGCAATTGCCTCCTCTAGATTTTCATTTTTTTTTTTGGAAATAAGAAACACAACACAAGCAGCTTGATCAAGATTGATCATTTATTTGTTTGATTATAGCCACCTGAGCAATTTTTCAGCTATCCAGTGAGTGTCACCATTACCTATGCTCGGCGTTCAGGGCCTTTGAGCAGGAAGGGATCTTTATCGTGACACACCTGCTGTGACACAGGACCTCGGTTTTTCCCGTCTCATCCGAGGGACTGTCCCATTCAGTTGCTTCTTACAACACGCCATATAAGTGAAATATTCTTGAGCGGGACGTAAAATTGAAATTTATTTGATCATATCTATCCAAAATAGTACATAAATTAATATAATAAAGTGGTAAGCATTCTAAAATCATAAAATTGAGCCGTTTGAAGCAATTTTTTTAAAATGGGGCTTTGCCCCCCAAATCTTTGGGGGCCTCAATCGGTGGCCCCCAAACCCCCGCCTCCTCTATCTTTTACCCCTAGTTACGGCCTTGCCCACCCTTCCCCCGGGGGTCATGATTTGAACAAACTTGAATCTACACTACCTGAGGATGATTCCACGAGTTTCATCTTTCCTGGCCCAGTGGTTCTTGAGAAGAAGATATTTTAAAAATGCCATTAATTTTTCTCTAATTCATAATTACCTCCCCATGGAAAAGGGCGCGGCCCTTCATTTGAACAAACTTGAATCCCCTTTACTCAAGGATACTTTGTAGCAAGTTTGGTTGAATACCCAGTGGTTCTTGAGAAGAAGATGAAAATGTGAAAAGTTTACGACAATAAACGACAACGACAGACGACGGACAAATTTTGATCAGAAAAGCTCACTTGAGCCTTTGGCTCAGGTGAGCTAAAAAGTGTTGAAGTTACATGTAGGTATATCTACCATTTCCAAGCCTGAGGTTTCATGAATGAAAACACAAATGGTGAATCAAAATTTAATTTAATGCAAAAAACCAACATCATTTAATATGAAATATCTTTAACATTTCTCACTGCACACAAATGCTACTTAATTTTCTGCTAATAAAATACAATGCAGTGACTGATCTAACAATCACTAAATAATATCTGACTGGATTTTGATTTGAATCTAGCTATTCTGTACAGTAGTGGCATCATGTGGACATTTAAAAAATTAGATAAATATAAAAACAATTAGGAAAATCATCAATACTGGAGTGTTGTTTCTAACAGTTTACCGGTACTTATTTTCCTAATCAAATGGGTTTACATGTATTTCTGGTTTCTCACAAAGATCAGATGCTAAATCATGGTTGGTAAATTTTCATGAGGCGTTTTTTGGTTACTAGTATTTACAGGAATACAAGTATAAGACAAAATTTAGCCCTAGTTTCTACCATAAATAAACCTAATAAATGCACCAAATTGAGAGATTTTTTACATTCATTTAATCATTAAGATATCAAATCTACGCTCTTCATGTGACAGAATGAATGTTAGTCATATTGATAATTTGGATTTCCTCCTTCAATAATTAATTCCTGTTTCCTTGAATAAATAATGATACAATCAACTTAAGAAAAAAACAAATTTAAAACACTCTTTCTAAAGTGCATTTATGTGTAAAGCAAATTTCATTTTGTTTAACTGTAACATACTCTTTCTAAAGAGTCATCAGTATCAAAATAAATAAAATACACTGTACATATACATCTGAATGCTTAAATTTGTTCTAACTTAAAAAAAAAAAACTGTAAAGCTGTCTATGTCAATTAGTCACAACTGTGTTAAATCAGGGAATATTTATTCTCCTGACTGTAACACAAAATCACAGAAAAATTGCACTCTCCTTTAGAAATTCTGTCCAATCAGAAGCTAGTTTTCCGACTCGTGAGAGCTGTTGCTGTCCAATCGATCGGCTTCTGGGGCATCATGGGGGGAGTACTCTGCACTTGCATAAGTCTCTGAACTTTGGGACTGGTGCATATTGGGTCTGGGGGAGGGGCTGGCAGACCTGGGCCCAGGGGCTTGGGGACTTGCAGGAGATGGGACACTATTGTTGTTAGCAGTGTTGGTCATCTCTGCAGGGCATTCAAAATGAACACAATGGAAAACCTAGGTGAAAAAGACCATGATTATTGTTTTGAAAGTGTATTCAAATGCACACTGGTAGTAACAGAAGTAGATGATATATTTTTAATAAAAAGTCAATTCATTACCTCATTTGCTGTATTATGGGTTCCAACAATCTTCACAAATGTTACAGGTCTCTTCTCAAATTTAATAACTTGCCATGATCTACAAATAAATCAATTAAAATAATACTACATGTACAACATTCAACAAATCACATTTAATGGAAAATCAATCATGAATAAAAATGGTACTACATATACAACATTCAAAAAATCACAATTAGGCCCTAATGGACATTATCTACATTACACTACATGTAGTTATTTTTTCTTTGGCACCTTATCATGGGTGATACATGTACTATATTCATTTAATATTTCTTGATTTTTGAAGTGGACACTTACTTGCACTGCTCCTTGCGCTTGTCAGCCAGGGAGAACCATGATTTCTGATCTGTGGAGACTTCTACATAATAACTATAGCTCCTGTCGTCACAATCCCACAACAGCAACCTGAAGTAAAACATGGAAGGAAGAGACTCAGTATAGAGCTCTGCAGATGAAAATATGGAAGATTTCATAGGTGATTTTTCCTCTTACATTTCATTTTTTTTTTTTATCTTTTATTAACAATTATGGTAAGCAGTTTGGTGAAAAAGTGGTATCTCACACACATTATAATGACAAGAGCCCTTACCTCATGGTGTCTATGATGTAGGGCTGGGCTAGCTGGACAATAATGGCCCCACTCCCCAGCTGGTGGCAGGTGTAGCCCGAGTCCCAGTCATAGTGCCTGGTGTCCCCATTAATGAGGGCATTCCTGCTGCGACTCACCCCCTCAATCACACAGGCACCTGCTGCTATTGTGGCAACATTCTCAGATGGAACTAAAGATACCAAATAAAAACTTACTCATCAAATACTGCTAATGTCTTGTCTAATTTTACACTCAGATTTCTGTTAAGACTAAAGAGCTTGATTAGCCTGACCTCCAATCAAATCTTGTTCAATCAATAACTAAGCATGTTATTCAGATTATCGAAGTTTTTCATTATTGTACATAATCTCTTCATATTTTCCCTTACACAGAGACTTCCACTCATGGAATTTCTTTCTTTCTTTTTTTTTCTTTTTTATTACAGAAATCTGTTACTCACCCACTAAACCCTGCTCCAACACAAAAGGTTTGTTTGTGAAGAGGCATTCAAAAGAAACAAGATGGAACACTCTGTTGACAGTGTTATGAGTTCCAACAACCTTTATGTATCTGAAAGACATATATCAAACAATATTAAATATAGTTTTAACAAATGTATTTACATAACACTAGAAAACTAGCCAGAGCTCCATGAAGACTTACATATATGAGGTTGGTGATGTAGGAATTTGATTTTTTTTTCATATTTATAAGAATTTCAATTTACATTATAAGTAGACAGGTAAAATAGCAGATAGATGGGTGAACAAACAAACAACCAGAATGAATACTACAGGATACCCACATATCATAATAAAGATGTTTCATGTCTAATACTAATGAGTAAAGCCAAGGTAATTATCTAGAGTGCACACCAATTTTTTGGAAAAATTTCATTATATACACCCCTATTAAGACTGGAAACTGTGTTAGCATTTCCACATGAGTGCTATTACCTGACAACTCTTGGTTGGAAGAAAAGTGTTTGCCAGGACCGACACAGGTATTTACTGTGATCCACCACCTTTTCATAGTCCTTGTCATCCATAGAAACTTCCAGGTAATACGAGTAGGACCTATAAATCAAACAAGTAGGAATCAAGTAAGAAAAGTAAACAAATCTCTAGCTTAAACTGACTTTCTTTTAAAAGAATTAGATACCCAAGTAGTATTTTAAAGAAATTATTTTCTTTTAGTTTTACTATCAATGAAGTAAAGTGAATGAATAATGTGTAACAAAGCTTTCAAATAGTTTTTTATGTATTTTTTTTTCTCTCTCTCTTTTTACCTCATATCCCTATCCCACAACAATAGTTTGATACAGTTGATGATGTAAGGGCTGGCTAATTTAATCACCACGCCCTGTCCATAATTATCGTCAATAGGGTGACGTGTGAACCCTCTGTCCAGATCGTAATTTTGACAGTCGCCATCAAGAAGTGAATTTTTCATCTCCCCCCGAATTACCTGGGCTCCAAACCTCTGTGTAGCTATGTTTGTTTCTGGAACTATATTCAGGGTATATGCATGTTAATATAATGTATAAAAAATATTTCCCAATAAAATATATGTACATGTATTTGAAATAAGTTATAATCATGATTCATCCTTTCATTATTGAGAGTAAAATTACTTTTATAAGATAAATATTGTTGATTCTTCTTTGTCAACTGAGATATAAAGATTGGAAGTAAACAGCAAGTAAGTACATGTATCGGTAGTTATTTTGATTTTTTTTTTATGATTCTAAATTTAAAATTCATTAAGAACCAAATCCTGTCTACTGACTTAGTGAGCCTCTGTAATTGAGTTCCATGTCCCGACTCTCTGACTGCAGTTTGATTGCGTCTAGTATGGAATCAGCTGATACTAGTGCCGTAGGTCTGACCACGTTCAGCAGGTCATTCATGGTCATCAGGGGTAATCTCACACACTGCAGAATGGGGCTCGGGTCCTGACCCTGGTTGTGTTCGGACCATTTAACCACAGCATTAAATATTGTACTCTCCGGGGCACAAAAGGAGTCCCTTGATATCAAATCTTTGACTGAACTCTGAAAAAAGAAAATTCATAGCATTTCAAAATAATCCTTCAATGTAAGATGTAAATTTCAGGGCATCTATATGTTACAGCACAAATTTCCTCTTCCTCTTCTTAGTTCTACTAAACATTTGCATCTTTTACTAAATACAAATACACAAAATGATCCTTAATCTGAACATTAGTTGTACATATCCTTCAGAGCATAAACTAGTTATATCTTTCAAAATCCAAGCTTTAATCATTTTAAAATGGATCTGAAAACTCACCTGAGACAAGGTAAGAAAAGTCTCATTCACCAAAATATCTTGAGCATTTCTGTCAATGAAATCCTTGCAAACTTGACACAGGGAAGTAAGATGATACATGTTTGCAATGTCATAAATCAGACAGACATTCGAGATGTTCAAAATTGCCTTCAAATAGTCAGAAATAGCAGTTTCAAGATCTACAAAGCCATAGCGATGAGACATCCCCAATATGTCCAACAAATTTTCATCCTGTAAATAAAATTTTTAAAAAATGCATGTTATTTCTAGAATAAGTATATCTATCATATTTTGACTATAAGAAGAATATCCTATTGAAACACAGAGCAGCATTCTGTAAAGACCAGATTTGGCAGAAGTTTTCCATGGTGTAAGGATATAGTGTACAAAGATCTTTATTTCCTATCTAGCTTGTAATACGAGCTTTGACTGGTTACAAAGTCGGGTGTAAATATCCTTGCACCCGACTTGAGCCGGGTGTAAATAAAACGTGACGTCACAATGCATACATTCTCTATGATAAAAACCAAATAACATGACGTCACTATGCATTGTAGTACGTAGTTATCTAATCGATAGATTGAGACACACTCTGATGTTTACAAAGCATTTTTATGGGTACAAAGGAAATAAATTCACTATCCAGGTCCACGCAAGGGTGTACAGGGATTTACATCGGGTCATATTCCATGTATGGAATAAAACCCAGGGTAAATCCCCGTACACACTTGATTGAACCTGGATAACTAATATTATTTCCAGGAAATAATGTAGAAGAACAGAATAACATAACATGGAAAAAGATATGGCAAAAGGTGGAGTTTGAAATATGAATAATTTTCTGAAGACATGCATAGAGAATCAAGTTAACAAGAAGGAAATCTTGTCAATCTTAATCTCATATAATGCAACCATGTCTGTTTCAGGATCTTAGATGTTACCTTGATTTCTAGCAGGTTAAGACGTCCACTGTACATGTACTTCAACAGGATGCTAAACGCTGAGGCAGAGGTGTCCTTCAGTTCCACCTGTGTAGTGCCTGGCTGAGATTCTTTCATCCCACCATACAAAAGAGCTCTAAACAACAGAGATTACCAGTATTTTTATAATTTGAACAAGCTGCGAGATATGAACATATTTTATATAAAACATAGAGAACACTTTTTTTAATTTCACTTTTTTATTTTGGTAATTTTGTTTATTTTTTTTCAATAAACAAAAATATGTCTTTTAAAATGTTAAATATTTAAAGATAAATAGTTAAAATTTTAATAATTAATATCGAAATTACTGACAGAATATTGGAGTGTATCATTTAATGTACCTGAAATACTCTGATCTTGTTGCCAAAATAACTTTGTGTGCAGGAAATGGTACATTTTCCACAACGAGAGTAATATCACTGTAATCGGAGTTCTCCACTAATTCACCAAGATTGTCAGAAAGAAAAGAAACATGATCAACGATGCCTGCTGGTGGAGGAGATCGCAAGTGCCGATGGTCACACATTTTTCCACAGTTTTTTAATTCATAGCAATCTGAAAGGCAGAAATTACATATTTTTTTAAATTGCAGATGCAGTTATCAGCATGTAGAGGTGTTTGCATAGCAAGCTCTTTAGCTTACATTAACATGAGAGGAAATTCCAGTCCAAACCAGATACCTCGGAAAAAGTCACAATTTTACAATTAAATTCAGTACCAACATTCTGTTTAAAATATGCAAACACATGCAACAATGTCAAAAGACGTCAAAGTCTATACATGTATGTAACAAATATTACATGCAGTTTTCATAGCCGGATCTAAAGTAAATCTGAATAGCAATCTCAGTATCTGTGCTTGCCCTAATGGTCGCATCATCAACTTATGTTTGATTAATCAAATGACAGTTAAAAAAAAAAAAAAGCAGTGAAGATGCCAAAAGTAGGGTGTGAGACATTGCTAATTTCAGGCTTTTCAGGGAAAACCCTGATTAGCAAGTATAATATACACTTATCCACTGGATGTGAGTGGGATAGCTCTTTTATCAAACCCGCGACAGAGAACTATTCCCCGAGGGCTTGCCCGAGGGGAATAGTTTCTGTCAAGGGTTTGATAAAAGAGTTATCCCACTCACAAACAGTGGATAAGCGTTTTATTATACTGATGTATAATATAATTTCTGAGGTTTGAATTTTTTCGGGGTAAGATAATACTGCAAGAATAATCTGAAATCCTGATGACGTCACAATGCTACTGAAGTCATTATGACATCACCAGTAGATAGATCTATCGTTGGAAATCAAAATTGGAGGCAAAAATTGCATGAAAATTTTCCGAGGGTGGATAGCAAGAACTATACCCCCGGGGTATAGCTTTGCTATGCGTGAACTATAAAAGATAGCTATTTTACCTTCTGAACTTTATATAGGAAACATTTTAACAGAAGTATAATAATGACATTTATCAATAAGGTAATACCTAAAAATTTGAAAAAAGTGGGGATGTTTTATTTTTGTAAAGAGGAATTATTGTTATTGCTAACTTAAAAATAAACTTTACATAAATGTTTACAAAAGAGTGACTACCAGGTCCAGTCCAAAGACTATTTCTACCTACGTAGCTATTAATAGCTACCTAGGTATTTAAAGCTACCCAGAGTAGCTATTTTTACCTACTTTATATAATTTCTGCATTTTGCGACCAAAAGACCAAACGGCGCAACTTGGTGAATACCATATTTTTTGATACGGTCACACTAATCATGAAAACGACAAAATTTTGGCCAAAAAAATGATTACTTCCTAAATTGGCAATTTTACATTAGTTTCTATGCAAAATTAATAATATACGAAGTTTTCATTTTTTCGCAAAATTTTTGTCATATTTATCATCAGTGTGACTGTATCAAGAAATTTTGTGCTCACCATGTTGCGCCGTTCCTGCATTTGGCCACAAAATGCAAGTACAGCAGAAAGTAGGTAAAAATAGCTACTTTGGGTAGCTTTAAATACCTAGGTAGCTATTAATACCTACGTAGGTAGAAATAGTCTTTGGACAGGACCTGACTACGGACAAGGTGATATGTCATTTCCCACTGGATTATGCTTGATACCAGTTGTCTTACATTTATTAATAGGGACACATTATCACTTATTTAATCCTAATGAATTGATGCTACTAAGTAAAAAAAGTAAGTTTAACTGACATTGATAGAAATGAAAGTGAACTTCAACCTAGATGGAAAAACTTGTCACAAAAATGTGCTCTGAATACTATAAAGATAATTTTACGTGTTCTCTTTAAGGAATACAAACATATCTTACCTTAAATGCTTCCTAATTAAGACAGCTACATCCTTTGAATATGTATCAGTTGGTCTCAACTGTTCGAGTCAACACAAGCAAAATTTACTTTCCGACATGTTTATTTTCCTGTAGCTTGTAAGCGGTGCAATATATATTGACCCCTAAGCATTTTGGTCCGTATCATGGTACTTAAATTGATATAAGGGTATTTTTTATTCACTGTATGAAATTATATTGTTGAATCTTTTTTGATTGATAAAATAGTTGCTTCTGTTAAATATCTTTGAAACTTAAATCAAACTAGTTTATTTTTATATGAAAATTCAAGACCCCCCCTTTTTTTTTTACTATCAATGACAAGAAAACACAAAAAATCACTGGAAGTAATACATTATTCATATGTATAAATCAATTGAAAATAATAATAATAATTTGAATAATTAACCCCAAGAATTCCAATGATCCCAAATGTCCCTACATTTAACATGAAAAGGTACCATTTTCCCAGACCACCTATGAGCTAACTCGTTATGCTAACTTCCGGTTTGAGAAATTTTTTTGCTGGTGGAAGAAAAATTACTGAAAAGGTTACAAATCCAGGAAGAAATGCCTAGCAAAAAGAAGAAATTCAGTGCCCGGTTTCCACCAGTATGTTTAATCAATATTTCTTCAGTTTACTTCTTTATTAGCACGTAAATCACGAAGAGGGAATGTTTTACAAATGCTTAATACACCCCCCTCTTTTCAGCCGGTTTGTCCAAAAATGTTCACTTAGGAATCATTGTTTTTTGTAATTAATGTTATGTAAGAAGTGATTTATAACAGAGTAAATGCTTTTGTAAAATTTTATATAGTAAGAAAAGACACTGCTATTTTCTACTTCTAACGTGAAAATGATAAAATCTGTTAGTGACAGAGAAATCAATGATCACATTGAATGATTGATAATGATATCAATGAATTGAATGAAAATTAATAT
Organism: Saccostrea cuccullata; assembly: GCF_032062105.1. Taxonomy (NCBI): domain Eukaryota; kingdom Metazoa; phylum Mollusca; class Bivalvia; order Ostreida; family Ostreidae; genus Saccostrea; species Saccostrea cuccullata. Next base: position 52,794 of record NW_026929124.1, on the reverse strand, counting down.
TTTTGCTCTGCTGGTCAGAGATTTCTGTGAACGGTGTTGCCATGGTTATTATCAATAGAAATTTCAGTGAAATTCCTTTAAAGAATGCTATACTTCCCCTACATCAGTTTTGGTCTGATTTCAATTTAACTTGGCACACAGGTAGACAATACTAAATTACATAATTTAGTATATCAGTTTTTGATTTTGATATAAGGTGTTGCTATGGTTACTAAGAACAGAAATTTCTTTAAAACGCTACTCCTACAGTTTTGGTCTGATTTCAATATAACTTGGCACACATGCAGATTACACTAAGGCCAAAAATAAAAATAGTCTTGTTTCCTGCTACCCGACCTACCCTATTTTTTTTGCACCCGACCCTAAAGTTTTTATTTAGTTTTTGAGGGAAAATCGAAAATTTTATGATCCAAAAGTGAAACAAATATACATTCAAGTGGTATTTCATGAAATATATATGTTTTAAATTTGGACCTGCATGAAACACTACTTATTTTAAACGATAATATTGACCAATGACATGTTCAATTTGGTTTTGTAATATTTCATATCCTACAAATACCATTGGAAAAAATAAAATGAAATAAAAAAATAAAATAATTTTCCGACCTACCTACCCTATTTTTTTTAGGCTGGTAGCAGGAAACAAGACTATTATTTTTTTTTGGCCTAAGGTACATAATTTAGTGCTTTGGTTTTTTATTTAGATGAATGGTGTTGCCATGGTTTCTAAAAATAGAAATTTCTTTGAAATATTAAAACGCTACTCCATACACCTACAATTTTGGTCTGATTTCAATATAATTTGGCACACAAGTAGACAATTCTAAAATACATAATTTAGTATATCGATTTTTGATTTTGATATAAGGTGTTGCTATGGTTACTAAGAACAGAAATTTCTTTAAAACGCTACTCCTACAGTTTTGGTCTGATTTCAATATAACTTGGCACACATGCAGATTACACTAAGGTACATAATTTAGTGCTTTGGTTTCTTATTTAGATGAATGGTGTTGCCATGGTTTCTAAAAATAGAAATTTCTGTGAAATATTAAAACGCTACTCCACCTACAATTTTGGTCTGATTTCAATATCATTTGGCACACAAGTAGACCACACTAAGATAAATAATTCTATTTATTGTTGCCTGTTGCAAACTTTCAAAACCAAGTGCTACTTTTCCTTTGTTAAACATACAGACCAGTAGAACTACAGTCTCATCAGAGACTTCTGGTTTACAACCAGTACAGTAAAAATATTTAATATCCTTACAAAAAACTGCCAGAGGTGACGACAGTGGGTGCGTTCACAACAATTTGTACCGTTGGTACCATTGGACCCACATGTATTCTAATTTTGGGTAGAGTTGGTAGGAAACTCACCAATGTTAACAATGGCACCATTGGTGTACCATTTGTGACATTGGTGTATACCATTGTTAACATTCACAGATTTCTTAGAAGAAAATGTCAAACCAATATTATTATTCTTGCTTCGTGCATCATTTTGCAGCAAGAGAATGCTTTCAGAAATACTTTTTCAGTACAGTAAAGTACTTCTCCACAACAGAATTTTTTTCAAACTTGTCTTCCGGATTGTCAAATGTAAAATAATTAAATTAATGAAATTTTGATTCTACATTAAATACACTAAAAAGTTATTAAAATAAAGATTTTGAAACTTTCAGTCAAGAAAAACCACATTTAAAAAAAGATGTTTCACACCTATACACAGAGTTTATGTATATAGGTATGGTAAAAACATTACAATGATTTGTTACTTTTTCAATTTTTAGCTCACCTGAGCCGAAGGCTCAAGTGAGCTTTTCTGATCACATTTCTGTCTGTCCGTCCGTCTGTCCGTCTGTCTGTCCGTCTGTAAACTTTTCACATTTTCGACTTCTTCTCAAGAACCACTGGGCCAATTTTGACCAAACTTGGTACAAAGCATCCTTGGTTGAAGGGGAATTTAAATTGTTAAAATGAAGGGACATATCCCCTCGCAAGGGGAGATATTCAAGAAAAGACAAAAATAGGGTTGGGTCATTAAAAAATCTTCTTCTCAAGAACCACTGGGCCAGTAAAGCTGAAACTTATGTGGAAGCATCCTGGGGTAGTGTAGATTCTAAATTGTTCAAATCATGACCCCCGGGGGAAGGGCGGGGCCACAATGGGAAATCAAAGTTTTACATAGAAATATATAGGAAAAATCTTTGAAAATCTTCTTCTCAAGAACCACTGGGCCAGAAAAGCTGAAACTTATGTGGAAGCATCCTGGTATAGTGTAGATTCTAAATTGTTTACATCATGACCCCCAGGGGAAGGGCGGGGCAACAATGGGGAATCAAAGTTTTACATAGAAATATATAGGAAAAATCTTTGAAAATCTTCTTCTCAAGAACCACTGGGCCAGAAAAGCTGAAACTTATGGGGAAGCATCCTGGTATAGTGTAGATTCTAAATTGTTCACATCATGACCCCCGGGGGAAGGGCGGGGCCACAATGGGGAATCAAAGTTTTACATAGATATATATAGGAAAAATCTTTGAAAATCTTCTTCTCAAGAACCACTGGGCCAGAAAAGCTGAAACTTATGTGGAAGCATTCTGGAATAATGTAGATTCTAAATTGTTCAAATAATGACCCCCGGGGGAAGGGCGGGGCCACAATGGGGAATCAAAGTTTAACATAGATATATATAGGAAAAATCTTTGAAAATCTTCTTCTCAAGAACCACTGGGCCAGAAAAGCTGAAACTTATGTGGAAGCATCCTGGTATAATGTAGATTCTAAATTGTTCAAATAATGACCCCCGGGGGAGGCGGGGCCACAATGGGGAATCAAAGTTTTATATTGAATATATAGGAAAAATCTTTGAAAATCTTCTTCTCAAGAACCACTGGGCCTTAAAAAGTGAAGCTTATGTGGAAGCATAGTGTAAATTCTAAATAGTAGGAATCATGACCCCCGGGGGAAGGGCAGGGCCATTATAGGGAATCAAAGTTTTACTTTCAGGAAAAATCTTTGAAAATATTCTAGGAACCACTGGGCCAAAAAAGCTGAAACATATGTGCCCATGGAAGGATCATGGGGAAGTGTAGATTTCAAATTGTCTAAATTGTGATCAGGGGGGGTAGGGTGGGGATGCATTATGTATAACAAGGGGGAAATCTGGTAAAGAACAGAATGGTCAAAGCTTCTCAGGTGAGCGATGTGGCCCATGGGCCTCTTGTTTTCCCAAGGGAAAACTTTTATAGAATAATCTTGTTATTAATTTTATAGATAGAAAATGATTTATAGAGGAAAAATGAACTCTGTTATGCATAAAATTTATTTGAATTTACCAAATACCACCTGGTAAACCTAGAGATCTCTCGGGTTCTCTGTTTACTTGGGCCGACTCGATCAGTACCCTCCATTTTGTTTGACGTCATTAAAAAAGTTACCATCACTAACAGAGCTCTAGTTTGTCTGCAGAAAAATCTACCTATGGTAATTTTATTCGGCAAACTTTGGTACCATTGGCTTACCAATGGTAAAAAAATTCTACCAGTGGTAACTTTTGTCAGCCAACGCACCCAGTGTTTTTCCATTGTCTTTAGGTGGTGACACAAAATACAGATACATGTATATCTTTACAGCATGTCAAACCAAAACCTTGCAAAGGAAATTTTCTTTGGCTCTGTACAATAGATTGTTTTACAATTCAATTTGGAGATGTTGAGGCTTCATAAAGATTAGAAAAATAATTCATAGTATTAATTTTTATTTTTATTTTTTTAGGCTCGAATAAAGAAAATCATGCAAACTGATGAAGATGTGGGCAAGGTGGCAGCTGCAGTACCTGTACTTATATGTATCCTTTCAGTGTGTAGCCATCAACAAAAATGAATTGAGAACATACATTTACATGGTAGTTTAGGAACCCTTGTTTTTTCATTGCATCTGAAAATGAAGGCCATTCAATCCAGAGAGTTTGAAAGAAAAGAGAGCAGAGAGTCTGTTAATAAACTTTACCCAACTTTAACGAAGAGGTGGATAGATTTAAGATTTTCCACTGTAGGATTTTTAAAGCACCAATTACAAAACAAATCCTGTCATTTTATTTTAAATTTATTTTAACTGTTTAATTTATCAAAACAAGGTCACATTTTTTTTTTGCTATTCAAAGTATTCATATATGATACAAATCCTCTTTAAATGCTGTTTATTTCATCAGATTTTATGTTTCTTAACTTTACTAAAAGCTAGAGCTTTGGAGAAATTCATAGAAACTCTAATAATGAAAACCAGTGAAACCACAAAAACCAGGAATGCTAAAACCTTAACAACATCCCACATGTGAGTGAATACTTATGAATATAAATTACATTGTTCAGGAAAATAAAAAAATTCTCCAAAATACTTATCTTCAGCTAAATCATGTTCAACGTTAGATCCTTAAGACACCTGAATTGATTGAATTTGTGTTATTTTACAGCAAGCAGACCATTTATCAAGAGAAGAAGTTTGATTTTCTAAAGGACCTGGTGGCAAACGTGCCCGACCATCAAGCAGAGGAGGATACAGATTTGAACACTGGAGACATGACAAAACGACAAAAAACACCCAGGTACTAATGTATAGAATCAATCTGTGAGGGAAGGCCAAAGGCTGAAGTGAGCTTTTCTGATCACATTCTGTCCGGCGTCCATCTAGCTGTCTGTCCGTCTTTTCAAGAACCACTCGGCCAATTTCAATCAAACTTGCAATAAAGTATCCTTGTTTGTTAAAATAAAGGGCCACACCCTCTTCCAAGGGGAGATAATTCATAATTAATGAAAAAAATAATGATGATTTTTAAAAATCTTCTGAAGAAATACTGGGCCAGAAAAGATGAAACTCATGTGGAAGCATCCTCAGGTAGTGTAAAATCAAGTTTTTTCAAATCATGACCCATAGGGAAAATATTTTTTTAAAATGATCTTCTCAAGAACCACTGGGCCAGGAAAGATGAAACTCATATGGAAGCATCCTCAGGTAGGTAGTGTAGAATCAAGTTTTTTTCAAATCATAACCCCTGGGGGTAGTGCGGGCCACAACAAAAAAAATCCAAGTTTTACATAGGAAAAATCTTTGAACATCTTCTTCTCAAGAACCACTGGGCTAGGAAAGATAAAACTTATATGAAAGCATCCTCAGATAGTGTAGAATCAAGTTTCTTCAAATCATGACCGCTGGGGGTAGCACAGGGCCACAAAGGAAAATCAAAGTTTTACATAGGAATATATAGGAAAATCTTTATAAATTTTCTTTTGGAGATCAGCAAAGCCTTGATTGGTCATATTTAAATGGAACATCCTCAGGTAGTTTAAAATCACCCCACCTCACCTGTCCTCTTCGTGCCCACTTGCACAGAAGGCCACTGTGACACATAAGGCCCCAGTTTCGAATCAAGTTTGTTCAAATTCAGTTTGCTCAAATGGTAAATCATGATGGGATTGGGGAGTTGGTTGGGGCCGCAATAAACAATCAAAGTTTTTAATTGGAATCTAGGAAAAATTTCCTTCTATAGAATGGAAAGACCTTGTTTAGGTATATTGATATGGAAGCATCATTAGGTTGTGTAGATTCACATTTGTTAAAATCATGATTCCAGGAATAGGGAGGGGCCAAAATGGGGATGAAATTTTTACGAAGGAATATATAGAAAAAATCTTTTCAAGAAGAGTAAAGCCATTGTTATTGATGTGGAAGTATTCTCAGGTAGTATAAAATTAAAGCCCTACTTTTCAATACTTAACTGATTCGTGCCTTTTTAGCTCACCTGAGTCTAAGGCTCAGGTGAGCTTTTTTGATCACATTTTGTCCGTCTGTAAACTTTTCACATTTTCGACTTCTTCTCAAGAACCAAAGGACCAATTTTTACAAAATTTGTACAAAGCATCCTTGGATGAAGGGGAGTTTAAATTGTTAAAATGAAGGGCCAGGTCCTCTCACAAGGGGAGATAATCAAGAAAAGACAAAAATAGGGTGGGGTCATTAAAAAATCCTCCTCTCAAGAAACACTGGGCCAGGAAAGCTAAAACTTATGTGGAAGCATCCTTTGTTAGTGTAGAATCTAAATTGTTAAAATTTTGACCCCCAGAGGTAGGGTGGGGCCACAATATGGAATCCAAGTTTTACATAGAAATATATTGAAAAAATCTTTAAAAATCTTCTTCTCAAGAACCACTGGGCAAGGAAAGCTAAAACTTATGTGAAGCATCCTAGGGTAGAGTAAATTCTAAATTGTTAAAACAATGACCCCTGGAGTAGGTTGGGGCCACAATAGGGAATCCAAGTTTTACATAGAAATATATAGAAAAAATCTTTAAAAATCTTCTTCTCAAGAACCACTGGACCAGGAAAGCATCCTGGGGTAGTGTAAATTCTAAATTGTTAAAATCATGACCCCTGGGGGTAGCACGGGGCCACAATAGGGAATCCAATTTTTACATAGAAATATACATGTTTATAGGAAAAATCTTTAAAAATCTCTTCTCAAGAACCACTGGGCCAGGAAAGCTGAAACTTATGTGGAAGTATCCTGGGGTAATGTAGATTCTAAATTGTTAAAATCATGACCCTTGGGGGTAGGGTGGGGCAACAATAGGGAATCCAAGTTTTACATAGAAATATATAGAAAAAATCTTTAAAAATCTTCTTCTTAAGAACCACTGGGCCATTGGAGGTGACACTTTTATGGAAGCATCCTTGGGTAGCGTAAATTCTAAATTATCAAATCATAACCCCTGGGGGTAGGGTGGGGCCACAATAGAGAATCCAAATTTTACATAGAAGTATACAGGACAGATCTTTAAAAATCTTCTTCTCAGGAACCACTGGACCAGGAAAGCTAAAACTTACGTGGAAGCATCCTTGGGTAGTGTAACTATTAAATTGTCAAAATCAAGATAAGATAGGGGGTAGGGGCCACAATAGGTATTTACAAGAGGGGACATCTGGTGAAGAACTGAATCACCCAAGTTACTCAGGTGAGTGATGTGGCCCATGGGCCTCTCGTTTTAGCCAATATGCTCAGGTGAGTGATGTGGCCCATTGACCTCTTGTTGAATCTGGATATGGTTGTTTCATTTTAGACCAAGAAAACAAAGAACAGAAGGTAGAAAGAAAAGAAAAAAGAATTCATCAGAAAGCAACTCAGAGGTTAGCGTAGTCTTAAGTGACAAGTTTAGATTAATAAGGCAAAGTACCAGGTACCTGTTTTATGGGCCAGATAAATTTTATCAAGATTCTATAGAAGTAAAAAAAAAAAAGATTGTTAAACATTGTATCTTGGATGTATACAACTGAATTCTTTCTTACAGGAGGAAGAGAATGAGAATGGTTCCAGTACTGAGACAGATGAAGAGAGCAGTCAGCACACACAGCTGTCCTCAGGCAGTAGCAATGAACAACACCAGGGAATTCCCTCGGCCACGTACCCAAATCCCATCAACTCGGGAGAGAACCCTGAGGCTATGATGTCCTACCCATCCACCAGCAGTATGCCCAGCCACCCAGCTTACCCTCCACCAGGTTGCTACCCTCCCCAAGGATTACCTGGGTTACCCCCACAGGGAATGCATAATCCTTACTCTATGCAAATGAATAATCACATGTAAGTACCATAGAATTGATACAGGTGCACAAGAAAATTGCAGAGCTGGTGAAAAAGGAATAATTTTGTTTTAAAAAATAAATTTTTCATTGGATCGTAGAAAATAAGATTCTTAAACCAAATTGTTGAATATTTAGCAGTTTTACAGAATTATACTGTATTGCAAAGGCTTGATAGTACATTTTAATGTTTTTTTATTTCTTTCTAGGCCACAACAGACACAACCCCTGAATCTATGTAACAACCCATCATACAGCCCATCTATGTACATGTCATCTGGATATCCCTATCCCCCTTCATTAGGATACCCCTACCCACCTCATATGAATCCTATGCCTCCACCACACGAATCCCATCCAGGCATGAATCACTCATCAGCCCCCATGCCTGGCCCCTCCCATCTGCCGGTCTACCCCAAGGCCCCACCCCCATGTGATCAAGGACAGAACATGTCTCAGTCTAGCATAAATCCTGTAGCTCCATCACATGTAAAACAAACTCCACCCAACTCCGCTGAAGATGATGATTATGATGCGTGAATGGATTTCTGTGACCTTTCAACATCAATTTTATGCAAATTGACCCCCATGGGGAAAGAGAACAAACTCAGGATCATTTGTGAGCCATTTTATTCCGTTGTCATCTGATTACGTGTATTGATCTGTTAAAAACATAAATTGGTTAGAACTTGTAACTTTGTTTTGTTTTGGATAAAATTATTTGTCACCCTTTGAGATTGTGTGATGAACTCAGTATTTTTCACTGTTTGTTATGTTGCCTATAAAATATGCTATAGCTACACAGGTATAAATACTGTATACAGGGAATTTTTCGCCCCCATTTCATTTTCACCCCTATCGCCCTAAACTTGGACGAATTGAAAAAGGGGGCAAATTTAAAGAGTACAGTATATTTTCTTTAATAAAATTGTGACTGGGCAAATTTAAAACAGGGCAAAACTGTTTGTAAGTGTGAAAGGGCAAAAATAAAGTGGTGCGAAAATAACCCTGTATATATTATGCTTATGATTTCAAAGAAATGTAAAATATACATGCATATTACATGTACTTTAAATATAATCATGGGTCATTAATGCAGCTTGAACTTGCTTGAATATATTACACCAGAAAAACAAAACAAATAAAATAGTATTCTGTCTATATAGAGCTGTCTTATGTACCAAAATTTCCATGGAATGTATCTCATCATTTACCGGTAATATGAATTTTGCATTGCTTTAGAATTTAAGAGAACCAATGGTTGTATATTGTGTATACCAAGAGTTATTGATTTTTATCAATAGCAGTTGTGATAAATTCTTGTAATGTACTTAATCATAGTCTTTCCATAAAAAAAGGTGTTTCAGGAATAAAGTTCTTTACTGATAATATGTGGATACAATATCAAAGGAAAAAATCACTATATACATTCTTGTTTGAATGTCTGTACTTTGATGTGTAATCAATATTGCTTATCAGTATGTATCCATGCAAGAAAAAAATATGGTAGAAAGCCTTTGAAGTTATACATGTAATACTAAAGTAAAGAACAGACTTTTTTAAAGTCATGAGATACCTAGAAACAATGATTTGAATTGACATTTATTTGCTATATGAACAAGAACAAGGCTTTGAGACCTTTTGGATTACAGACTGTTTCCTAATATCACACTGTATGAAGTCAGTACATGTACATGTATTCCTAATGTAAAACTATTGTCTGATATTTTTTGACATGTGAATGATTAAAGTGATTGAACTGAGTTTGTTTGGCACATTATGTTCAGATTCAGATTTTATTCATAGACTCTTAGTACATTATAAATACATGTACTACAGGTAGTAAATTAATGTTTACCTCAAACAAATTTGATCACCTATTGTGGTCCCACCCTACAATCAAGGGGTCATGATGTGAATCATGATGTAAATCATAATCATGAATCTACACTTCTACATTAGTTTCATATTTTCTTGCACAGAGATTCTGATGAATCGAAAAAAAAAAATTATGGTCACCTTTCAGTTTTCATCAATCGTAGTGTATCGTGTGTTAACATTTTCAGCTCTTTCTCTGACACCAAACAATTTCCAAACAATTTGGCATATAACATCTATGGGTGAAGGGGAGTAATTTTTGTTTAATTTCATGGCCCCTACCCCCCTGGAGCCTGAGGGTGGGACAAAAACCCTTAAAATTATAGCAATCTTTAAAATCTTCTTTACTTCAGGAAATCAAGCAGCTAAATTGTTGGCATGATTGTTGTCGGCATTGAACCCTCAACCAAAATTGTGAATTTCATGGCCCCAGGGTCAGGGATTCTGGAGTTGGGGTAGGGGCTCTAAATTATCATATAGTGAAAATGCAATAATTCTTTGAAAATCTTCTCTGCTCCTGGGTAATATGAAAACAAACTAAATGCAGTTATGAGGAAGGCTGCTTCTACCAAAATTGTAAATTTTATGCCCCTCTGGGTCAAAGGTTTTTGTATAAGGGCAGGGCTGTAATGATTATATAGGGAAAAAAATTAAATTCACATATTTTTTACTATATATATTCAATAAAGCCCCACCTAAACATTAAAAAAATCCTGTTCCAGGGTTCATTCAAAATTTTGGAAAAGGGACCCTTGCTCATCATAACTATGCACTTAATTTGTCTGATAAATATAGGGAAGAGATTTTCAGAAAAAAACAAACTTTCATATGATCGATAAATCTCGGCCATAACATCAGTTCCCTGACCTAGGAGCCATGACTTAATTTCACAATTTTAATAGAGGCATCCTTGTTCATCATTACCATGCACTTGGTTTATCTGCTAAAGCTACAGGAGAGATTTCGAAAGAATTTAGGCATTTTCACAGTATGATCAATACTGCCCAGCCATTACATCAAAACCCAGGGGTCCCAATCTAATTAAAATTAGATGTTAGATCTGCTCGAATACTCGCTACTCTAACATCTAACAACATCCTATAGAGGGTCCAGTCAGAGGTCAAATTATATCAACCAATCAAAATGTTGCCTGCAAAATCATTTATTTGTTGAAGTGAATAAGTCTACAGGTGTTCCAAATTTGACCTCTGATGTGACCCTCTATGGGATGTTGTTAGATGTTTAGTGTAGCTAGTATGCGAGTGGTAACTAATATCTAATTTTCATTAGATTGCAGGGATCCTTAATTTCAAGTTTTGGTTGAGGGCTCAATGTTTATTACAGTGAAACATGTCTTATCCAACACTCACTGGGACTGGGAGACCAGTTTTGAGTCAAAATGGCAAGGGTGTCAGACTGCACAGTGTAAAGAACAATGGGAATTTGCATGGGATCAGAGAGCAAGTTCTTCTGTACAATGGGCCCCAGGGGTAAGGGAAATTTTTAACGCAGCTCCAAATATTTGGGGAAGCTTACCATTGGCATCTGCATCAGTGTCCAAGGTTTTAAAAGTTTTTGGAACTTTTTCTGTCAGGGACCTTGAATTTGCACAAATGACCTTGGGTCAAGGTTTTAACATACACTCAGGTCATATCTTAGTGTAGAATGGGAACTCACCAAGTTTATTTATAAGAAAGATAAGGAACAGATACAAATTATGAACTTTTTCTTTTGGTGACCTTGAACTTGTAAAACACCCTCAGCAGATGAACAATCTTTGTAGGAAGTAGTAGATTCTTAAGTTTCTCCATTAGAAAGACATGGGCCACACATATTTGCAGACTGACCAACAGACGGATAGTTGGAAAAGGTGATTCCTATATACTCCCAAAACTTTGTTTGCAAGCAGGGGGTAGGAGTGGGGTATAAAAAAGGATTAATACCCCACTCCTTAAATCTAAGGACACAAAAATTTAGTAGGAATTAAGAACTGCAGGATAATTAACAAGTAGGTATGTACAAGTACATGTATTACTGATTAAACATGATGTAACATGTTTTAAACAAAGTATGAAGAGCCGAGTTACATTAAAATATTTATTGCTGCTGGAACAGAATAGCACTTGTTTTTATCTCTTCTTTTTGACATTTTTCTGTCCCTTTTTAAAAGATTTTCCTCTGCCTTTCTGTTTCTTGTTTCTAAAGTTTTTATTCTTCCCTTTAATCCAATCATCACGGTCCATTTCCCATCTCAGCTGTTTAGCACCTGAATTAAATTAAAATTAATAAATGACATGTAAAGAAGCTAACTAGTACAGTTTCACTTTTATGAGTGTTAATAAACAATTAACCTGAAGTTTCATGTACTTTCAGCATAAAGGAACATTCTACATTTAACATATATTCAACGTTGAAGAAAAGCCAATGTCCAATTAATAGGCAAGATTTATAGACATGAACTACAAGTTAATTTAATTTGAAATATACAGCCTTATACATGTACGTGTAGTACATGTATTTACAAATAGATCAATGACAGACATAAGACTGGCTATAGACAAACTGATTTAAAAAAAAACAACTCATTTTGTTGCAGGAGAACTTAATACATGTAACTGTATATAATCTTTTCTGAAGTTCTCTACCAACTCAATGACTCTTGAGGACAAAATATTTTAACAAGTCCAAATTAATATCATTATTTCTTAATCAGCTCCCCTAAATATCTGATACAGTCCTTTTTGGTTGAAACTGAACAAGAGGTTATGAAGAAAAATTGAAAATGAATAGGGTTGAGGACAAAAAGAGACAAACTTAGCAAAGTGAGGAGCACACTTGAAAATCTGAACAGGCAGAGTTGTGTAAAATTGCTTCAATTGGAAACATTACAGATTGCTTCATTCAGGCCAACTTCAGAGTGAATGCAAGTATACACTTTCTTTTATGATTTAATCCTCTCATAGGTATAGTACCAAAGCAAGCATCCATTCCTACATATATTTGTTTAACAATGTCTACTTAAAAATTCTTTAAACAAAAATTAAAGCAGATTTCCATTGATTCCCAAGCCCTGTTTGATGCTGACTTACTGGATTTGTCCTGGTTGGATAAAGCACTGGATCCCAGTGTGTCCCATCCAGAGCTGGCACTCTCTTCTATCACATCAGCAAACTAGACAAGTAATATAACCAAACAATTAAATACATCCTTATGTAGCTACAGATGTGATAAATACTGTCAATCATTTACAACAGGTCAACACATTTTTGGTGCTTTTTTTTTTTTAAAAACAATCGTATATCATGAAAAATCATAAGTACTCTTTATTTACCTCATCTGCTGAAGCAAAAAGATTGGAGTCAAATTTGTCAGACCTGGAAATAAAAACATGATTCAAAATGTGGAATATTAAACACATTTTTTTTAATAAATTCTATTGCCAACCTTAGCCAGAACCACATCATAAATTATAAACTACAATTATACTTTTTAAATGAAACATATATGGCTCATTTTAATACTGGCACATGGTAAAATTCCACAAGTTGAAATTTCCTGTTCCATTTCTTCTGGATTCAACAAATATAAATGATGTCCTTAACACACATAGATTGTACATAAATACAATGTATACATATATAGTTTATACTCAAGTGCTTATCTTTAACAACAACAAAGTGACAGATACATAGTATATCAATGTCTACATTAAGTAATTAAAAGAAGTAACAAAGTAAGATGGCACAAACTGTGTTCGATATTTGGAAAGTATTACAATATACACTTACTTTTTCATTTTCTTATTGCCAACAGTAATGGCAGCAGACTTGACCTTGCGTTTTGAAGCATTCTTCTTCTGTGTTAACTCGGCGAATTCATCTGTAACAAGGAATACTAGTATGCATATGGTGATATGATCAGACAGTTTGGTAAAAATTTAAAAATCAAAGACCCTTAATATATACATGTATATCATTAGTGAGATAAAATGGTTAATGGATCATTGTTTTATAGTGTCTGAGTACAAGAAGATATTCATTTGTTTTATCATACCTGGCACATTTTCGCCTTGACAAGTATAAAACTTAATTCCATACTCAGACACTACACGATTAAACATTACCTTCCCCACTGCTAGCCTCCTCCTCCACATCATCATCAATATCAGCATCAAATTCCTGGAATTCTTTGGCAAAATCTTCATCTTGTTCAAAGTTCATCTCCTCATCAGACAGATCCATGTCATCGTCATCCTCATCGCTGACGTCCTCATCATCAGATTCCATCACCAGCTTACCTTTCTTTGTGGCCTTCATACCCACAGCACTGTAACCATAAGACATAGTGTGAACTAATTATGTGTACATACTATATATGTGCCAGACTGCCAGTTATCAAATATACTTTACAGATCAAGAAAACAGTTTTAACAATAGATTGTCCAATACATATATTAATCTATGACCTCACTTCATGAGTTACATGTATTGTGAAATTACGTATTTGCAAAATGATGCAGGCATTGCATTAAGAAAATACCATATCACTACTATAAACTGAGAGAAAACAAAACAAAATACACGTACCTGGCAAAGTCTATGTCTGTACCACTGAAGATATCACCAACATCACCACCTTCAAACTGTTTCTCATATGTATCTGTAAATGAAAATGTATTACAAATAAACAATATAGTGGGACAACAACTGCTACATACTATTCATAATGTGCAATGATTATCTAAACATAAAATAATTAATATCATCAATATGTGTTCATATTACAAATAATAATATTAAGTACAAAGTCACAATGTCAGGTAAAACAATCAGGAAATAATTAAATTTCCACAAAAAAATTACAAATAACTTAATTACCAAGATATTCATTAAACCCAGAGTCTGAGATTTGTCCACAATGTACATGTATAATTACCAAGATACTCGTCAAACTCGAAGTCTCATATCAAACCAACAATTAATGTATAATTACCGAGATATTCGTCAAACTCGTTGTCTCATATTAAACCAACAATTAATGTATAATTACCAAGATACTTGTCAAACTCGTTGTCTCATATTAAACCAACAATTAATGTATAATTACCGAGATACTCGTCAAACTCGGTGTCTCATATCAAACCAACAATTAATGTATAATTACCGAGATACTCGTCAAACTCGGTGTCTCATATTAAACCAACAATTAATGTATAATTACCGAGATACTCGTCAAACTTGGTGTCTCATATTAAACCAACAATTAATGTATAATTACCGAGATATTCGTCAAACTCGGTGTCGCTGACTTCCTCATCACTCTCTACCTCCTCATCCTCCTCCAGTTCATTTCTTTTCTTCTCTTTTTCTGCTTTTTGCTTGAAAAATCTGCCAAAATGAAAAAAAAAATTTGAAATGGGATTATAAGCACTCTTTAAACATGGAATTCAATCATTAATTCCATTCCATTAAAATTTCTGCATTTTTTTTTAAATCAAACCTTTTGTTTTTAAAGAAGTTTCAAAGAAAAAATACTGTACTGAATGTTCCAGTCTTTGTTTTAGCTTACCTATGGTAGAATACCTCCTCTGCTGGAAGGTAATTCTCCGCCTTCTCTAAATACTCCTCACTAGAAACAGGGATTTTCTTCACTCCCTTTAGTCTTGTTGTTTTAGTGTTGAACTTTGACCTTGACAAGGTACCCTGCATTTCAGTGACTAAAAGGTAAAATAACTAATTGTTATCTCTATATAGTTAAAGAAAAGTAAACAATTTGACACAACTAATCTCTTATGAAGGCAGGGACTATGAGAAGTAAACATACATGTTTCTGGCTTCTTGGGATTCTTATACACAAATCTGTCCAGGAATCTGATAACAGTGAAGTCCTGAAGAGGATCTCCTGTGTATTTCACCCGTTCACCCTGCAAATAAATAAGTTTATATCTATCTAAAGTTCCTTGAGAGAGATTTCAGGAGAATTGTTAAATATTTTCAGGTGAATTGTTAAATATTTTTCTATTTCTATTTGACAATTTTATTATTATATGTACATGTATTACCTTGAGAAGATTTGATGCAAACAATGACACAGTGGGGTGGAAATGCTGAGAAAGTTTCTGTAATTCCCACACACACTCTGAGTCTGCTCTACAGTACAGTGGGTTCCTGTGTTGAGGGTCATACTCGGCTGTTTTTGTGAACCCTGAAAACAAATGAAATTAAAAATATTCAAATCTTGTTCTAATACTGGTATACATTATAGAAATAGAAACAATAGCCAAATTTTAGCCACTAACCAGAATTTTTGAGGTTTTTGTGAACCCAGGAGGACTTGACTTTTGTCCCTGCTCCTTTCTGCTCATCCTCGGAATCGCTGCTTTCTGAGCTACTTTTGTCCTCTGCTTCACTCTCATCAGGGGCAGGTAAATCTTCATAGTGCTCTTCATCATCAGAGTCCTGTAACATATATTGGAAACAAATTCTCTCAGAAAAGATGAACCTTTACTCCAAGGTCATCACTGTATAAAGGTCACTTTTAATGGTTCATGCAGATGACTGTTTCATACAGGTTTGATTGAAATGCGAGATAACATTTTCCATAATAAGCCTTCTGTCTTATGAATTTTATATATAAAACTTCCTATTTACCTCTTCTGTTGTATGGTTCAATGTTAAGATGCCATTGTGAACCTTCATCAGTTCTCCTAGAAGTACAAGAGCTCCACAAACAAACTGCACAGGCTGGTAGGAACAGACTTGTAAAAGTCGCTTCACAAAGGCCTTAAAGAATACAATGATTTCAATACTACATATTATACACCATGCATTTTACATGCACATACAGTAGAGTAATTGTTAAAACAAACAAAAAATATCTCCCCTTAATGTAAAACCCACTTTTAAGTACAGTGATGCCTCATTATATTGCCAAATTTTGTCTTTGACAAAGTCTGGCATTAACGCAAGAGTGGCTAAACCAGTGTTTTAACACAAGGGAAAACTGTTCCATGAAAATTCCCGGTGATGCGTGAGGATGACATTATGATGGAGGGCAATAAACTAACACTGTACTTATATGTTCATACACCTTTAAAATAAACAAACTTTTCATCATGATTAAACATACATGCTTCAAAAAGATCATCTACTGTTGATAAAACACTAACCTTTACTCTTCTCTCCACACTGTCTTTCTTTATACTTTTAAAGAGAAGGTTCAAAAACATGGCTTGCTTTGCTGTGTTCTTTAATTCAGGATCCAACAGCTTCTTATACAAGGCTACATAGTAACGGTCAGAGATGTTCTCACTGCCAATCAAATACAAACAATTTTAATTCATATAATATATGTTACAGTACTTCATGTATTTTGGGCAAAAAACTAACTTGTATCCTTTATGGGGACTGATCAACACAATTTAAGCAGAAGAAATAAACAGCATTTTAAAAATGGTAAATATCATAGTGCTACTGCTTAGTTACTGTGGAATCATCATTGTTCATGTGGGTTCCACAGGTGACCCTTACCCAAAAAATGAATTCACATCCTCATTAATGAAAACTTTGTCAGTGTTTAAATTCATTAAATATTCTGTACATAACAGTTCCTATAAAACACTTTTTATTCCAAGAATTATTTCAGTTGAGAGATAAATTCTCAAAAGGGACATTAAATATGAAAGACTGTCTCAGACTCCCCAAACAAAAATGTCATTCTTATCTCTATGTCTAACATTAAAAATTATATATACAGTATAAAGCAATAACAGAATTCATGAAAATTTTGTTTCACTTATCAATACCAAATAATATTCTTGCAAAAAAAAAAGATGTTACAAAATCAGTCATGTACAGTGCCCACAAAATCACATGCCTATAATATAGAAACTGTTCACTTTTCAATGCTCAGGACACACATATATTTACACATACATTGAGATAATGTAGATCACTTAATTTTTGTGACACTTTATTTTCTTAAGATATTCATTAACTCTTTATTAGCTAAACAAATTTGCACAAATCAAGGTTAGTGCTCTATATATGCTCGAATGAAATTTTGTCGAGTACACTGTATCCTATAATTACGTGAAAATAAAGTTTTCATGAATAAAAGTGATTTACAGTACACATACTTGTGATCAGTAACTGACCTGGAGTCCATGACTTGGTATATCAGCATTAGAGCCTGGACACTGGTGTTAAAGTTTACTGTGTGGATATTCTTGTACAGAGTGTTCATCTGATCACTGATATAGTCTGCCTCCACTATAAACAGTATTAGAAATATCATTAGAACAGGGAATTCTTTATATGTTTAAGTACATGTAATTAAACTCGAGATACTCATTATCAAAATTTTGAAGTAATTTATTTTCCTTGTTATTCCTGGGGCCTGAATCTACATGTAAATCCTAAAAAGGGTGAAGATATATAGGCTTTAAATACTTTTAAAGTAAAGACACTGTGGCCCTTTTCACAAAAGATCTTGCGACTTAGACTAAAATTACAACACTCCGTAATTTTTGAATAGAGATAATTTTACTAAATAATTATTTACAATGTAATCATAAAGTATTAATAATGTAATGAAAAAAATAAGATATTTGTAGCTTAGATATTTGCTGGTAGAATAAAGGGAAATTTTGGTCTTTGTCAGTCGTAAGAATTTTTGTGAAAAGGGTCACTGTTCTCTTCTGAATAACTTACTTTTAGCGTAAGGATAAGCTCGGTTGACACCTGTGAGGAGGGCACTCATCATTTTGCTATCAATTTCACCTCTGTTTACAAAGGACTGAAAAATATAGAAATGATATCTCTTCATTCAAATATGAAGATGAGGATAATAGACAGATGTCTCTGATGAAATTGCAGCTGTACTGATTTCACAATTGATGTTCAAACATCCTTCATTAAACTAAATAGTAAAACTGAAAGCATCGATGTATTAATGAGGTTTGCATTCAAAATGATTCATTTTGATCAAACAAAAGCTTTACAATTCTGAATAACTTTCATATTTTATTTTTCATATGGGTTTCAGCGTATGTCCAATTAACTGATAAGGAGTGCACAGGCAACTTGTTAGTAGACTACAATTTGATGTAGAGGGTAGTTTTTTCAGCTTATTTTATTTTAAATAGAATATACCAATTATTTAATTTTCAGCAAAACATATTTTTCATTGAACTTTCAAAAATCAAAATATGTGTTATTCAAAAATCATTGAATTTTGTATCTTGGTGAAGTATAATTGACGTGTACAAGTTTTACTGAAATCAGACCAAGTCCTCAGAAGAAAAGTGATGCATGCATGAGGTTCACTTTACCATCACATTATTTACATGTATCTGGGCATGATTGTCAGTAGGGATGTCAAAATATTTATTTTTCTTAGTTGAACATTCAATTACATTATTCAAACGATAGTCGACTATTCGGAGCATTTTTTGGATAAAAAAATCCCTCATCAATAGCGTTTTCATAAATCAAAAACCCTTTTCGTAAATTTATGTAAAAAGTAACATCAAATGCCTGTACTGTGTCTTACGCACCAATATTCACATGAATCTTAAGTTGGGATAAGATGTAGAAATGAAATAGATTTACACCAGCAATATTGATTCTTCAAAATGTATGAATTTCGTAATTCACATTCAAAAATTGGTCTGTACATTCTTTCGTTCTAGTACGCTTATAGAATTGTCAGCAGTGTTTTTAAAGCTTATATAAAATAAATTGGAAAAGGGGAGGAGATTATTGTTTTAATAATTATCGAAGTTTTGCTATGCTGTGTTCCTATTGCATAATTTAAACATTCAAAAAGGTAACATGAATAAAAAATTTATAATTGGTATAAGTCCCATTAATAATTTTCAAAGTCCAGTAAAGCGCTGCATAATTTACTACAATAATAAACAAGAGGCCCACGGGCCTTATAGGTCACCTGAGTATTGTGTAACAACTTTCAAACAATTAAAGAACTACATGCGGTATATTGCATGTGTTTGCCCCCACAAAAGTCAAATTTTGAAAACTTCCTGAAATGTGCTGAATTCAATAAATTGTATGAGAAATATAAGTTAACAGAAAATATTATAGTTCCAGAGCAGTGTATTCACAATTTCTGTTTTTATGATGTCACAAACTAGTCCGATTTTATATCCTTTTTCAGAAAGAGGACAAAATGGACAAAATTTCAACAATTTAAGCTTTAGAATTTATAGAGCGCATGTGTGTTCAGGAACAATATTGACATATTTCATTGATATTATCATTCTACACATTATATCAAAATATTAATCCTGAACACACATGCGCTCGGTGACTTTTATTTAAAATATCGACGAAATATGTACATTTTTCTGCAAAATTCATAAAAAACTGAAATTTACGTCATATTTGTGACGTCATTACGTACATATGACGTCATTACTTATGAAATTATTCAGTGCTTTGATGTCAGCATATACTCCCCTGTTTAAGGACTTAATTAAATATTACTCCATCAAAGTTTGATTTTGGGGGGCAAATGTTGGTTAATACCGCATATAGTTCTTTGGTTCGTGTTTAAACCGGAGGCCATGAAATTCACAATTCACAATTTTGAAAGAGGCACCATTGCTTATCATAATTATTAACTTAGCATGCTTACTCTATTTACTTAATACCCAGAGGTAGATCAGAGTAACAAAGAGAAAATGCACTTCCACTTTATAACCAGTTGTGCACCTCACCCCAAAGGAACCACTGACCCAGGGCCATATATTTCAAAATTTTGCAAATTTTATCATAAAATGGTTGATTAATACCAAAGAGCAGATTTCAAAGCATTAATTTATTTTCAGGCTATGTAACCATCCCCCCCCCCTTTGAACCTGGGGGCATTAAAAACCACTTTGCTAGATGCACCTTTCTTCATCATAAATATATATATACTTGAATCATTGGCTTAAAACCCAGAAGCAAAGAAAAATATTTACAAAGAATAAATGTATTTTTACTATATAATCAATAGAGCCCCGACTTAACACCAGAACCCCTGACCCTGGGGCCATAAAATTCACAATTTTGGAAGAGGCACTCTTGCTCATCATAACTATGTGCTTAGTTAGTTAATCTAATACCCAGGAGCAGAGAAGAAGATTTTGAAAGAAATAATGCATTTTCACTATATAATCAATAGAGCCCCGCCCTAACACCAGAACCCCTGACCCTGGGGCCATAAAATTCACAATTTTGGTAGAGGCACTCTTCCTCATCATAACTATGTGCTTATTTAGTGTATAATACCCAGGAGCAGAGAAGAAGATTTTCAAAGAAATAATGCATTTTCACTATATTATCTATAGAGCCCCACCCTAACACCAGAACCCCTGACCCTGGGGCCATAAAATTCACAATTTTGGTAGAGGCACTCTTCCTCATCATAACTATGTGCTTATTTAGTGTATTTAATACCCAGGAGCAGAGAAGAAGATTTTCAAAGAAATAATGCATTTTCACTATATAATCTATAGAGCCCCGCCCTAACACCAGAACCCCTGACCCTGGGGCCATAAAATTCACAATTTTGGAAGAGGCACTCTTGCTCATCATAACTATGTGCTTAGTTAGTGTATTTAATACCCAGGAGCAGAGAAGAAGATTTTCAAAGAAATAATGCATTTTCACTATATAATCTATAGAGCCCCACCCTAACACCAGAACCCCTGACCCTGGGGCCATAAAATTCACAAATCTGGAAGAGGCACTCTTGCTCATCATAACTATGTGCTAAATTTGTTTATTAAATACCCAGGAGCAGAGAAGAAGATTTTCAAAGAAATAATGCATTTTTACTATATAATCTATAGAGCCCCGCCCTAACACCAGAATCCCTGACCCTGGGGCCATGAAATTCACAAATCTGGAAGAGGCACTCTTGCTCATCATAACTATGTGCTTAGTTAGTGTATTTAATACCCAGGAGCAGAGAAGAAGATTTTCAAAGAAATAATGCATTTTCACTATATAATCTATAGAGCCCCGCCCTAGCACTAGAACCCCTGACCCTGGGGCCATGAATTTCATAATTTTGGTAGAGGACTCAATGCTCATTACATTCATGCCAATAGTTTGCCTGCTTGATGTCCAGGAGTAAAGAAAAAGATTTTTAAAGATTTCATTAATTTTAGTGGTTTTGGCCCCATCCCTCAGGCCCCAGGGGGGCGGGGACCATGAAATTCACAATTTTTGTTCCCCTCCACCCATAGATGCTGTATACCAAATTTGGTTGAAATTGGTTCAGTGGTTTCAGAGAAGAAGCTGAAAATGTTCAAATGTTAACACACGACACACGAAGCACGACGGACGATGACGGACGAAAACGGATAGCAATAGGTCACCTGAGTTACTCGAGTTACTCAGGTGACCTAAAAAGGTCAGTAATAATTAAGAAATAATTATGGCGGTATGTAATAGCCGCTGCATTTCATTTCCGGAAATCTGCATAGCATTTCCGACATTTTTTGTTATCATTTCCGACATAATTTTGTTTTCATTTCCGGAATTCACCTGTGCGGCAATTCAATGTTTTCTAAGTAAGTGAAAATGGAATTTTAAAAGTATTTATTACAAAATATTGATAAAAATTAAAAAAAAAAAAAAAAAACATCTACACATATATGCATACGTGCAGCCCTAAGTCTAAGTAAAAGAGTTCAATGGGCATTTTTCACCACATCTAATGTGCATTAAATTAAATGTCAGTGACTGCACCACACTTATGTCCAAGTCATTGATAGATTTACAAAACTCAGATATTGGATTTCAATGATTTATTTATGATTTTTTCTTTAAATTTATCATAAGTTAAGTCTTTAGATCTGTAACTAAAAGTACGACATATGTTCTGAAAAATGTCGGAAATGAAAACAAAAAAATGTCGGAAATGAAAAATAAAAAATGTCGGAAATGAAAAGTTGATAATTACCAAAAATTCCGGAAATGAAATGCAGCCATAATAACTGTTCCTTCTATGTAAACAATGTAGAAACTTATTTAAACACTGTGACTGTGTTTAAGCTCTTATTCGTCTGAGGACAGATACTATAATGGTTTGAGGAATGACGCTTTACAATTTTGAGTTGAGAATTCTTTAACACCTCCTTTTTTGCATTTATCAAATATTCGAATGTCGTTTCATTATTTGATCGTCGATCCATTCAACTGATAGTTGATTAGTCAACTATTCGTTGACATTCCTAATTGTCAGCCAGTGGAGAAACTACATGCTAATTCTAATAACATAATCAATATACAAAATCAGGGCTACTGATTTTTACCTTGAAGAATGAGAAATAGAGTCTGATGAGTTTGACTGCCAGATCCTTCTCTTCATGACTCAACAGCAGACGATTGATAAAACAGATGCAATAATATCTAAAAAAAAATAAATAAAAAGAAGAAAATCTAATTTTTCAGTCTAATGCCTTGAAATAAACTAAACTTGATCTGTAAATTTGTTCCATTTTCATGACTAAGTTAGGATCTGCAAATTTCTTTCAGGATTATAGAAATTGGAATCTACATACTGTGCCTTGACTGGGATGTTAGGTCGGTATAACAGCTGTTCCACTTCCTTAGTTACCACCAGCTTCATGTTGGGATGCTTATCCACTGTCAAAAAACATTAAGTACATGTAGAACTGCAGATTATTTACAAATCTTTATTTTACAACGAATATGTTGCATTAAAGTTATGCCCATATTGTATAAGCAAGAACATTCCTTGATGGATCAAAATCCATCCTTTTTCTTTTTTGGTAAGCACAAGCCTTTTTCCAATAAATTGAAATCACTTATACTACAAAATATGTTTCTTAATTATAATATCAAGCTTAAATCACAAGAAAAGGTCAAAATAAATACATTTAATTGTGTATTTACTCAATGATAATATTATCTAAAAAGATTTGCAGAGGACAAATACAGATCATTTGAATATCTACTCTAGATACCTGTCTATTGCTGAATTCATCTTACCCAGTTTTGTCAACAGGTGTGATGCTTGGGCCGCGACCTTGTACTCCGGGTCTCCTACTTTATTGACCAACAATGCCAACAAGACCTAAAACATCAACAAGAGATTAAAAGAAATTTAGAAGCAATAGAAAGGTTAATTCACACTATTTATTATCATGTAAATGAAGTTTTGTTTATAGTAATGACCTTTTCTTCCTCTGGTTTTCTTGCTAGCAACTGAAAGAATATACCTGAAATGAAAAGTTAAAATTTTTAGCATCTGTACTACACATCAAACATTAACACATCCCTATGTTACAGAATACAGAATTAAAAAAAGAAAAGAAAAAGTAGCTATTATATTTAGGAATACAATAAGAACAAGCATTACCTAATGCTTTCTGTCTTGTGGCCAAAATATTATCCTTTGACATCACCTTTGAAAAATAAATGGGATGTTGGAAGTTATTGATATACATGTATATGTTAAATCTCTAGAGAAGCATTAACAATGAAAATGAACCAGTGACATATTTTATAGAAGGTTATCTATGAATTCACACTACATTTCTGCATCTCTGACTCAACCCCTATACATACCTCTAAAGCTTGGATGAATGCTGAATACTTTTCCTTTAGCCTGTGTTCATACAACCATCTGAGCAGTTTTCTGTCTATTGTGTCTTTATTTCCTCCAGAGATGTCTCCTAAGTCTCCTAAGGGATGCTGGCAATAAAAAAGAAATATGTCAAGCCCTGTTTGTCTTTTTCTAATTAGATTATTTTACCATAAATACAAATCAATTCATTATTAATTTTTCTTTTGCTTGAATCCAACTTAAGTTTGTCTTACCTGGTCAAATGGTTTCAACTTCCTGTCTGGTAATAAATTTGCAATGAAGAGGTCTTTTAATGTGTCTGAAATACATGTATGTACAATTGCTGAGTAAAAATCTAAAGTTAAAATACATAAAATACACGAACAAGAGGTCCAAGGGCCACAATGCTCACCAGAGTCACACAGACCCTGTTGTTTTTCAACAACATATCTACATGTCTTGATATTTCAATTTAATGAACTCAATTTTTCCATGACTTTTTCAATTGTTCTGTAGTTCTATTTCAACTAGCTTACATTGGTTATTGTTTAATCAGTATCTTACTGCCAGACAATATTATGATTTACTGCAGGCTACCACCTAGTGTACATTGGTTATCATTTCTTTGTTATTTACCAGCAGCGATCATGCTCTCCCTCTTATTCTTTTTCCTACACATGTTAAGAAGTCCCTCCAGATTCTGAAGGTTGTGGACCGGGGACTCCTGTACCAGCAGGGTCAGTGCTGCCACTTTGTCTGTCAGTGTGCCCGTGGTCAGGACTGTTTTAATCCACTTTGTCTCTGATTTCTTTGACTTCTCTCTCTCTGCGTTATTCAATACATGTATACCAAAACATTACATTCATTCTCGTGAAAAGCAACTCACAGATGGTTTTCAGATGAGACAAGATTTATTGTTCATGAATACAAAAATAAAACATAAAGAACATTTTCAAATGAATACAACATGCACAAGATCTCTTCTATCATTCAATGAAACAATATCGTGAATAAATCTTATTTAATAGAAATATATATATATAAGAATTCTTACGTTTGAGATACACAGATACTTCGTCCTCCAATAGTTTGGATGCAAAAGATTCCAATTGTTGTTCTAGATCAGACGGCAAAGAAGACCCTTCCTCACTGTCCTAAAGAAAATATACCACAAATAATTAATCATCTAAAGTCTACATGAAAGGTCTTCTATATTGGCTCTCTTGTATCTTTCTACCATGGATTGCAGGGACTGTTGACCCACTTGTAGTTTCTGAATTTGATGATCTTGTTGATAGCTTTGGGGTATTCCCATCATATGACAATTGATGCTTTTCGTTTGTTTTGTTGGTTTTAGGCATCAATCAATATAGGGATATTGAAATATATCTTAAAATATATGTTCCTGATTTTCTAAGACTTCACTTTTAAAATAGTAACAGATTACTCATAAATATCACAGCCAAAAATTACATGCCCATGTCAAACCACACATGGGTACAATGAATTTCTGAAACCATTTCATACATTGATGTAAGCCTCCATGTTTGCTTATGTAGTCTTTTTCTAAGCTGCTGCTTTCAAATTTGGCACTCAGTTCATTATTCTAACAAATTGTATTTTAAAATTAATGAAATTTGATAATAATCAAGTATGAAAATAGTTTTCCTTTCACCAATCTATGTCTAAAATACTGCTACAGCATCCCAAAGCTAACCAGTGAATCAATTAAAATTCATTTTCAACTATACCAAAAAAAGAGAACAGAAAAACTATGAATGCAAAATATAAATGTACCTCTTCTTCCAGGCTCTCCTGGCCTGGTTTGACAAGAAGGTAAGATCTGGGTGAATATGATGACAGATGGGCTTTAAGGCTCCAGCCTTTACTTGTCTGTGAGTCTAATGTTGTGCTGGAAATCTCTTCATGCTGAATCTTGTATTTGTTTTTCTGCTTCTTTTTCTTTGCTTCTGCTTTTGATTCTTCTTGAACATCATTCTCTTCTGTGTCTGGCATTACCGCAAGCTTTTTCTTCTTTTTCTTTTCTTTTCTGTGGAACACATGATGTAAATTACATATTATATATATGTCTTACTTCTATTTATTCAAAGACACCTGTGCATTAACTCTAAAACTCTCCTTGACCTGCCTTCACCTCTGAACTTTTACCTTTCATCATCTTCTGGTTCATCTTCAGCAAACTGCTCTGGAATTCCTAGTTTCTTAATAAAATCCAAGATCTACAAGCATAAAAAATAAAATAAGATATATAAGATTTTATAATTGGATTTTTTACACTTCCTACAATATGTATTGTAATAAAGGCAGATTTTAACTTCTTAGGTGCAAGCAATATGCAGATCAAAAAATGATGATACTAGTAATTTAAGTCCCTGGTTTTCTCAAACATGTACCGGTAATTACTATCCCTAAAATTACCTCATCTCTTCTTATGCCATCTTCATGTCCATCTTCATCAAATTCTTCAATTATTTCCTCATCATTCTCATCTATTCCTTCCAACAATTGAACATCATTCTACCATTAAAAGAATCCATATTTAGTACACACAAAAATACAGTTTTTCCATAACAAACAATGCATTTTTTCTCACCCATACACCCCGTCCCAATTAATTCGAAGTATATCTGTGGGCTATATAAAGCAATTAATACAGTTACTTCTGCAATTAAATACTGTATGTGTACCAGTACTTTTAAAAGGGGGCTTTATATTTTAGCTGTTTTGCCAATTCAGGAATACCGCTAAGGGCACTAAAAAATCATAAACATATACAGTACATGGCACGGATATGCGTAGCGCTAATTCATGATTAATTCAATAACTTCATACCTGGTGATTGCGCTAAAATTTCAATACACCTATTTATGTACACTACAGTATATAAACATGATAAAGGAGAATAAATATGGTCAACATCGATTGGTAATAATTCAGTACAATGTAAGCAATCAGACTTATCCATGCCTCAACACACACAGGGTAGTGGACAGTTACTCTAATAATAGCAATTCTTTTTTTTGCTCATAAAAAGTATTCAAAAGCTGCAATGTTACAACTTTGATTTTGATTGTTGTTTTGATAGCCCATAGTACTGTACATATATTAAGAGTTAAATACATTTGACTTTTTGTTTATTTCTAACCAAAAACATTTTTTTGTGAAAAACTGCATATAAATAGCTAAATAAAGCTATATAGCTATTCAAACCTATATAGGCAAATAAACAGGTCCAGTACAATCACTAGATTTAGCTACATAGGTAGAATTACCTACGTAGCTCTATTTACCTACCTCAGACAGCTTTATTTAGCTATTTCAATGCAACTTTTCAAAATTTTTCTTTTTATTAAAAATAGACAAAAAGTCGCAAGAAAATGACTATTAATATTTATACTAGAGAGGTTTTAAAAAACAATACTAAGCAGAGATAGTTTAAACACTGCTGCATTTGGACAATTTAGAGCAAAACATGCAATTCCATTGTTTGGGTAACTGTCCTCTCTCTTGTGTGCAGTGAGGCATGGCTGAGTATGATTACTTCACAGTGTGCTGAACATAATTACCGACCTATTATCATGTTAACTGGAACTGGACTTCTTTGGCATTTCAATCCTGGAGTAACTGTTTTAACTGTCATACATAGATTGTAATTGCGCAGAAAAAGACATTTCTTCAAGAGTGATTTTTTTCATGAATTGTTTTCAGATGAGTTCAACGTTGGAAATGATCACAGCATGCATCAAACAGGTCCAGTACAATCACTACATTTAGCTACGTAGGTAGAATTACCTACGTAGCTTTATTTACATACCTCAGGTAGCTTTATTTAGCTATTTCAAGGTAAGTTTTCAAAAGTTTTCTTTTTATTAAAAAGAGACAAAAAGTCGCAATTAAATGACTATTGATATTTATAATAGTGAGGCTTTAAAAAACAATTCAAAGCAGAGATAGTTTATACATTGCTGCGTTTGGACAATTTAGAGCAAAACATGTAATTCCATTGTTTGGTTATCTGACCATACGGTGAGGTGCGGTGAGGCATGACTGAGTATGATTACTTCACATTGTGCTGAATAATTACCGACCTATTATCGTGTTAACCAGAACTGGACTTCTTTGTCATTTCATTCAAGGAGTAACTGTTCTAACTGTCATACATAGCCCCAAAACTTTCAGAACTTTGATTGCAATTGCGCAGAAAAATACATTTTTCCAAGAGGGATTTATTCATGAGTTGTTTTCAGATGAGTTCAGAGTTGAAAATGATCACTGCATCAAAATGATATTGTCTGCACACCCTGAGAAAAATGCTTTTTAAAAGAAATAGATCAATTTGGTAGCTAAATAAAGCTACTTCAGGTAGGTAAATAAAGCTATGTAGGTAAATCAAGCTACGTAGCTAAATCTAGTGATCGTACCAGACCTGTCAAAATGAGATTTTCTGCACATCCTAAGAAAAATGCTTTTTTATAGAAATAAATTGATTTGGTAGCTAAATAAAGCAACCTCAGGTAGGTAAATAAAGCTAAGTTGGTAAACCAAGCTACGTAGCTAACTCTAGTGATTGTACCAGACCTGATTAAGGGGGATGTACGGCCACCTTTAGTGCTGTGAGAACAAAATGTAAACATTTCTTCAAATGGCTAAAATACATCATATTTTGATCAAATTTTAAGTCCTTATGATAAAGATACAATAAATATTAATAACTGAATGCATGTTGTGCATATATAATCTATACTTTTGCAGAAAAATGCTTTTGATATGCTCCTTAGAACTGCGCAGCTACAGAATTCAGCTGAGCCTTAAAAAATCCAAAAAAATATGCAAACTGTGCATCAATGTTCTCTCTACAACCATTTGTTGAGAAAATGTCTAAATTTTGCACTTTTAAATGATAATTTCAAGTTCAAAACAAGGTATCGTTGTCTTCAAAAAGAGTGTAAAGAACCATGAAAGTAGTTCATGGATAGCAGCACGTGGTCTATTTTTAGCACAGAAGTTTGTTTTCCAGACCTCTTCTTAATATGGAGGGACATAACAATCTTTAAATGTAGAAGAGAATTACAGCAGTAAATACAAAATATTTCAAATAGTATGAATACTTTTAAAAGAGGAAATGTGTTATAGTATGGCTTGAAGTAATTTATTTAGTAATTATTATCGAACAGTTGTTAAATAATGTACTTATTGATATCAAAGAAAAAAATCTTAAACTCTTTGATTCCAGGTAAGGAAAAATGAGCACCATCAAAGTTAAGAATTAAGAGTTTGTAAGTTTGCCACAGATAACTTATAATATATATCAAAATTTTAATTATCACCAATGAAACACAAAGAAATTAAACACATAAAATCGATATGAATGACCTTGATTTAGTACCTACTAGTACGAGGGGTGATCACAAAGTTCGCGAACTATCTCTATATCTACAAAACCACAATTCAGATTAGAAACAAATTCGGTGCACACATAGCCAAACACAAGTTTTATAAAATAGCATATGCTGAATAAAGTTTTGCTCATAATGACGTCAATATGCAGGTACTTGTGACGAAAAATGGTTGCCTCAGTGGAACTCGTTTAACAAACGACTAAAATATTTATGGTATATCTTAAAAATGCCTTTGAAGTAGCATATAAGAATTTGTTCATAGTTTATTAAGACAAATGGCTTCCTACAAATTCAGTCAATGACTGGATAGATCGTTTTAGTGAAGGAAGGCAGATGGTTAAATATGATACTTGTTTTATTGCCAAGTGATATATTAGCAAGTTTGAAAAGGGGTGTGTTTTTAATTTAGCAATATGCTATCAAAGACCTCCAATTTACGCTTTGAAAATCAAAGACCTCCAATTTACACTTTGAAAAATACTTGAATATTTCAACAATAATATAACTATCAAATACCTAAGATATATCGTTTACTTTTTGATCTACCCTCGTATACTCTGTCAAATAAACATTTACAATTTTGATTTTAGCGGAGCAACATTTGAAAAGGAATGAAATCATTCAGAGTGGGTTAGGAGATTTAATGAATAAAAAAACTTTTTCTATTTGCCCTTTTTGTCAAAATTACAATTCTACAGAGTAAAGAAAAAAATCAACATTAAGAAATATTTTATACCATCTTTAAAATGACGTTTGGTGGTCCTCCCAACTCAGGGAAAAATTATTGGGTCCGTATTCATAGGTGAGAAAAAATTCCTAAAATTTTAAACATATTCGTTGACGGAAGAAAAAAAAAAACATGTAATGGGATGTAAAAAAAAATTGAGTCGGGCCATTTCTAGGCAGTAGATCGGGAGAGAGGGCAACCAAATATTTTTATAACAAATTGTCTTATAAGGCTAGTACATGTTCCATCACATACTTAGTAATGCAAAATTTTTTAATCTTTGACACTATTTTGAAAAACAAACATAGGATTTTTTTTTGGGGGGGGGGGGGGGTAGCCTCTCATTTTTTTGCGTGATAGACATATCATATGCAATGGACTTTTCTTTGCAAACATTGTGCTTGCTTCTAAATTTCAAAGAAATAACTCAATATATTTTATCAAGCTTCGTATGTTCAATGAGCGAGAGCTTACCATGTTGTCAACATAATGAGACATGATGCGTTTTTATGTCCAAACATTACTCCATACAATGTGTGGTTCATTGCAAACAATCTAGCTATTTATGTGAGTTGCCTGAAGGAAATCCTATAACTGCCTTTTTTTTCTCTATCTAACTGCTAAACAAAATAGACACATGTACCAACTTTTCGAATGTAAGACATGTAATTACAATTTGTTTTTCATGCACTGCATATTGTTTAACATTTTGAAATTAAATGTTAAGAATCCTCCTTGCAGTGCCCCATTTGAAAATAACTTCGATTGCCTCAGAAAAGAGACCCACCGTAAACACATATGTTTAGGACATTTTTTATCTTTTTTCTTGAGTTTTAAAGAAACCAACAAATCATCAAGACTTGTTCCATGAAAAATTAAATATAATCATGGTAATAAACGCATCTATCCACAGCAGATATATGCACATGCCAACCACGTGCTCAGTGGAATGATATTATCGAGGAAACTCGAGCTGTAAACAGAACAGTTTTTCCCGATTTGCTGGAATTGGGTTAAAATAGCCTTTTTTCATTAATCAGACGATGCAATGCAACAAATAAAAGTAGTAAGTAATATAACCTAATGATTATTGCTTAGTAATTTCTTGTCTTGATGTTATTATGGTCGCATTTATTCTAAAACCAATGCTATTCGAACTCTGTGTGACAGAGGAATGGCGGACGAAATAAACACATGGCCTCAGGAAGACACCCATATGAAAAATCAAATTTTCAAGAATTATGGATTATGACAAGAAAAAAGCGAAACAAATGGTTGTAGCCATATTATCAGTGAATCAAACTAACACTATATTCAATGCATTTTTCATCTCGTGAATGCTGAAGCTGCGCAGTTCTAACATGATTAATTTCCTCCTAATTAAAACAAAATAAACTTAATTATTAACTGATTTTGGTCTCTAACAGTAGGTAATTAGTGCATTAGCACTTTGAGTAACTTTGGGCTAGTTTAGTACAGTATTAAGCGCATTCTTGGTATTTCTTATTTTACACCAGACTAGATCCAATATGGCTTGTACATCCCCCTTAAGATATTGAACAGGACATGTTAGTTTTCATGATAAATTTCATCATGGGAAAATAATTTTTAGGAATCCACATAAAGGGATATGCCATTTAATGTGTCTTATGATAAACAAATACCTTATCTCCACCTAACTCACTGACAGTCTTGAAATCTAGATGAACATCTTTCACACGTGTTTTGACTTTCTTTTTGGAAGCCATGTTGTAAACATAAGATTGAGAGGCGATACGGTTGGAACGATATAATCCGGATTATATTCGGGACATAGTTCTTTAAGGATCGATGTCAAGAATATGGGAGAAAAAAAAATAAGTTGTTTACTTTTATTTGTATATATATGTAGACAATTTAATGGATCTCTGGATTACCCCTTCATGTTTTTTTTTCTTATTGAGAAGTTGATGGCTCGTTTCAGTTTATTCTCTATTGAGAAGTCGATGGCTCGTTTCAATGTTGAGGGGGAGTATTGAAACGCGCCATTGACTTCTCAATAGATAAAAGTTTCAGTTAAATTCACAAAATGAAAACAAGTCTCGACAGTAAAATAAAATGTTTTCATCGAAATGCATATTTTTTATAAACGAACCATAAAACGGTGTTGGTGAGTACTAACAAGTATCTTAACCTATTCTCTTTATAGAAGTGTGCAGACTTTCGCCTACATGTACATCCGATGTAGGTGAAAGCCCGTCCATTTTTCTAAAGAGAATACTAGTATCTGAAATCACACGGAAAATGCCGCCTCTGGTTGGAGACGGCGAATTCCCAGTTTTCGTAATGGCACCGGTTCCTAAATTATAACCTTTTCCTGGGAAGTAAATATCAAAATCGTGAAAAAAAGCCTGGAAAACGTAAAAAATTTAAAATCCCGGTAACTTCAACGTATCTGTCAGTAGCCTGTCTCGGTTAAAAAAATGATCGTACTCGAATCATGCTCTTGTGTATCGAATAAGTTGGAAGGCGTATATTAACACCATATACATGTATGTATGTAGGTTAATATTAGTGATATGTTTAAGGAATCACTGTCCAGTTAGTATAGTATGCCAGGGCATCAACGATTGTGGGGAACATGGGATAATTTGCATAACGGGCGAAATACGGAAAGTTGACAAAGTCAACTCGATTGTCAAACAGTTATATTTGTCCCTTATCGTCCTTAGTTAGTAAAAGATCCAGATTTGAAATAGATATAGCAGACCCTGTGGTGTCGAGATGGAGTTATCAAATCAGACCCAAAATGAGAGCAAACCACACAAAGGCGACAGTAGACTTAACTATTTAAATAGTTGAGAATGATTTTTATACAATAGTTTGTATCAATATAGGTCTTTCCTAGCATTTCAATACAAGAATGAATAAGTATTAAATATTAAAGTAATATACAAGTACCGAATAAAGCATATTTAAATGCACCAATTAGTGGAACACGTAATGTGGTTTGCCAATTTATTTATTTTTTGTATAAGGGATACTAAATTGTTACCAATGAGCTTTCCTTTCCTCCTGGCAGATAGTGGGATGAAAAAGAGAGTTCCATCTTTAAATGCCATACACTAGTTACTTAATTATTTTCTCTCTCTCTCTCTCTCTCTCTCTCTCTCTGGGTGTACAATAACAATGAATTTATTCTCACAAACTGACATTAAGTACAGAGTAGAGACAAATTACAAATATAGATGAACATACGTGCATTCGTTAAGAAAAAAAATTAAGTCTCAAAACTAGTCTAACAATGAGCTAACCAGGAGAGTCAATGTGTATAAACATGTGCGTGACCCCATTGTTGTGTATCGAAAAAGTCGACAATAATTACCTAAATATTTAAATTCAGTACACACTAGAAAGGGGTTAGTAGGGAAAAGAAAGATTAATTTCCAAAGTAAACATGTCGTAAAAAGATAAGACATTCCTCACCCGTAATATAAATCTCTTTAAACAGACTGCATTGTATAGTGCAGGTTATGAGGGCGATCAAATATCTCCATAGTTCACCCGATTGATATCTCTACAACCCTCCCTCTACCCACCACTATACAGGTAAGAACTTACTCATTCAACAACAAGAAATGGCATAAAATTTATATGATACCGTATAGAACCCAAATACTACTTGTACATGACAAAGCAATTCCTTCCTTGATCGAAGGTTTTTTTTTTATGGTTTTTCGTAGAATCTTTCAACTCCGAACTTCTCTGGTTGTACACATGATAAACAAGTTTATGCAGTAAAACTATTGTTGATTGTATAATTTTCTGGATTTCCCTTTCAGTAGTTGTATACATCCATTATTGTTTTCTTCTCATCAGTTCAGCTCAGATCAGAACTGGTAGTGTTTCGATTTTTATAAGATTTGTGTTAAACTTTAAAGATTTCAATTAATTTGCACATCACGTCACCACTGTTCTCACAGCTCATCAGTCAGAATCGAGCTGAGCTGTAGTTTTTTTTTTTTTTTACTTATTTTACATAATCGACGAGTGAAGTACTTAAGTTGTGTGTTGTTTTCCGTTGTTTTCAGAAGAGGAAGAACATTCATATTTATAGGACCTTGACAATGTCGTCGACAGACAAATGTAAGTATTTCTCATATTGGTTTAAATTGCATGGTTATTCAAAATAGAAGAATGACTACCTTTCGGTATTCAGTATTTGAAGTCGTTTAAGTAGCAGTCAGCTGCTTAAACAGTTATTAATATAATTTATATTGAAACTGTCTCATTTTACATGACACGTCACACTCGAATTCATTTTACCCAGCGCATACCGACTGGTAGCAGAGAAAAATGTCACAATTCGGTTAAAAAATTAAGTCAACATGAACATAATTTTTTTTCAAGTTCTAGCTATCCGACTTTTACTTTTCTATACTTTCAGTATTTCCTTTACTAAAGAAACGCTTGACGTCCAAGGTGATGTACCCTTTTTATATCACAGTCGCAGCTTACTTCACTCTGTTCCAGCCATTAATTTACTTCCCGCCACAAACCTGGACTGCAGCCATAGCAAAGGCACTTCCGGTGTGGGTTTTAATTGTATATGTACGACTTTCCTCACGTGAAAAACTGACACATATTATCCCTAAAAGCTACGATCATCAAAACATGATCACTGGCTTGCTCTTCTTCAGTCTTGGGGACATCTTCTTCATCTTCGACACAGACTTAATGGAGGATGGGATGCTTTGTTTCACAATTGCTCAGTTTTACTTTTCCCTCGTTGTCCAACAGGAAATTACAAATAGCCGAGTGAAATATATATTTATGTTTTTTGGATTTGTGTCATTTTCATTCGTCATGAATTCTATCGATGACGGCATAATGGATATCTTTGTATTGTTCCACCTACTTCTCATATATACCGTTGGATGGCGTTCGACTTGTCGTCTGCGAAAAGAGGGACTACAGTTTTCTACCTTAATGCCATGTTTAGGAAGTCTGCTTTTCATTGCCTCTGACACTATCCAGGCTGCTAACAAATGGAGATGGAAAATAGCTTTTATTGACTTCTGGGGAACCTTGTTTGATTACACCGCCTTGTTGTGTTACGCGGTGATGATGGGTACAACAAAGACTGATTTATACATTGAAAGAAAGTTCTTGAATTTTTCTTCGAGTAAACTAAATTAAATTTGACCTTGATAGTAAAACGTGGACCGGGTCAAATTAATCAGGACGTAACATTATCTCATTAAAATTCTAGTCTCTCTTTTTCAATGTCATTTTTGTATGTACTCAATAATGAAATAGAAAAAAAAAACAAGATGTGTTTGTGAAACACTATGCACCCGGCGGCAACACAATTTTAAAAAAGATATTTTTAGCATATATGTCACAGTCAGGGTCACAAGGCAATTGACCTTGGTGCCATTTGAAAGAACTTAATTGGTAAAGTATGGATGCCAAATATGAAGTCTCTATCTCATATGGTTCAAAATTTATGGCAAAGGTACGAAAAAACTATTTTTAGCATACAGATCACAGTCAAGGTCACAAGGTCGTTGACCTTGGTGTCATTTGAAAGAGAATAATTAGTGGAGTATGCGTACTATAAATATGCAGTCTCTATCTTCTATGGTTCGAAAGTCGTGGCGAAGGTACGAAAAATCTGTTTTTAGCATACAGGTCACAGTCAAGGTCATTGACCTTGGTGTCATTTGAAAGAGCTTAATTAGTGGAGTACGCATACTAAATATGAAGTCTCTATCTTTCATGGTTCAAAAGTTATGGCGACGGTTAAAGTTTGCAGATAAAAAGTTATTTTTAGCATATAGGTCACAGTCAAGGTCACAAGGCCATTGACCTTGGTGTCATTTGAAAGATCTTAATTGTTGAAGTATGCATACAAAATATGAAGTCTCTATCTTTCATGGTTCAAAAGTTATGGCAAAGGTTAATTAACAAACACACAGACAGGACAAAACAATATATGCCCCTGATCTGCGCATAAAAATCAGTTGAACGGAGGCTTTTCAAGTACTAGTACAGAATAATGTACATATTTACATGTACAGTAGATGCCATTATTTAAAGTCTGATTGATATGAAATTATCATCCAGACTGATTCAGTTACTGGTATATCAAGCAAAATTATCTACAACGGGTGGCAGTAAAATAAGTTGCATATCTGCATGTATTAAATATATTTACACATAAGATTGGCTGCAATTCATTTCACGGGTGGAAAACTTGTTGCAGAAAGCAGTATGCAAATTAAGTATTAATTTATACCCAATTCAGACACTTGTTATCAATGGATCTTTATATTGTACCTGTAAACGCCAAACGCAGCAGTAATGCTTTTTGAATGTAACACGATGCAGGTCACAATACCTAACACTTTCAGTGCATCTCCTGGCTTGTGACATTAACAATAATATCTGATCGTTCTACTTTACGACTTTTTTTTTCTTAGAATAAAAAAAGGAATTTAAATATGCATTTATATGTTTCATTCAAGAACTTTAAATTTTATTAAGGTTATCCGCTCCTCAACCAGGAAGGATAACTCTTATTAAGGTCTTCCGTTTCCAACGGAAGACCTTATTGTTTTCGTTCGATTTCTTTTTCCCTATTATTAAGGTCTTTCGTTTCCAACGGAAGACCTTATTGTTTTCGTTCGGTTTCTTTTTCCCTATTATTAGGGTCTTCCGTCTCCAACGGAAGACCCTTCTATTATTGTATTGTTTCTTTTTCACTTTTATTATTCTTTTTTCTCCTTACCGATTTTGTGCAGAGGATTTCTCAGAGATGGCTGGATCGATTCAATTCAAATTTTTAGACTTTATGTGTTTCTATCTGAAGTTTGTACCGGCAATTCAATTTTGAAAAATTCACTTCCGGTCGGAAGTTATCGCTCTTTTAGTGAATTTTAGAGGGTCTCCTTGTCGGCTCTGGAAATCAAAAATGGTAGTAGCTAGAAAGCTGAAATTTTCAGGGATGATAGAGGACATAATCCCATGATGCACCTGGGTTTTCAAATTTTTCGAAGATGTTTAGTATGGAAACGGCCTAGGGGTTGAAATTTAGGAAACGAATAAGTAGTGAATTTTCGAGACATTTTGTATCATATCTTAAAAAGTATAGACATTTTGTTAAAACATACTGAATAATATTTGTGCAAAATGAAAAGTTCTTTCAAATGATGTCAATCAAAAAGTGCTGAATCATCAAATTAGGGACAAAAAGGACAAAAATTGATTTGTATTCTAACTCTTGAACGATCAATATTTTATGATACATTATTGAAACAAAAATGTTCCTCTTAATAATCTACAACTATATATCATACTGTTGACGTCATATATTACGTATCTAGGGGCATCAAGTAGTAATTTTTTTTTTTCTACACCGGTATCTCAGTAACGTTTCAGTGGATTTTTATAAAACTTCCAGAGATGATAGGGGACGATGTTCTCTATTGACTTCTTGTTTTCATTTTTTATAAAATCAGTTCCGTTCCCTAAATATTACATATTTTTGACATTTTGCTGCAATTCTGGTATCTCATATTCTGAGAAAACAACGCAAAAAAGAGATTTGAAATTTTCAGGAATGATTGAATGTAATCCTAACAAGAGCATCTGAGTTCTGAAATTTTAAGAAGACATTTAAATTTTTTAAATTTTAAATTTGTATTTTTCATAAAATTTTTTTAATCTAATTAAAAGAATTTTTATACCATCAGATATATCTTGGCAAGAGCTTTCCAAAAATGTATTTGTTTTGTGTTTGAGTACAATAATAAACAATATATAAGCTCAGGTGTGTTTAGGTCACTTTAGTGCAAGTGTACTCTTAGGAATTTTCTTTAAAAAATCATAACTCTTTGATTTATTGACCGATTTCAAATTTTTTTGTACCATCAAATAGATCTTTTTAAGACCTTTCCAACGGTATATTTCTTTTTATTGTACGTGCACTAATAAAGAAAATATAAGCTCAGGTAAGTTATACCTTCATTTTGACAGGACATGTCAAATTCACTCTTCGGTGCTCTTTGATCTTGGGTGGATATCCTTTGATTTCTGTAAAAAGTCATTTCTCTTTCATTTCTTGACCGATTTTAAAAAAATTAAAACCATTAAATAGATCTTTTTGAGAGCTTTTCAACGGTATATTTTTTTTAGATTGTAACTGCAATAATAAAGAAATTATGAACTCAGGAATTTAAGCATATTGCTTTGACAGAACATGCCGAACTCATTATCAAGGACGCTTGCGGTCAGTGCGGCTGAATGAACTCTTTGATCTTTGGCCTATATCCTTCGATTTAAAGAAATATTATACAATTTATTTGGAGTCTCGAAAACGTCAAAAGTGTGAGATTTTATCGTTTCAATTTTTTTTCAAAAAATTTAAATTGCTTTCAAATGTAAAACAAGGACTTTAATGCGTTTTTATAAGATAGAGAACATCAGACCATATGTTTTGAAATCGTCCAAAGGTCAAATAGAGTGAAATCAAATCGATTTAAATTTTTCAATTTTTTTTTTAATTGGCTCCTAATTGTTTAAAAATGGACTACATACGTATTTAAAAGATCGAGAACAACACATAAGTTTTTTTGAAATCCCTCTAACTTCAAATAGAGTGAAATTTAAACGATTTTAAATTTTCAAAAAAAAATTTATATGTCAAATCAAGTATTATTATTACTATATTTTGACAGATGTAGAACATCACAATAACGTGTTTTGACATCTCTCAAATGTCAAATACAGTGAGAATTAGACGATTTAAATTTAAAAAAAAATTAAATTGCTTCAAAATGAAAAATTAAGTACTACATTTGTATTTTGACAGATGTAGAACATCATACAATGTATTTGAAATCTCTCAAAGGTCGAAAAGAGTGAGATTTAAACGATTTAAATTTTTGGAAAAATTTAAATTGCTCCCAGTTGAGAAATTGAGTACTATATTTGTGTTTTGACAGATGAAGGACATCATATAATGTGTTTTGAAATCGTTCAAAGGTCAAACAGAGTGAGATTTAAACGATTAGAATTTAAAAAAAAAATTAAATTTCTCTCAAATGTAAAATCAAATACTATACCTGTATTTTGACAGATGGAGAACATCATACAATGTGTTTTGAACTTAAAAAGGTCAAATAGTGTAGATTTAAACGATTTAAATTTTTCAAAAAATTTAAATTGCTTCAAAATGTAAAATCAAATACTATATCTGCATTTTGACAGATGGAGAACATCACACAAAGTGTTCTGTAATATCTCAAAGGTCGAAAAAAGTGAGATTTAAACGATTTAAATTTTTCAAAAAATTTAAATTTCTTACAAATGTAAAATCGAGTATAATATCTGTATTTTGACAGATGGAGAACTTCATACAGTGTGTTTTGAAATCTCTCAAAAGTCAAATTTAGTGAAATTTAAACGATTTAAATTTTTCAAAAAATTTAAATTGCATCCAAATGTTCAATTGAGTGCTATATTTGTATTGTGACAGATGGAGAACATCATATAATAAGTTTTGAAATCTCTCAAATGTCAAATAGAGTGAGATTTAAACGATTTAAATAAAAAGAAAAAAAACAAATTTCTTCCAAATTTAAAATCGAGTATAATATCTGTGTTTTGACAGATGGAGAACTTTATACAATGTGTTTTGAAATCTCTCAAAGGTCAAATAGATTGAGATTTAAACGATTTAAATTTTTCAAAAAATTTAAATTGCTTCAAAATGTTAAATTGAGTGCTTTATTTGTATTGTGACAGATGGAGAACATCATACAATAAGTTTTGACATCGTTGCTTCAGAATAATAATAATAACTAGAGCCGACCTCGTTGCAAAGCAACGAGTAGGTCTTCCGTCCTGTTTGACCTGAAGTACATCTGCAACTTTCATTTTAGAAAAAAAAATGATTAATGAAGTCCAAAAATGGTTTAATCCTCCAAATCTATATTAATTATTGCAATATTAAGCAATTTTTGGCTACTTCCGGTTTGACTGGAAGTGACGTCGACGGACAGAAAATTAAGATTTAAGCTTCCAGTGAATATGTAACCCAAAACCTGTAAAGAACGGCAAAAATATGCAATTTTTGACTACTTCCGGTTTGAATGGAAGTGACGTCGCCGGACGAATTTTGACAACACCTATAGATTAAGCTTTACATTTTGAACAACTTTGCATCTTTGACGTATTACAAATTCTCAATACGTTTTGAGATATTAAGAAAAAACTTTTGGCCCCTCCCAGCCCCTAATTATAGGGGACAGCCCCTGATCATTGATATCATTCGAAAGATCGCGACATTCTTCACAACTTTTGTTCTATATGTCTTTACAAAATATTAATGTGTAAAAAGATATTGCAAAAAATGTGTGAAAAATTTCTAAATTCCCGATAGGTTTTTTTTCGAGCCATAGCGAGCGCCAACGTGCTGCACTTCCGGAGAATAAGAAAGGTGTGTGTCACATCAGCACATATTGCTCTATAATCGCTGAAAATCTTACGTTTCTATCTAAAAGCACTTTTGAGAAAAATGCTGGACAATGTGACCCTCTGAAAATCACTAAATCGCGGAAATCTCGAAACCGGTAGTGACGTCATAAAAACAAAAAAATATATATCAGGTTTGTTTGATGTTCAATCAGTCCTGAATGTTTCATGAAAATCGATCGAGCCGTTTCCGAGAAATCGCGTGCACAAAATCGGTAAGAAAAAAAAATAATAAAAATAACTAGAGCCGAGCTCGTTGCAAAGCAACGAGTAGGTCTTTCGTCCTGTTTGACCGGAAGTAACTTTCATTTAAAAAAAAAATAAAGAGTAATGAAGTCCCAAAATGGTTTAATTTCAATTCTAATTAAAACCTTCAAAATTAGCCATTTTTTGCAACTTCCGGTTTGACCGGAAGTGACGACGACGGACGAAAAATTGAGATTTAAGCTTCCAGTGACATATGATATCCAAAAACCTGTCAAGAACAGCAAAAATTTGCAATTTTTTACTACTTCCGGTTTGACCGGAAGTGACGTCGCCGGACGTATTTTGACGACGCCATTAGATAAAGCTTGATATTTTAAACAACTTTGCTTCTTTGACGTATTACAAATTCTCAATACTTTTTGAGATATAAAGGAAAAACTTTCGGCCCCTTTTGGCCCTTTATTATAGGGGACAGCCCCCTATCGTTGATATCTTTCGACAGATCGTGACATTCTTCACAACGTTTGTTCTATATGTCTTTACAAAATATTAATGTGTAAAAAGATATTGCCAAAAATGTGTGAAAATTTTGAAATTCTTGATAGGTCTTTTTTCGGGCCATAGCAAGAGCGCACTTCGTACTTCCGGTGGTTGTGATATACGAAATTGTGTGTCACTTCTCCAAAGGTTGCTCTATCATCGCTGAAAATTTCATGCTTCTGTGTTGAGCACTTTTTCAGAAAAATGCTTGACAATGTGACCCTCTGAAAATCACTAAATCGCGGAAATCTCGAAACAGGAAGTGACGTCATGAAAATAAAAATTACGTCTCAGGTTTAATTGATGTTCCATCAGTCCTGAAAGTTTCATGAAAATCGATCAAGCCGTTTCCGAGAAATCGCGTGCACAAAATCGGTAAGAAAAAAAACAATAATAAAAATAACTAGAGCACAGCTCGTTGCAAAGCAACGAGTAGGTCTTCCGTCCTGTTTTTACCGGAAGTGACGTCAACAAAAGAAAGCAATGGGCTAAGTCGTCTCCAGTGACTTTATGATTTCAATTTTGTGTCAAAACCTTAAAAAAAACAACCATTTTTTGCTATTTCCGGTTTGACCGGAAGTAATGCCGACGGATGGAAAATTAAGTTTTATGCTTCCAGTGACATATGTTACCCAAAAACATGTCAAGAACGGCAAAAATATGCATTTTCTGATGACTTCCGGTTTGACCGGAAGTGACGTCGCAAGACATATTTTGACGACTACAATAGATTAAGCTTGACATTTTGAACAACTTTGCTTCTTTGACGTATTACAAATTCTCAATACTTTTTGACATATAAGGAAAAAAAATGGCCCCTCTCAGCCCTTAATTATAGGGGTCAGCCCCTTACCATTGATATTTTTTGAAAGATCGTGATATTCTCTACAATTTTTATTCTATATGTTTTCACAAAATATTAACATGTAAAAAGATATTGCAGAAAAGGTGTTTAAAATTTTTAAATTCTTGATAGGATATTTACGGGCCATAGCTAGCGCCGACGTGCTGCACTTTCGGAGAGGTGTATGTCACATCAGCACATGTTGCTCTATCATCGCTGAAAATTTCATGCTTTTGTGTTAAGTGCTTTTCGAGAAAACTGCCGGACAAAGTGACCCTCTGAAAATCACTAAATCGCAAAAAATCTCAAAACCGGAAGTGACGTCATCAAAACAAAAAATTATGTATCAAGTTTGTTTGATGTTCTATCAGTCCTGAAAGTTTCATGAAAATTGAGCGAGCTGTTTCCGAGAACTCGCGTGCTCAAAATCGGTAAGAAAAAACAATAATATCTAGAGCAAAGCTCGTTGCAAAGCAACGAGTAGGTCTTCCGTCCTGTTTGACTGGAAGTAGCTTTAATTTCAAACAAAAATGAGAAATAACGCCCAAAATTGCTTTGAATCCTCAAAAGCTATGTTAATAAATGCAAAAATAAGCAATTTTTTGCTACTTCCGGTTTGACCGAAAGTAACGACGACGGACGGAAACTTAATTTTTAAGCTCCCAGAGACATTTGTTACCCAAAAACTTGTCAAGAATGGCAAATATACGCGTTTTTCGACTACTTCCGGTTTCGCCGGAAGTGACGACGCTGGACGTATATTTACGACTTCAATAGATAAAGCTTGACATTTTGAACAACTTTGCTTCTTTGACGTGTCACAAATTCTCAATACTTTTTGAGATATAAAGGAAAAACTTTCAGCCCCTCTAAGCCCTTAATTTTAAGAGCCAGCCCTTTTTCCGAGATATCATTTGAAAGATCTTGGAATTTGCACTTCTTTTGTTCTATATGTTTTAACAAAATATTTCCAGGTAAAAAGATATCGTTGAAAAGGTGTTAGAAATTTTGCAATTCGCCATATGACTTTTTTTGGGCCATAGTGTGCGCCGGCGTGCAGCACTTGGTAAAAATGTTGTGATATACAAATTTACATTCCTTGCTCTATCATCACTGAAAATTTCATATTCCTGTGTTAAGTGCTTTTTGAGAAGTGCTGCGGACAAAATTACCCTCTGAAAAATCACCAAATCTCAAAAATCTCAAAACTGGAAGTGACGTCATCAAAATAAAAAAATATATATCTAGTATTTCTAGTTCTTTTCCATGCTCTATCAGTCCTGAAAGTTTTCACTCTTTAAAAAAATGAATAAATACATCCAAAATGGTTTGATTCCTCCAAATTTATGTTAATTAATGCAAAAATTGGCCATTATTTGCTACTTCCGGTTTGACCGGAAGCGACGACGACGGTCGGAAAATTGAATTTTATGCTCTCAGTGACAGATGTTACCCCAAAACTTGTAAAGAACGGCAAAAATACGCATTTTCTGAGGTACTTCCGGTCCTGTTTGTCACCGGACAAATTTTGACATCAGATTCAACATTTTGAACATTTTTCAAAAAAAAAATGAGTAATTTTTGAGAAATTAAAAAATGGTTTAATCCTTTTTTCGAAATCTTATATGTTTTAACAAAATATTTCTAGCAAAAAGATATTGAAGAAAAGATGTTAAAAATTTTGAATTTTACGATACTTCCGGTACATGTAGCTAGCCGGAAGTTACGTACATCCGGAGAGAATAATTACTGACTTTTCAAAACGTTACTCTGGCATCAGAAAATTTCATGCTTTTGTGTTTATGCTTTTTGAAAATCCCAAAAACCTTTTCACTAAATCGGCAAACATAAGCAATTTCCGACTACTTCCGGTTTGACTGGAAGTGACGTCACCGGACGAATTTTGACGACACCTATAGATTAAGCTTTACATTTTGAAAAACTTTGCTTCTTTGACGTATTACAAATTCTCAATACGTTTTGAGATATTAAGAAAAAACTTTTGGCCCCTCCCAGCCCCTAATTATAGGGGCCAGCCCCTAATCATTGATATCATTCGAAAGATCGCGACATTCCTCACAACTTTTATTCTATATATCTTTACAAAATATTAATGTGTAAAAAGATATTGCCATAAATGTGTGAAAATCTCTAAATTCCCGATAGGACTTTTTTTGAGCCAAAGCGAGCGCCGACGTGAGAAAAAGAGAGGTGTGTGTCACATCAGCACATATTGCTCTATAATCGCTGAAAATCTTACGTTTCTCTCTAAAAGCAATTTTGAGAAAAATGCTGGACAATGTGACCCTCTGAAAATCACTAAATCGCGGAAATCTCAAAACCGGTAGTGACGTCATAAAAACAAAAAATTATATATCAGGTTTGTTTGATGTTCAATCAGTCCTGAATGTTTCATGAAAATCGATCGAGCCGTTTCCGAGAAATCGTGTGCACAAAATCGGTAAGAAAAAAAAAACAATATTAAAAATAACTAGAGCCGAGCTCGTTGCAAAGCAACGAGTAGGTC
The DNA here is from genome assembly GCF_032062105.1 of Saccostrea cuccullata. Lineage (NCBI taxonomy): Eukaryota > Metazoa > Mollusca > Bivalvia > Ostreida > Ostreidae > Saccostrea > Saccostrea cuccullata. The sequence continues at coordinate 7,886 of NW_026929124.1, read as the reverse complement.
TTCCGTCCTGTTTGACCGGAAGTAACTTTCATTAAAAAAAAAGAGTAATGAAGTCCAAAAATGGTTTAATCCTCCAAATCTATGTTAATTATTGAAAAATTAAGCAATTTTTGGCAACTTTCGGTTTGACCGGAAGTGCCGTCGACGGTCGGAAAATTAAGATTTAAGTCTCCAGTGACATATGATATTCAAAAACCTGTCAAGAACAGCAAAAAATATGCAATTTTTTACTACTTCCAGTTTGACCGGAAGTGACGTCGCCGGGTGTATTTTGACGATTCCATTAGATAAAGCTTGACATTTTGAACAACTTTGCTTCTTTGATTTATTACAAATTCTCAATACTTTTTGAGATATAAAGGAAAAACTTTCGGCCCCTTTTGGCCCTTTATTATAGGGGCCAGCCCCTTATCGTTGATTTTTTTTCGAAAGATCTTGACATTCTGTACAACTTTTGTTCTATATGTCTTTTAAAAACATTAACATGTAAAAAGATATTGCAGAAAAGGTGTGAAAAATTTCTAAGTCCCCGATAGGACTTGTTTTGAGCCATAGCGAGCGCCGACGTGCGGGACTTCCGGAGAAAAAGAGTGGTGTGTGACATATCAGCACATTTTGCTCTATCATCGCTGAAAATTTTATGTTTCTGTCTAAAGGCATTTTAGCGAAAAATGATGAACAGTGAGACCCCCTGAAAATCACTACATCGCGGAAATCTCAAAACCGGTAGTGACGTCATCAAAACAAAAAATTATCTATCAGATTTGTTTGATGTTCTCTCAGTCCTGAAAGTTTCATGAAAATCTATCCAGCCGTTTTCGAGAAATCGCGTGCACAAAATCGGTGAGAAAAAAAAACAATAATAACTAGAGCAAAACTCGTTGCAGAGCAACGATAGGTCTTCCGTCCTGTTTTGACCGGAAGTGACGTCAACAAAAGAAAGCGATGAACTAAGTTGTCTCCAATGACTATATACTTTCACTTTTGCGTCAAAACCTTCAAAATAAGCTATTTTCGGCTACTTCCGGTTTGAGTGGAAGTGATGACGACGGACGAAAAATTAAGATTTATGCTTCCAGTGACATATGTTACCCAAAAACATGTCAATAACGGCAAATATATACATTTTTTTACTACTTCCGGTTTGACCGGAATTGACGTCGTTTAACGTATTTTGACAATCTCGATAGATTGAGCTTGACATTTTGAACAACTTTGCTACTTTGACGTATTACAAATTCTCAATACTTTTTGAGATATTCAGAAGAAACTGTTGGCCCATCTAGATCCCTTATTTTAGGGGCCAGCCCCTTTTCTGAGATATCATTTGAAAGATCTTGCAATTCTACACATCTTATGTTCTTTATGTTTTATCAAAATATTTTTTAGGTAAAAAGATATCGAAGAAAAGGTGTGAGAAATTTTGAAATTCGTGATATGTTTATTTCGGGCCATAGCGAGCGCCGACGTGCATCATTTCCGGTAAATTTGAAATACCTCATGCACTTCTCCATACATAGCTCTACCATGCCTCAAAGTTTCCGCAGTTTTATGTGTATTTATGTGTAATTGAATCTCTTCTAACAAGGAGCCTTTTCTTGACGTTTTTTTGAGGTTGCTTAATGAATTAATGAGTGAGCTTTATATTCTAGAGTTTGGGGATGAAATTTGGGTCAAAATAAAAGGTCAAGGTCAAGGCCATTTTTTTTAAATTAAATCTCTACTTACAAGTAGCTTAGGAGAGTATTCTTGAAGTTTTTTTTTTTTTAAATATCAGAGGTGGGTTAAAGAATTAATAATGTGGTCTTGTTCCCTGTTGCTACTTCCGGTTTGACCGGAAGTGATGACGATTGACGGAAAATTAATTTTTTTCTGCTCCCAGTGACAGGTGTTACCTAAAAACTGGTCACGAACGGCAAAAATAGGCGTTTTTCGACTACTTCCGGTTTGGCCGGAAATGACGTCGCCGGACATATTTTAACGACTCCAATAGATTAAACTTGACATTTTGAACAACTTTGCTTCTTTGACGTATTACAAATTCTCAACACTTTTTCAGATATAAAGGAAAAACTTTCGGCCCCTCACGGCCCTCCATTTAGCCCTTTTTTGGAGATATCAGTTGAAAGATCTTGTAATTCTACACTTCTTTTGTTCAATATGTTTTAACAAAATAATTCCAGGTAAAAAATATCGTAGAAAAGGTGTTAAAAATTTTGAAATTCTTGATAGGACTATTTTCGGGCCATAGCGAGCGTCGGCGCTACCTACTTCCGGTGAAAATGATATACTCAATGCACTTCTCCAAAGGTTGATCTATCATCACTGAAAATTTCATACTTCTATCTTCAACGGTTTTTGAGAACATTGCCGGACAAAGTGACCCTCTAAAAAATGACATAATCGCGAAAATCTACGAACCGGAAGTGACGTCATCAAATTTAAAAAAATATATTTCCTTAATTTTTTAATTTGTCATCAAAGCTGAAAGTTTCATGAAAATCCATCGAGCCGTTTCCGAGAACTCGCGTGCACAAAATCGGTAAGAAAAAAAATAATAATAGGAAAAATAGTGGAAAAGAAACCTAAGAATAACAGGAAGGTCTTCCGCTGAAGACGAAAGACCTTAATAATAACTACAGCAAAGCTCGTTGAAAGCAACGAGTAGGTCTTCCGTCCTGTTTTGACCGGAAGTAGCTTTCATTTTTAACAAAAATGAGAAATAACGCCCCAAAACGCTTTGAATCCTCTGAAGCTAAGTTGATTAATGCAAAAATAAGCCATTTTTAGCTCACCTGAGCCGAAGGCTCAAGTGAGCTATTCTTATCAAAATTTGTCCGTCGTCTGTCGTTGTCGTCGTTGTAAACTTTTCACATTTTCGACTTCTTCTCAAGAACCGCTGGACCTTTCAATAAACTTGCTAAAAGTATCCTTGGGTGAAGGGGAAAGTTTGTTCAGAAACGCCCTTTTCCAAGGGGAGATAATCATGAATTTGTTAAAAATTAATGGCATTTTCAAAAAATCTTCTTCTCCAGAACCGCTGGGCCAGGAAAGATGAAACTCATATGAAAGCATAATAATAAGTTTGAAAAATAAGTGGAAAAGAAACCTAAGTTTTACATAGGAATATATAGGAAAAATCTTTAAAAATCTTCTTCTCCAGAACCACTGGGCCAGGAGACTCATGTGGAATAATAACAGGTAGTGTAGATTCAAATTTGTTCTCATTGGGGCCAAAATGGCCGACCCAAGTTTTACATAGGAATATATTAGAAAAATCTTTAAAAATCTTCTTCTCCAGAACCACTGGGCCAGGAAAGATGAAATTCATGTGGAATCATCCTCAGGTAGTGTAGGGATATACAGGGAAACCTTTTAAAATCTTCTTTTCAACAAAAATGATTAGTGATATTTATAACATCCTCAAAATGCTAGTTTGTTCAAATAATGAACCTCTGGGGCTAAGTTAATTAATTGCAAAAATAAGCCATTTTTTGCTACTTCCGGTTTGACCGGGAGTAACGACGACGGACGGAAAATTAATCTTTAAGCTCCCAGAGACATATGTTAAAAAAAGTAATCTTATAAGAAACTTATAGTGTTTGGAAAATAATTTTAAAAATCATGAAGTCGAATTGGAAATGTAAACAGAATAAAGAGCATGAATTATTTGCATTTTTTGAGTGATAAAACGCGTTCTATGACACTGCTGTATCCATTCTAATTTTTCATATTGCATCCTATTTGTAACATTGTATGTAATATAAATGTACTTAGGAAAGCACAATGTTTTAAAATTAACAAAACACAAAAGCGCATGTAAATATAAAACACATAGAGTATATATATTCTCCTTCATCTGGTCCTTTTTATTAAAATGAAAACATTTATCATGTAATCGTCATTACGAATGAGGGTAACGCTCGCAAGAAATGTCTTGTTTTTTATTGAGTAGTTTATAACTGAAAATATGAGATTACATGGAAAGAATTCATAACAAAGTAAACTAAAGATCTTCAACCAAAACTAATATCCTGATGTTTTATAAGTATGAATACATGTGATATTAGAATAAAATATTTTTTTATGTTTGGTGTTAGATGCAGGCGTGGGTCCAGATATTTTTTCCAGGGGGGGGGGGGGGTCCACCCCTGTCAAAAAAATCCAATCCAAGAAATTTCTTGACAAGCAAAGAAAGAAAAAAAAAATAAAACTCGTCAAAACGTCAAAAATCTATTTCGCGGGCGGGGGGGGGGGGTGTAGTCTATGACTTCTATTGCCTCAAATCTTTCACTTTTCATATCCATTTCACACACATATTCGCGTTTATCTTGTGAAAACGACATAATATAATAAGTCGTTTTCACAAGATAATATCTCGTTTTCACAAGATAATATCTCGTTTTCACAAGATAATATCTCGTTTTCACAAGATAATATCTCGTTTTCACAAGATAATATTTCGTTTTCACAAGATATCTCGTTTTCACAAGATAATTATCTCTTTTTCACAAGATATTATCTCGTTTTCACAAGATAATATTTCGTTTTCACAAGATAATAAGTCGTTTTCACAAGGTATTATCTCGTTTTCACAAGATATTATCTCGTTTTCACAAGATAATATCTCTTTTTCACAAGATAATATCTCGTTTTCACAAGATAATAAGTCGTTTTCACAAGATAATATCTCGTTTTCACAAGATAATTACAATGTATGTCGTTTTTCACAAGATAATTTTTTTCTTATAATTAAAAAAAAAATAATTGCGTGTCCTAAATATACCACCGTAAAATCTTTATCGTTATGCAGAAAATACTTTTGAACCAATTGGCGTGCCATAGTAGACCATTCCATAAATGTACACCTGAATATTGTAAAGAGTTTGTAAATAAGAAGGTTCGATGCTTTGGTAATCGAAGATTATAATTAAATTCTGAACGCAATGAGTATGATTCAGAACTGTGAAAAATAAAAAGATCCTGCATATATTCTGGGCTTATACCATAAAAAGTTTTATACAATGAAATACATTTATGAAACGTAACTAATTCAAAAACATTTAACCATCCTAGTTTTTCAGGTGCTGCATCAAGAATAATTCTAGCAGCCCGTTTCTGAAGCTTATGAATTCTCTCAATGTTACATTTGGACGTATTACTCCAGACTGTGAGACAATAGTTTATTGAAGGCAAAATGTATGCATTGCAGAAAAGTTTTCTTGTACTTAATGGAAGAAATTTCTTAATTTCACGGAGCGTAAATAATTTGTATCTCAAGGATTTACAAACTGCATCAACATGACAATTATAATGAAGAGATTGATCTATCTGAATACCTAGGAGTTTTTCAACTTCAACATTTTCCAAGTTTTTGCCAGAAATTTTTGCATCATGTACTGGGTTATTTAATCTTGATCTTTTTTGTTGTGTACACATAAGCATACATTTTGATTTGTCTGTGTTCAGTATCATTTGATTCTGTAAACACCAGTTTTCAATTTCACGTAAATCAGAATTTAAATGTGTTTCAATATTATGTGCATTGCTGTTAGGTAAATGCATAGTTGCATCGTCTGCAAACATATTAATATTAGAGTAATTTACACATAAAGGAAGATCATTTATATACAATAAAAATAGGAGTGGACCTAAAATGGATCCCTGTGGCACCCCTGCTGTGATAAGTAAAATATCGGAAGAACATGCGCCAATTTTTACACTTTGCTTCCTTTCGTTTAGATAAGACTGGAACCACTTGATTGTTAATGAATCAAAATTATAATGTCGTAATTTCTCTATTAAGATATCATGACTGACTAAATCAAACGCCTTACTAAAATCTAGAAAAGCTATGCCAATTAAATTTCCTTGGTCTATTTCATGCAACCAGTTATCGGTAAGTTTGGTTAGTGCTGTTTGGCAAGAGTGGAATTTCCTAAAACCAGACTGTGAGCTCATAATGAGGTCAAAAGCTCTCGTAATTTCACGTACTTGATTAGCAATATGCTTTTCAAATTTTTTTGACAAAGTTGGTAGGATAGATATTGGACGGTAATTACTGGGATCACTTTTATCGCCTTTCTTATATATGGGGGTGACTTTAGCATGTTTCAGCTGGGAAGGGAAGATGCCATTAGTGATGCTAGTATTAATGAGATGAGTTATGGGTTTAGAAATTACATTTGCAGAAAGTTTTAAGAGACGGGGACCAATGAAATCTACACCTGCTGATTTATTAATGTCAAGTGAGCGTAGCTTAGTTAAGACATCGTCCTGGCTTATAGGAAGTAAGCTAAACTCATTTTCATCACTGAGTTTGGACTTCGTGAATTCTTTTAATTTTTGAGAATTAAAGCTAGGGTTTTGTGTTTTAGTTGATAAATTGCCAGAAATTCTTGTGAAATGCTCATTAAAAACATTTACGATTAGTTGTAAATCGTCAATTTCTGATTCATTGTCTTTAATAAGAGTGGGAGAAACATTTTTTGACTTGGAAGCTAAATGATTGAGATAGCTCCACATTTCTCTAGGATTAAAGCTCTCCCCAATTGCTGATTTGTAGATACATTTTGCATTATTAATCAACAGAGTAACTTTATTTCTCCAATGACGAAAATTATCAAAGTCTTTATGTTGATGACACAGGCACTTGTTTCTGTTATAAATTTTTGACCCATAGTATAATAATAACAATAATGTTATTATTATACTATGGGTCAAAACTTTATTACAGAAACAAGTGCCTGTGGTTGATGATAGTAATCTCGTAACTGTCTAGCATCATTAATATCTGGTGTTAACCATTTCGGACGAGACTCGGTTTTTAAACGTTTAGTTTTTACCGTAGCATGTTTATTGAGAATGGTATTAATCATGCTGTAGAAGTTTTCCAATATATCATTAGGATTTTGCAAATTTGTAAGAACATTAAAATTGGCACTTTGTAAATCAGAGAGAAAGTCTTCCTCATTAAAATTCTTAAAATCTCTTTATTGAATTTCAGTGTGTTCTCCCTTACGCTGCATGCTGTTAGATTTACGGGTTGCACAAACAGGGTAATGGTCAGAGATAGCTATGGGTGGTACTTGAATTTCGCAGATGTTATCAGGTTGGGTAGTGTAAAAATGATCAATAAGGGTACATGAGGTGTTAGTTATTCTAGTAGGTATGGTAATTAGTTGAGTAAGTCCAAATTCTTCAAGAGCAGATGTCCAAGATTGAGGGGGGTCTTTAAGCAAATCTACATTAAAATCACCTGTAAGTATGATTTCTTGGTCATCACAGCAAGGGGCACAATTCATCTCTCTCGCAGGTTGAACATAAAAACACTGTTTCATAGAATTGAACCTTATTTTGTAGACACTTTTTCCATTGACTCTTGATGAAAAGTTTGAAATAAACTTCCCGGTTTTTCGTCTAGGTTCTGGAGCATTCTTGATTGCTTCAATCTTGCCATCTTTTGGCTTCAGATGTTGACCGTTCACAAGAAATCCGAAACAATCAATTTCATCAAATCCAACAAGACATTTGGAACCCTGTCTCGTTGCGACGCCTGCATCTCTCAAGTCAGATGAACAAAACTTTCAGTTTTGTAAACAAATGTATCAGCCATAACCATGATGATATCGATGAAATTTTCCGCATTCTTCATGACATGGAGAAGACTGCGCACCAACTTACTGAAAGAAACTGGGGCGTTTACTAACCCAAATGGCATCTTTCTAAGATTGGTACAAACCAACAGTTTTAGAAAATGAAGTCAGTGGTTTGCTATCCTTGCTAAGCCCATAGCAAATGCAAGGGCTATGAAATGAATCAACAAAAATAGTAGTTGATCTTCGATTTAATTCTTGTAGACCTAAATTGAATATGGCGTAATAGGA